>NW_016107364.1:6223187-6335856 GCF_001604975.1 Cebus imitator | reverse complement strand
AAAGTCAGGATTAATTTATTTCCCATTTCTAGTCCCCTTATCATCTAAAATAATGTGTTAATGATGTTACCTTTGGAGCTCATTTCAAAAGTTATAGGTAGCAAAGAAAAACTGCAAATTGAAGAACAATTATCCGTAAAAACAAAACATGGCTAGTGTATTCCCTTTTGATAACAGGTTAGCATGTTGTTAATTGTTTAGTGAACAATGTACATCATGTTGGGCAGAAGTATATCTGTTTTTTCTTTAGTTAGAGGTTAAATATGCCTTACGAGGATGGGGCTCAGTGACATGACAACTTGACTTAGCCAAATTCCATTTCCTAGAATTCACTTCCCTAGATGTATCTGGTTAAGGAAAGCCAGCAGAGAAATACCAGTATGAAATAGCAGGGCAGATGTGAAGCCACAGTTCACAAGCATTGCCACATAGGTCATCTCATCATTATAGGGCAACAACCAAACCTTCAGCCAGTCTTCCACAATCCCGGGAAAGCTTCCACATCAGCTTCTCTGACTCCTGAACCTTGTGGGTAAGTTTAAGAAGCACAGAATGGGATCCAGCTTCTGTGGAATCCCATACCACATCGTCCAAGGCCATGGGCTCCCATTCATGCCTGTGGGTCCCCCCAGTTCTCGTTCTCCCTCATGTCACATCCCTCCTCACTTCTCAACTGCCTGTCCTGTGGCTTTCAAGGTTCAACATCAGACGTGATGACAACGCCTTCCAGAGACTGGTTAAAAAGCTCCTGATGTTGCATAAGACCAAATTTCTGTAACAAGTATCTTAACTTTATCAACACAGCCACACACACAAATAAAATCACACACACACACACACACACACACACACACACACACACACACACAGTAATATGCATATATCCCAGTGGCTCCAAATGCCTGAGTGAATCATGACTGATTCGGGGTTTAGAAGATGGAGTCATAAGCACCCATTTTCTCCTTTCCATTGAAATAAAAACAAACAAAAATCAAAAACTGTATGAAATAAAACTTTTAAGAAACAGCACAACAGGTAAAGAAAGACAATGATCTCAAAGAGCCAGCTGTCAGACAGTGGAACGAGCTGAGAAACACAGCTGTAGATGAACAGACTCCTGAGGTGGGAGAACACTGGGAGGCCAGGCAGCTGGAATGCACAGGGCAGAGAGGAGAGACCCCAGTAGAGACAGAACTCTAAAGGTCACGGGAAAAGCGCAGGGAGGATTCAGTGATTATTGATCAAGTCACATGTATGAAGAAGCTACATGAGAGCAGGACAAAAAAAAAAGATTAGAAAACAATAGTGCTTGGGGGCACACAGGCTCCCATCAGCCAGACCTGAGAGACCTGAGGGCTAGAGGGGCATACAACAAGTTCTGTCTCGGAGGCAGAGATAAGTAATCCTAGACTGAACACTGTTCTGATCCTGCTTAAAAGCAAAGCAAAAAATTCTTTCTCATGTAAATTAACTGCAATCTCAGAATAAGGGTCAAGAATATTTAGTGAAGTACAAAATAAACAGAAACAACAGAGTAAAAGTAACAATGTCTAGAATTCAATGAAAAAATTACCAGGCATGCAAAGAAATATAAAAATATGACAATAATAAGGTGAAAAATCAATCAACTAAAACCAAACCAGAATGAACAAAGATGTTAAAATTAGGAAATGACAAAACAATTACTATAAATACACACAACATAATCAAAAAGATAAGTACAACTGTCCCTTGGTATTCCTGGGGATTGGTTTTAGGAACCCTCTGCAGATAGCAAACTCCATGGATGCTCAAGTCTCTTATATAAAAATAATGCATTGCAGATGACCCTTGAACAACAACAATTGGAACTGTGTGGGTCCACTTTTACCATGATTTTCTCCCACTTCTGCCACCCCTGAGACCACAAGACCAAACACTCCTGCTCTTCCTCCTCCTCAGCCTACTTAATATGAAGATAATGAGAATGAAGACTTTTATAAGGATTCACTTCCACCTAATGAATAATACATCTGTTTATGATTTTGTTAATGACAATTCCTTTTATCAAGCTTAAAGAATATAGTATATAAAATACATAACATATACAATATTTATTAACTGGTTGTTTATGTTATCAGTAAGGCTTCTAGTCGACAGCAGGCTATTAGTAGTTGAGTTATGGGGGAGTCAAAGTTATACACAGATTTTCACCTGCCCAGGAAGTTGGATCCCTTGACTTCCGTATTGTTCAAGGGCCAATTGCATTTGCACATCACCTATGTGCATCCTCCCACATACTTTAGATCATCTCTAGATTATTTATAATACTTAATACGATGTAAAAACCACATAAATAGTTGTTATAATACATTGCTTTTTAACTTCTAGGGTTGTATTTTTTTTTTTTACTTTTCAAGTATTTCTGACCAGCAGTTGGTGGAACCCATAAAGGCAGAACAGAACCCAAGGATGCTGAGAATTGGCTATAGAGAGATAGAAGACATTTAAAAAATCCAAACCAAATGTCTAGAAATAAAAAACATGAGATAAAAAAATTCATTAAACGAGCTTAATAGAATATTAGACATCCAGAAGCATAGTGACTTTGAATAAACAGGAATAGAAAACACAAGAAATAAAAACACAAACAGAAAGCAGATTTTTTAAAATGAAAATAATATTAATTGTTGGCCAATTTCAAATGATATCATTGGAAATTCCAAAGATACAAGGTGGAACAGGGGAGTAATTAAAGAAACAATGAGCAAAAAATTTCCAAGCGTCATGAAATCTATAAACCCACAGATAAAAAAAGTTCAACAAATTGTAAACAAAGCAAATGTGAAGAAAACCCATGATAAAGAAAAAAATCTTAAAAGAAACCAGACAAAAAAGACATGCTATATACAAAAGACCAAAGATAAGAATGACAACAGATTTACAGACACACAGCAAGGAATAAATGAAGACCAGAAAAAAATGTTAACTACCTTCATTTAATACATTCCACACTTGTAGTAGGAACTGAGTCAGTATGAACACAGACCTTAAATATAATACCTAAAACCATTAAAACTCTAAAAGAAAATATAAGAAAAAAAGTGGTGACCTTCAGCTACGTAAAGATTTCTGGGATATTACACAAAAAGTAAAACTCATTAAAGAAAAAATTTAAAAATTTGACTATACAGAAATGTTTAAATTCTTCCCTTCTAAAGAGAATTACAACCAAAAGAGAGCCCATATAGCCAAGTCAATTCTAAGCAAAAAGAACAAAGCTGGAGGTATCACACTACCAGACTTCAAACTATACTACAAGGCTACAGTAATCAAAACAGCATGGTACTGGTACCAAAGCAGAGATATAGACCAATGGAACAGAACAGAGGCCTCGGAGGCAACACCATACATCTGAAACCATCTGATCTTTGACAAACCTGACAAAAACAAGCAACGGGGAAAGGAGTCCCTGTTTAATAAATGGCATTGGGAAAACTGGCTAGCCATGTGCAGAAAGCAGAAACTGGATCCCTTCCTGACACCTTACACTAAAATTAACTCCAGATGGAGTAAAGACTTAAACATAAGGCCTAACACCATAAAAACCCTAGAAGAAAACCTAGCAAAACCATTCAGGACATAGGCGTAGGCAAGGACTTCATGACCAAAACACCAAAAGCACTGGCAACAAAAGCCCAAATAGACAAATGGGACCTAATTAAACTCCACAGCTTCTGCACAGCAAAAGAAACAGTCATTAGAGTGACTCAGCAACCAACAGAATGGGAAAAAATTTTTGCAGTCTACCCATCTGACAAAGGGCTGATATCCAGAATCTACAAAGAACTAAAACAGATTTACAAGAAAAAAACAAATAAGCCCATTCAAAAGTGGGCAAAGGATATGAACAGACACTTTACAAAAGAAGACATACATGAGGCCAACAAACATATGAGAAAATGCTCACCATCACTGGTCATTAGAGAAATGTAAATCAAAACTACATTGAGATACCAACTCACGCCAGTTAGAATGCCGGCCATTAAAAAATTGGGAGACAACAGATGCTGGAGAGGATGTGGAGAAATAGGAACACTTTTACACTGTTGGTGGGAGTGTAAATTAGTTCAACCACTGTGGAAGACAGTGTGGCGATTCTTCAAGGACCTAGAAATAGAAATTCCATTTGACCCAGCAATCCCATTACTGGGTATATATCCAAAGGATTATAAATCACTGTACTATAAGGACACATGCACACGAATGTTCATTGCAGCAATGTTTACAAAAGCAAAGACCTGGAACCAACCCAAATGCCCATCAATGATAGACTGGACAGGGAAAATGTGGCACATATACACAATGGAATACTATGCAGCCAACAAAAATGATGAGTTTGTGTCCTTTGTAGGGACATGGATAAACCTGGAAACCATCATTTTCAGCAAACTGACGTAAGAACAGAAAATCAAACACTGCATGTTCTCACTCACAGGTGGCTGTTGAACAATGAGAACACATGAACACAGGGAGGGGAGTATCACACACTGGGGTCTGTTGGGGGGGAATAGAGGAGGGACACCGGGGTGTGGGGAGTTGGGGAGAGATAGCATGGGGAGAAATGCCAGATATAGGTGATGGGGAGGAAGGCAGCAAATCACACTGCCATGTGTGTACCTATGCAACAATCTTGCATATTCTTCACATGCACCCCAAAACCTAAAATGCAATAAAAAATTAAAAAAATAATAAAAAAAGAGAATTACACCACAGACTAGGAGAAAGTACTTTCAAGTCATGTGTTTAATAAAAGGCTTATATCTAGCATACAAAAATAAATCTCATGCTTAATAAGAAAAAAACAAATAACACAATTTTTTAAATGGACACAAGATTTTTCCGAGACCCTTCACCAAAGAAGAAATACACATTGCAAAAAAAAAAAAAAAAAAAAAAAAAGTCCTATGAAGACACTCAACATAATTAGGGACATGGAAATTAACACCACTAGAGATTCCTCTATATATCTAATAGAAACGGCTAAACTCTGAAAGACTGACAATTGCAAGCAATGGAAGTTTACGTAGAAAAAGAGGACAGTTAAAACTCTTCTGGTGTATATGTAAACTGGTACTATTCTCTGGTAAAACCTTAAACATACACCTATCCTAAAATTCAATCACTTTACATTTAGGTATTTACCCAAGAGAAATCAAAAGCTATGGCCATACAAAATTTGTTTACCAATATTCATCATAACAGTATAATTTCAAATATCCAAAAAAGAGAAATAATTCAGACATCTATGGAAAAGGGAATGGGTAAACAAAGGGATGAAGAAACAATGTAATTTTGCTCAGTAATTATTAGGAATTAACTATCAATACACAACAAAAACAAGAGAAGAAATCTAAAATCTAAAAACAGCTATGATGATTTAAAAAAAAAAGAAAAGAAAAGAAAACGACTGAAAAGAAAAATTCCAAACTGTATCATTCCATTCACAAAGAACTCTGTAAAATGCAAGCCACTAACGGCAGAAAGCAGATCAGCAGTTGCGTGAGATGGCAGAGAGTAGCAGGAAGGATGGATTACAAAGGGAAAAAATGGAAATTTGGGGCAGTAATGGATATGATCACAATCTTGTTTGAGGTAAAGGTTTCATGGAAAATATATATACATACGTCTAAATACGTATTAAAACATCAAATTGTACATTTCAAATATTTACAGATTTATGTATGCAAAACTTCAATAAAAGTTTTCTTAAGTTAAAAATGGCATTTACAATAGGAAGTCCATAATAATTTTAATTAGAAAATATTCATTTTTCAGGAATTATATACTCATATACAAGACATATATTTATTTCTTGCTCTTCTTTACCTTTTTTGCTTTATTAAATTTTAAGACAGAGTTCCAGAGTAACCAAGAAGTCAATACCTGACTTGGCATTTATAGGCTAGCCATTGTTTCATCAATTATATGTGAGATATCTATGGTACTATGAACGGATAAATAGTAAATATCTTACAAGCAAAGGGATGGTAACACTGTCAAGCAACTATTTGGAAAAGCCTGAGATTCAGAGCAAAAAGGTAAACAAAAGCAAGAGACAGAGACAGGCAGAGAGAGAGAGAGAGAGAGAGAGAGAGAGAGAGAGAGAGAGGCCGAGAGAGAGACAATATAGCTAACTTCCATGATTTTCCTTTCTACAACTATAACTTTCTCACACAGTGTTTCAAGCAAAATAGTTTCCTACAAATACTAGCAATCTGAAATTCAGAAGAGAAGCTATACATGACAAAAGTATGCAAACAGATAGCAAGTTTTAGGAAGTTTACTTAGAAAAAGAGAAAATAATCTGAAAACAGATTACTTCTGAATTTCCCATTTTATATGCTATTGTTCATTTGGTAGCAAATGTATAATTTAGATACTCTAAAAATACCAAAATTACCAAAAATGTACAGTTTAAGAACCGAATGTAATTCATAAGAACTTAAAACACAATCAAGAAAAGAATACAGCAGTTTCTAACAGTCAGAAAAAATACAAGTAACAACCAGGCTGTATAGCTAATGAGGGTAACAGTAACAGACCTAAGCTTTTAGGGTTTATATGTTGGGGTCTAAGTTACATTAAAAGAGACAAACTTGCATCTGTAAGTGAAATATTATATATCAATAATGGCAAGCTCTGACATTTCATCAACTAGTTAGATTTCTCTAAAAGTAGCTTTTATATCTTGTAACATCAAAGCAATTAATAAATATTTTCAGACACTGTGCCTTGTAAAAAGAATTGCGCTCAGAGATATGGAAAAGAGCTAATATAAGCTAAAATCTCATGCTATACCTAAATTAAAAACATACATAAAAATACACACAAGAAATATTTTAGTGCTAAAGCGTCCACACAAAATATAAATGTCTCTCACTCTATCAAATTGACAATAACTTTTGCAACATTTATTATACAATGCTCCTTTATTATCCTGAAATTAAATAAATGCATAATAAAATCTATCAAAATTCAAAAATCCAAAAGATCAATATAGTACTCTAATGAATATAAAGTAAAGTTAAAACAAGTAGTGTAAAATAAAATAGTTCGTATTTCAAGAAATAAAAGGTTGGGCAGTAGTATATTGGAAGTCTAACGCATTTTCAGATGTGTGTGCCTAAATACATAATCAACATGAGAGAAGGGACTGCCAGGATGGTAAAGTGAGATCCTCAAAAAATCTGCTCCTCCATAAAAGCAAAAGAACACCAGGATAATCAACTTTTTACCAATTCTGGAAATTTAAAAAGACAGAAAAGAGTATGAAGACTATTCAAGGAAACAAACTCAACAATAAACTTTGTTGCACCTGAACTTATTCCAATCTTATGTCCACTCCCTGAATCCATAAGACTCCAGAAAAACAACAAAAGGGTGACTAGAGTAGATTTGAAAACCAGGAGCCCAAGAACTGTGAGGATCAAACAGGTTAGGAACTCACCAAAGGCTTCTTTCCCATAAAAAATTCTACTACTTAACTAAAAGATGACTTGACTCACAACTCACTCTGTGTGAATAACCTCTATCCTCAGGGCAACTGTCAGTAGCAATGGAAAAAAGCAAAAAAACAGACACACAGAAGCAGCTGTTTACCACTACAGCTGCCTAGGCATAAAACCAGTTAGGGGGAATAAGAGACTAGCCAAAAACCTTACAAGGAAAAATGAGAATGCGATATAAATACAGGCTTAGAAAAGCTCCAACATACTCCATAGATCTAAAAGTAAACACACATGCACAGGGCTGTGTGAATGCAAGGGAGAAATCTGAAAAGGTAACCATCTTCCATAGCATCTCTGGCTAACATTAAGCCTTTGCACAGGTAGAAAGAGAAGGTAAAGGTAGAGTTGATAACCGCCTGATGGAGCACTGATAACATTCCACAATGCAACAGAGCCCGCTGACAAATGCTACAAACATCGGTTCAAGGCATTTGAGGAAATCTGTCTTACGTTTTTCACTGCTTCCATTTTTCAAAGTAAGCAGTGGCTTTAGTGGCCACATATGACAAAGAATAGAGACAGTACAAAATACATTCAGAAAAGTCACTAAACAGCAGCAACAACAAAAATATATAGCAACAAAAGTAAACTCTAGAGAGGAAGGAATCTGATTTCCAAAATGGTTATCACATTATATTATTTAAATGACTACTCTGTGTGTGTGTGTGTGTGTGTGTGTGTGTGTGTGTGTGTGTGTGTGTGTGTGTCTGTACATATATATATGCTTGTGCACAAGGGGGAGAGGGAGGGAGGGGCAGGCATGTAAAGTAATTGAAAAATATGGCCTATATATTGGGAAACAAAAGCAGTCAACAGAAACCTTTCCCACAAAATTCCAGATGAAAAGATTGTTAGATAAAAACACTAACTCAACTAGCACCATAAACATGTACAATAAATAAAGGAAAATATAAGTAAGAACTACAGAAAAATAAGAGAATAAACAACAAGGAATATCAATAAAAATGAAATACAAAAAGAACCAAATATAAATTATGGAGCTGAAAAGTAAAATAATTAAATGAGAAATTCATTAGAGGAACTCAAGAGCAGATGTGAACTGGCAGCAGAAAAAAATTCACTAAAAATACAAAAATGTCTTTCTGTTCCAGTCTGAAAAACAAAATGAAGGTGAATAAAGGGAGCAATAAGGAGAAGGAGAAGAAGGAGAAGAGGAAAAATGACCAGGACACAGTAAGAAACATAATAAGGATATAATATTAGGCCATAGTAAGAAACACAGTTAAGAAAAAGGCAGGAAGGAAACTGAAGAAATCATGGCCAAAAACTTAACAAATTTGAAGAAAAGCATTAGTCTTAACATCCAAGAACCTCCATAAATACCACATAAGAGAAACTCAAATGTGTCCACACATATTACCACATATTCGAATTGTCAAATGCCAAACACAAAGAGACTATCCTGAGAGCAGCAACAGAAAAGTCAGTCATCCATTACAAGGTATGCGCAGTAAGATTAAAAACTAACATCTCCACATAAACTATGCAAGTCAGAAGGCAGTGGGATGACATGTTCAAAGTGCTGGAAAAAAAAATGCTGTCAACTATTTTTCTGTATCAGCAAAAGAGTATAAATGAAAACAAAGGAGATATGAAGACATACCCAGATACATAAAAGCAGAAAAAAAGAAAAGAAAAGAGAAAAAAGAAAGAAAATAAATCATCAGCAGCCAGACCTGCTGCACAAGAAATACTTAAGGTAGTTCTTTACATGGAAATTAAAGAACACTACTAACTCATTTTCACAGGAAGAATTAAAGTACCAGTAAAGGTAATGACATAGGTAATTTTTTAAAATTAAAAATACATTTTTCAGCCAGGCACGGTGACTCATGCCTAGAATTCCAGCACTTTGGGAGGTCAAGGTGGGCAGATCATTTGAGGTCAGGAGTTTGAGACCAGACTGGCCAACATCTCCACTAAAAGTACAAAAATACAACTGAACGTGGCGGCGCACAGCTGTAATTCAAGCCACTAAGAAGTCTGAGACAGCAGAAGCACTTCAACCCAGGAGACAGAGGTTGCAGTGAGCTGAGATGATGCCACTGCACTCCAGCCTGGGTGACACTGTAAGATTTCATCTCAAAAATAAATGTATATATGTTTTTTTCTTTGTAATTATTTTCCCTGTCCAATTAAAGGCATCTAGTTAAAACAGTAATTACAAATGTGTATTGATGGACATAAGTGTATAGATACATTTTATATGACAGTAACAGGACAAAGTAGGGAGTGAGGAAATGATGTAGCAGCTAAGCTTTTATACGGTATTGAAATGACGTTGGTATTCATAAAAACTAGATTGCTATAAGATGTTCACAGTTGTCCCTAGGTTAGCAATTAAGAAAATTTATATATACACATGTATACATACATACATGTATGTATATGTATGAACTGAAAAAGTAAAAAGAAAAATTCCCGTTTAACACAAAATAAGAAGAAAGAGTAAAACAGCAGGACAAAAAAGGCATAAAGGAAAGCAGAAAAACCACAAAATAGCAGATGTAAATCCTATAAATTCTATTTCTCAATAATGGCATTATAGGTAAATGCACTAAAAACTTCAATCAGAAAGTAATGACTGGGAAAACAAATTCAAAAAACATAATCCAAGTATATGCTATCTACAGACAAAAACATCAGATTCAAAGACGCAGGTAAGCTGAATGTATCAAGATGAAAGTCATACCATGCATTCAGTAACCAAAGAAAAGCTGCAGTGGCTACATTGATATCAAAGAAAATACATTTTAAAATGAAGATTGTTACCGGAGAGAAAAAAAAAAAAAAAAGTAGGGGGAGAACATTTATAACAAAAACGCAGTACTCAATAAAGAATTAACAAACACATGAATGACAAAGCCTCCAAAATAAACAAAACAAAAAATTATAGGACTGAAGCAGAAATTTCAACAATAAGAGCTGGAGACTTTAAAAACCCATTTTCAGTAATAAACAGACCTATGTAGAACAAAACGACAAAAGGAAGGTTTGAACAAGGTACACCACCTAAAAATAAGAGGTATCTATAGAATATGTCACACAATAAAAACCACCGCAAATGCACAAAGAATAGTCTCCAGAACTGATCATATGTGAGGATATAAAATAAGCCTCAGGACATCTACAGAGATTGAAACCATATAAGAAATACTTTTATTTCTTTTAGTCATATGCAATAAAATTAGAAGTCAAATAAAATAAGCAAATTTGGGGGATTAACAAATCTGTGCTACTTAAACATCATACTCAAAAATACAGTTGTTTAAAGAAGAAATCACAAAATTAAAAGTAGTTTGAGATGAATGGAAACAAACACAGACCATACAAAAACTTAGAGGATGCAGTTAAAGCAGTAGATACAGGAAAATTTATATCTTAAACATCGTATTTTATAAAAAAGAAAGTTTCCATTTTCACTGCCTCATTTGAATTGCTTAAAAATTATAAATAAAATAAAATGAAAAGATCTCAAATCAACAACCTGACTTTTCCACCATAAGTAGCTAAAAAAAGAAAAGCAAAACCAAAAGCAAGCAGAAGGAATGAAATAAAAACTAGAATACAAATAATGACATAGAAAAATTGGCAATATCACCAAAACCAAAAATTGGTTCTTTCGAAAGATCATCAAAGATGACAAACTGTTAGCTAAACAGACGAAGAAGAAAAAAGAAAGAACATTCAAATTATTAACTAGTAATGAAAACGGAAACATTACTACTAACCTTACAAAGACAAAAAAGAATTAAAGATGAATACTATAAACATCCATGTGCCAACAAACTATCTAGATGAAACGGACAAATTACTGGAAAGAAGAAAACAAATGAACACAACTAAAGAAATTTTAAAAACCGTATAGGCCCATAACAAATAAAGCAATTGAATGAAGAGTCAAAAAGCCTTCTACAAAGACGTATTCACAGATGGCAGAATCTTGTACACAGAAAATCCTAAAGAATTCACAAGAGCAAACTACTCAAATTAATAAGAATTTTAGCAATGTTACAAGATACAAAATCAATACACAAAAATGCATTTTGTTTCTATGCAATTACAAAGAAAAAATGTTTCTATGTTTACTGCAGCACTGTTCACAATAGCAGACTTGGAACCAACCCAAATGCCCATCAATGATAGACTGGATAAAGAAAACATGGCACATATATACTATGGAATACTATGCAGCCATTAAAAAAAGGATGAGTTCATGTCCTTTGCAGGGACATAGATGAAACTGGAAACCATCATTCTCAGCGAACTGACACAAGAACAGAAAACCAAACACCACATGTTCTCACTCAATAAGTGGGCGTTGAACAATGAGAACACAGGGACACAGGGAGGGGAACATCACACACCAGGGCCTGGGGTATGAGAGGCTGGGGGAAGGATAGCAGGGGGTGGGGAGATTGTGGAGGGACAGCATTAGGAGAAATACCTAATGTAGATGACGAGGCAACGGATGCAGCAAACCACCACCATGGCATGTGTGTATCTAAGTAACAAACCTGCACGGTCTGCACATGTACCCTAGAACTTTTTTAAAAAAAAAAAAAAGGGACTCAGAATAACCAAATCCATCTTGCAAATGAATGAGGCTGAAGGACTCACTTTTCAACTACAAAGCAACAATAATCAAGATATAATAATAGCATAAAAATGAAATATATGGCCAGGCAATGGGACTCACCTCTGTAATCCCAGCCCTCTGGGAAGCTGAGGTGAGTAGATCACGAGATCAGGAGTTTGAGACTCTCCTGACCAACATGGTAAAACCTCGTCTACTAAAAATACAACAATTAGTCACGCGTGGTGGTACATATCTGCAAACCCAACTACTCAGGAGGCTGAGAGAGGAGAATCGCTTGGACCTGAGAGGCAGAGGTTACTGAGAGCTGAGATAGCCCCACAGCACTCCAGCCTAGGCAACAGAGTGAGACTCGGCCTCAGAAAGACAAAAGAGAGAGAGAGAAAGAGAGAAAGAAAGAAACATCAATGAAATGGAATTAAGAGTTCATAAATAAGCCTTTACATTTATGATCAATTCATTGTGACAAGAATGTCAAGACAAAATAAAGCACAAAGAACAGACTTTTCAACAAATGGTATTGAGATGTGCATATTCACATTAGAAAAGAATAAAACAAACTCCTTCCTCATGGTATATCCAAAAAGTAATTCAAAGTGATTCAAAAACCCCAATGTAAGAGGTAAACTAAAATCTTAGAAAAAGAGGAATAAATCTTTAGGATCTTAAATTAGGCAATGATTTCAGATATAACAATCAAAGCACAAATTACGAAAAAGCAGATAAACTGACATTCATAAAAATTTAAAAAGTTTGCGCTCAAAGAATACAATCAATAAATTAAAAAGATAATATCCAGAATAAAAAATTCAGAAAACTCAACAATAAAAAGACAATACAAAGTAAAAATTGGCAAGGGATCTGAATTTCTCCATAAAATATATAAAACAGATAATATAAAGTGCATCAAAAGTTGCTCAAGAGTATTACTCTCCAGGAAAACAGAAATCAAAATGTCAATGATATATCACTTCAAACACATCAGGTTGGCTATAATTAAAAAGACAAACAAGTCTTGTTGATGATACAGAGAAATTCAAAAATTCATACATTGCCAGCAAGAAACATTTGATGGTTTTTCACAATGTTAAACATATAGTTCAAGGACCTAGAAATAGAAATACCATTTGACCCAGCAATCCCATTACTGGGTATATATCCAAAGGATTACAAATTGTTCTACTATAAGGACACGTGCACACGAATGTTCATTGCAGCACTGTTTACAATAGCAAAGACCTGGAACCAACCCAAATGCCCATTGACGATAGACTGGATAGGGAAAATGTGGCATATATACACCATGGAATATTATGCAGCCATCAAAAACGATGAGTTTGGGTCCTTTGTAGGGACATGGATGAACCTGGAAACCACTATTCTCAGCAAACTGACAGAAGAGCAGAAGATCAAACACCGCATGTTCTCACTCATAGGCGGGTGTTGAACAATGAGAACACATGGACACAGGGANGGTGGGGGGTGGGAAGCTGGGGAGAGATAGCAGGGGGAGAAATGCCAGATGTAGGTGATGGGGAGGAAGGCAGCAAATCACACTGCCACGTGTGTTCCTATGCAACAATTTTACATGTTCTTCACATGTACCCCAAAACCTAAAATGCAATAAAATAAATAAATGGGAAAAAAATGAAATAAAATAAAATAAACATATAGTTAAGATCCAGCGATTCTATTCCATTATACTTGAGAAAACTGAAAATTTATGTCCACACAAAAATCTGTGCAGAAATGTTCACAGCAACATTAGTCGTAACATCCAAAAAGTGAAGATAAACCAGATGACCATGAAATGATGAATGGATGAATAACAAAAACGTGCTGCGTCCACACATTGCAGTATTAGAAGGAAGCACCGATACACGAAGGAAGCACCAATACGTGCTATAACATAAATGAATCATGAGGACATTGTGCCAGTTGAAAACATTTGGACACAAAAGGCCACATATTGTATGATCATGTTCATATGAACTATCCAGAATAAGTCTATAGAAAAGTTGATGATTTACACATGAATCAAGTTAAACAGTGAATGACTGTCCCTCAGTTGATAAAGAACATAATGCATCTCTCATCTAGGTATTTATTTTAAAATGAGCAACAAAAACAATTAACTGTAATAATATTTTGCAACTTATATGTTGGTAGGCAAAAAATACCACAAGATGATAATGTAGGTAAGACATAGTAATGCCTACAAGAATTCAGGATACTCTCAAAGTAGTAGTAAAATGTACAGATAACTAGGATTTCCATGAGAAGAAGGAGAGTCCTGGTAGAGAAGAAGAGTCTGAGAAAAAGTAAATCCGTTTGAGAACCTTACATATGTGCCAAGGTTATTGCCAAATTTGGGTGAAAATGAGGCTGGAAAGATCTTTCATGGACAAATTGTGACCTTTGCACCAACCTCATACTTTGTTCATTGAATTTAGGCCTCTCTTCTCCCTTAGAAAATTTCCAAAAAAGAATGACAACTTCACACTCTTGTAATTTGTATATTTTCCCGTAAGATACTTTTCCAATTACTTCTCATACTTCTTTGATTTTCTTTCCCTCCTGTATTAAACAGAAAATAAAGCTTTCAAAAATAACTGTATACTAAAACGTTCACAGACACTTTTTTTTTTTTTAATTGTGCTTTAGGTTCTGGGGTACATGTGCAGATCATGCAGGATTGTTGCATAGGTACACACATGGCAATGTGGTTTGCTGCTTCCATTCCCCCGTCACCTGCCATCTGGCATTTCTCCCCATGTTATCCCTACCTAACCTCCCCACCCCCCTGCTGTCGCTCCCTTGCCCCCCCAACAGATCACAGTGTGTGATGCTTCCCTCCCTATGTCCATGTGTTTTCATTGTTCAACACCCACCTACGAGTGAGAACATGCAGTCTTTGATTTTCTGTTCTTGTGTCAGTTTGCTAAGAATGATGGTTTCCAGATTCATCCATGTCCCTACAAAGGACACAAACTCATCATTTTTTATGGCTGCATAGTATTCCATGGTGTGAATGTGCCACATTTTCCTTGTCCAGTCTATCATTGATGGGCATTTGGGTTGGTTCCAGGTCTTGCTATTGTAAACAGTGCCGCTATGAACATACGGACACACGTATTATTTTTAAAAACTATCCTTCACTTCCAAACTAGAATGATTCAGGAGCCAATAAATTCTGAAATTAGTGGTAAGGCATCTCAAATAATATAGAGATGAATATAGAAAAAGGAATTTTTTTCTCCCATCTCTGCTGCAATCCTCTTTTTCTTCCACTGCAGGTTTAAATTTTTCACAACAGATAACAAAGACAGTATGGATTCTTTAAAAGGGGTGTCTCAATTAGGTTTTATGACCATCTACGTAGTTAAACAAAACCTAATTCTAAGTAACAGTGTTTTAAAATTCAAATACTTTACTGGAATCGATACAGGCCAAACTCAACACGCATTGATAAAGTAGTGCTTTCCAGCAAGAAGGCTGGGGAAGGTGAAGAAAACATAACATAAGGAAAGGGCAGAGCAGAGGAGCCAGGAAGAGAGGAGAGGGGAGGACAGAAGAGAGGAGACCTGTACAGGCAGTGCGCTCATATTCCTATGGCTGTGTATAATATTCTGCAAAGTAAAATTGACTGAGATAGAAGCTATTTTGCATGGTACAGTGGCAATGGCTAACAAATGAGAGTTTTGTGGGCTGAATGTTAGTCCCCTGCCTCATCTGCCACCCCTAATGACGGCAGCCACCTGCTGTTTTATTGTCACAGCTGGAGCCAGTTCACACTCCTTGATGCTGAGCTCTGCCCATGAGCACCAAGTGCTCTCTTCGCCTCATTACTTTGATGAACTTTTTATGGTCAGCACCCATGAAGACCTCATCTAGAACTCCACAACACAGACTGGCTTCTGGGAGTGCCTGCAGTTACACGAGGTGATAACACACAGTGACACGACGGCTTTGGTGTCTGTCAGTTAGTTCAGAAGTCACTGCGCTATATTTTTGACATAACAGGGTCCACAACAGGTAAAACTGCCATAAAATTCCCATACTTAATAATGTTCTTTATTCCTCATTGTGATGTAAAGATCATAGGATACTGCCATAATGAAGTATTTTAATGGTACATGTTATTATAGAAAACCTAATGTACTGTTTATTATTACGGCCATAAAATTAAAATTCTTTTCATTTTCTATAGATTGAAAGTCATCGAAAGAAATTTTTCCCTTTGGCTTTTAAAGTCAAAAGGATAAAACTGAAGCAGAATCAAAATCTTATTTGTATTAACAGACAATTTTAAATTAAAACTTCGTAAGCTGTCTTTTAACACTTTAAAAAAAAACATGCAGCAATGATATGTCAGCTAATTTTAAATTAAACCTGTAAGGTATAATTTTGGTGGTCAAAAGGCTATTTGAAAAATCATGCTTTCCATAGTAATACCCAAGCTTTTTCTGATCATTGCTGTCCAAATATATATTAGAAGTCCTCACAAATTTGACAACTTACTGCAGAGGACAAAAAAGAAAAAAAAAATGAAATAATTATTAAATGTCAGCAACACTGAAAAACTTTATCATCTCTCAAAACTTACTGTGTGCAAATTATTGAACATAATTTTTATTATGTGGAAGCACTGGGTCATGCCTAATCACAAGAACTTAACCTAGGAAGAGAAACTTCACAGCACCAAAATAGGTGAACATATCCCCATGTTTACAAACATACTAAGAAAAATTTTTAAATACTCTTAAAAAATCACCAAGCAACATTTTAATTTTCTAATGCTTGAAAACTTTTATAACCCTAAAACTAGACCATTTAGGTATTCCCTATGTAGAAATGCAGTTGGCAATTCTTGACAAATTCTTCAATGTTACAAACCATAAAACTTCACTTAGATTCATTTTAAAATTCTACCCAAAAATATACATGTATATAAATATATGAAGTGATTTATCTTGTGACTTTCTCCTCAAAGTATATGTTATACATTGCATGCGTTCACCCTGAAATTTATATTCATAATTAAAATTCTTCAAAATATTGATATTTTACCTAAGAGACAGAATAACATGAGTTTTACTAACGCAGCTAAGCTTGCGTTGAACTTTAGCAAAATGACACAAAACTCAGCACTTGTTCTGAACTCTAGACAGTACTGCCAAATAATAGCAAGGACAGTAATATTCAAAGATACACACACACACACACACACTCACACACACCCTGTGTATGTAATACAGAATCAGTGGTTTGAAATTCCGCTGAGATTAGATATTTTTCCTTCAGTTATTTAATAACATGCCAAACTTAGAGTTTGTGGAATCTTACCTTTAAAAAAAAATCCAGGAAAACCCCTCAATGGCTGTACTAAATGACATTTATCCATAAATCAACCAAGTCAAGTCATCATGAGGAAATCGTTTTTCACAATTCACACATTCTCCTTTTCTCAGAAAAGATTCTACAAATCACAATAAATACGCATTATGAATACTATGCAATTCCCTTCTGGAAATGACTGAATGCAAGGTACTTTTATTGAAATCATGTTCTGTTTTCTCTTTAAGTAGGTAAATACCTAATTGTTAATGATTTGTCTCCCTGTGCAACAAGAAATAAAAAGAAAGTGAGGAAATAGTTACATAAATGAAAAAAACAAAAAGTAGAAATGGATGTGAGCAAGAAAAATATTACACATGGTCATACCATGTAATGTTTTAATCAATGACAAACCACATATATGACAATGGTCCTGTAAGATTATAATGAAGTTGAAAAAATCTTGTGGCCTAATGACCTCACAGCCATCCAAACATCTCATGCAGTGCATTACTCATTTGTGGTGATGCTGCTATAAATAAACGTACTTTGCTGTCAAACATATAAGACTATATCATGAATAATTATGAACAGTATGTGACATTTGATAATGATCATAAACTAGCATGTTACTGGCTTATGAATTTACTACACTTTTTTTCATTACTTTAGAGTGTACTCCTTTATTTTTTTTAAGGTAACTGTAAAACAGCTTCAGGCAGGCCCTCGGAAAGTCTACCAGAAGAAGGCATTGTTATCATGGCAGATGACAGTTCCATAACTGTTCTCACATCTGAAGACCTTCCACTGAGACAAGATACAGAGATGGAAAACAGGGATACCTATCATCCTTACCCTGTGAAGGCCTAACCTAATGTGTTTGTGTCACCGTTTTTAACAAAAAAGTTTTAAAACAATAATTTAGAATACAAAAAATAATAATATTCTTATTCTTATATGGATATACTGTAATATATTTGAACAGCTCTGGAATGTTTGTGTTTTAAGCCAAGTGTTATCAAAAAGGAGTCAAAACGTTTAAAAAATAGTTTATAAAGTAAAAAACTTACAGTAAGATAGTTTATTATTAAAAAAGAAAAAAATTTTAATTAAATTTAGTGTAGCCTAAGTGTACAGTGTTGATAAAAATCTACAGTAGTGTACAGTAACGTCCTAGGCCTTCACAATTACTCAGCACTCACTCATCCAGAGCAACTCCCAGTCCTGCAAGCTCCATTCACAGTTAAGTGCCCTATACTGATACACCTGTACCCCATCTTTCATACGGTATTATTTCTGTACCAGTTCTGTTTAGATACACTGTCATTTCATTATGTAGACATACAACACTCAGTACAGTCACATGCTGTACAGGTTTGTAGCCTAAGAGCAATAGGCCATACCATCCAGCCTAGGTGTATGGTAGGCTCTACCATCTAGGTTTGTGTAAATACACTCTATCATGTTCACACAATAATAAAATCGCCTGACTCATTTCTCAGAACATATCCCCATCACTTATCAGCACATGACTGTATTTAAGTTGGAGTGATAAACCAACTAATAAAGAAGAGACATGCAAGGTATTCCAGGCTGCTATACACAGACAGAGCGAACAAATGAATACAGACTCCTCATATAAGGCAGGATCCTTGGCAGAGCTGGAGTTAGACGCTACAACAGACATCCAGACTGATGAATAACCATGAGACCGGTTTCCTAAATGAGGCAAAACTAGACTTTCAGCTACTCTAAATGCGTACTTATACATATTGATATTCCTCAAATATCCTCACCACCTGCGGCAGTTTGTTCTGTTTTCCCAAAGATTGATGGAGAAAGTATGTTAAAGCAACTAACATAAAACAAATACGTAAGTTCAATTACTAAAATCAAACACATAGGCAAAGGCAAGAAGATAGTTTCAAGCGAAGCTGAAACTCTGTGGAGCCACAATGCCAAATGATTATGTGTTAGAAGGAAGGCAAGAATACAAAGGATGAGGAAAAGAAACTTCACGCTTTAACACCATTTAAATTTGCAGTATTTTCCAAATTCTTCACATCTGATCTTCACATTTGTCCTCTGAGAATTTTTTTTTTTTTTTTGCCTATGAAGAAATTAGCAATATTTAGCCCTTTTTGTCCAAGTTAGACAACTTCTATCTAATGGCTTACGTTCCATACAACTTATTTAAATAACTCTTCCTAAATAACTTTTAAATTCCACAAAGTCATAAATAGTTATTCATACAATTATAGAAACTGTTTAATTCATATCATACGTGTGCATTTATGATTCTCCACAAGGTAGCCAATTATTAAGTGGCCTTTTAAAAATTGATCTTAATAATGTTTTCATTACATGGTACTTCCCACCCAACTGAGAAGAGATGTGCCCTTCAGGTGAGTCTGAATGCATTATGATGCATGCTGTGCCCCTTCCCTTTCTCATCTCTTTGCCTACTCTCTGAGAAATGCTGAGTAATATCATTATTCCTGCCTCGATTTTATAGATTTACCATAGATGGACATGGTAAAGCTATAAAATCAAGGTGTTTCCCTTATTTAAAAACTAAAACTACCAGTCCATCCATGGTAAAGCTATAAAATCAAGTAGGAAATATATTACTCAGCATTTCATACTAACACATTGCTTAGTATATCAGTAATGTATTACATTAGCAATGTAATACTAATACATTAGCAATATATTACAAACTAATTCATTGCCTAGTGTGGTTTACTTTTGAGCTTTGCAAAAATAGTATCACATTGTGGCAGTCAATGAACATTTGGGTTATTTCTAATTCTTTGTGATTATTGAAATCAATCCCCCAATATTTTAATTTTTTCCCTTGCAGCAAAAATCTATGTGTTAAATGCATCAACTTCCAAGTATTTTGGTTCTGTCCACATACTTGTTTTCTCCCCTATTAAAATCTCTGCTAAGTTTAAAACCAACAAAAATGCATTTCCTTTATTTAAAAATTAAATTGTACTTTGATAGTTTTAAAATATAAAAATATTGATATCACTGCTAACACTCCAATGTTGCTTTACAAATAAAAATGAAAAAAAATATATCCAAATTAGCTAGGAAAGTTCACTGTATTGACTACAGAAGTGTATAACCATCCAAGCACAAAGAAAACGAGGCTAGCACAAAGAGAAGCTGACTAGGCCATGAGTCAGGTCAGAGGTCATAAGCCACCAATCACTGTATCAGAGCATACCCCTTCATGACAGAGCACTGGAAACAGGGACATGAAAGTATCCAAATCCTGGGCAGGTGCCCGCTTGTAAGAGAAGTTAGAGCGGAACAGCCAAGTAGATGACATATAAAGGGAAAATTTCTGGAGGAATAATAAGTTCATTAATAAATTCTCAATGTATTGCCTGAAGGTCACGAAAATCAGTGTTTCAGGCTGAAGGTTAAACACTAAACTCCTATATCATAAGAAATAAATTGAGAGCCAAAATTGGAATCAACTAATCAAAAGATCCCATGACAACTGTGAATGTCTTAGGTAGCACATTATAATAATTTAACATACAGTATTTATGCAATTCTAAGAGACCATCAATTTTGAGACAGTTAATTTAATAAAAGCTTTTCTAAAAGTTTTAAAAGAAAAAAAAAATTAACGTACCAATTAACTCTAAAACACATCCCAATTTCAAAAATGTTCAAATATTTTTTAAAGTATGTCTTATAAGCAGGAAGCCTTTAATAAATCACAATATACCTATTCTTTTAGAAGCAACAGACACAACATATAAACATCTAGGAAAACAAAATGTTCTAGAGATACTGGCAGAAGTAATATAGTAAAATTTCTTTCACAACATTTTAGATTGTAAGAAATTATTTCCATTAAAAATACCTGTATGAATACCAATTAGGGAACTTAACAGATCTTAAAACATGACAACTCATTAGGATTTTATCACTACCTGTCCTAAAAAGGAGTATTATATATTTCAAATACAACTTTACAAACGGTCCTTATCTGATTTAGTAATTTTAAAACTCCCAGAGAATCTCCTATTTTACAAATATGAAAGTTAGACATTACCATATTATCTTACAGCTAAAGAACCAAACCATTAAGCAAGAATTGAGATGTCTTGTGTACATGCAAATACATGCACGCACGCACGCGCGCCCAACACACATACACAGAGATCTGACAAGACAAAATAAATCCTGACCAACCACATCAATCCCTTTCCATATCAAAAGGAAAGAAAACTGGTGCTACTGCCTTTTTCAAATATATATTTGAATATCTTGTGGTCATTTTAAATTCAACACAACTAAACCAAAGATGTCACCTTCTCTCCCACACTGTAATCCCTAATCCCTGTAACTTGCCTCTTCTCCAGTGCTCTCTATTTTGGTTAACAGAACACTACAGCCACTAGCCAGTCAGCCACACTACAAACATAAAGTCAATCTTCACTACTCCAATTCCATCACCCTGGTACCATTCAGCCATCAAGTTCTGCCTCCTAACACCACTTGAATCTATCATCTTCTATCCATCCACCACCTTTGCTGGTTCATTACATAATGGATTCCCTACCTATTTTCTGGACTATTTAAAAAAAGTATCCTAACGGGCCTCCATCCCTAAAATTATTCCAGTTGAGCCATTAACCAAATATATATTCAAGACCTCCTATGCACAAGATAACCACATTACGTTTTAGCTAGACCACAGCATTGATGAGATAGAAACAGGGATTAAGCAGACAAGGTGCCTGGAAAACAGGAATGATACATCACGGCTCGTGGATTACAAAGCAGAAAAACTGAGCAAATGGATACTTTGACCTATTGCAATTACATTCTACAAGTAAGCCAAACAAGTTTCTAAAAAACACCCTATCGCTCTTCCTAAAATAATGTAATCTAAACTGAAAAATGTCGTTTTCATTATTGAATTATAACCTTACATTTAAAAAAAACTTTAAAGAGTTGAGTACTAAATCAACAAATAATCAAAGTAGAACAAAGCATGATTCAAACTATCTCTGAAAAATATTAGTTAGAACCAAATAAAATTGCAGTTCTTATAGAAAACAAGGAAACTGAAGTCAGCAATTTCATGTGTCTCAAACTCTTTAAGTTACTAGCCGTGTCTCTCTTTAAATTATCCTTCACTGGATATTTAAAAAGAACAAGTATTTCACAGTTCTTCCAGACTGTTAATTTGTAAACGGTGTTCTCTTTATACACTTAAGGAAGTATGTCCTCGTAAATATTACAGGAAGGGGGAAACACCAGACTCCCTTATGTAATAGTTCCTTCATTAAAAGCATGTTCTCTGGGAATATTTTTACTTCTCTTTACCTAATTCAAGTCTTCCACCTTCCTTCTCTGCTAAAACTACAGAGAGTAGGAAGGGTAAAGAATAAAAAGCAATGTTTTGATTACCATATTTGGCGAAATATCTAAAGATACTAACACATGAAGAAGTGTTCCACCATATAATTCAGTATTCAAAACCACTTCAAGCTTTCTGTTATTATTTCATCTTTCTCACTAGGCAATAACCACACTTCTTTTCCTTTGTAAAATTTAACTCATTCTAGGTTTTCATTTCCAATCGCATAGTAGGAGATAATTGTAAAATCCAACTGGGCAGCTTTTTCACAGAGCATGACAGATTCCAGGTAACACCCACAAAGAGGTTTGCAGGCTCTTAAACAGCAATTTTCCTCTATCACAGATATCTGAGGGGCTGTTTTCATGCCAAGAAGTATCCTTTCTTGTTACCAAGCTTTAGGTATGTATATGTGAAAACCAAGGAAATTTACTATTGTTTGAAATGTACAAATCAGGCATGAAAAAAATACATATACTCAATGAGAATCAGACATACATTCTGTATCTATACTACACCACGCTGTCCTTTGTTTTCAAAATTCTAAACTTAACATAGAACACCATCCTTTAATCAATTTTATTCAGAGAGCTTATAAATCATTTTTTCATTTTTCATTACAGCCTAATCCAAATAAGATAACACAGTAGTTTTTGGCTATACTCAACAATTTAGAAGTAAATATATGACTATACAGATGATTTATGTGCACATTTACTTACGTATATATTTCCATTTACACATTTACATTTATAACACATCACACATATAAATACACATATACATACATTTACACACAAGTGTGAACGTAAGTGCATATAAGTATAAATATGTGTGTATATGTATATATATAAAATGCTCCCAACCTGACTGTAGAAAACCATTCCTGATTTCACCATACACGTATTTTTTTCAACTGGGTTACTGCCTTGGTTTTACACATTATCCACTGAAGGACTTCTGTAAGCCATCTTCTATGTCTGAGTCACTCTTCACATCACTTGATCAGTAATGATCTCAAACTTCCTGTGATGCAGTTGCCTTCCAGCCAGTGCTACTGGGACAAAAGAATGGTTCTCAGCCAAATTTCCCGAGGTCAAGTTTTCCCAGTGACAATTATAAAACTGGTACCGAGCTGATTTGGTAGTTTTGGCAATAATCACATTTGCACAGTGTGAGAGAGGCCAAAAGAGACATCATTTAATTACTTCCTCAGCGCTGGTACAGGACCAGTGGGAGGGGGTTCCTCTAGACCCTGCTCTAGTAACTGCTCACCTCCTAGCAGGGAATTCTAAAGGTCCACCTGTGATGAAGCAACACGAACCAGGAAAGGAGGCAGTATCAATACAAGGGGAGATAATGTTTGACCAGAGGTGGTCTAAAGCCCTCTTGCCAAAATGCCCACTCCATGCCCCCTAACTCTAACCCTGCATTTGGACACAGCCAACAATAAAGTTTCCCTTGATCCAATCACTATACTCCCCTGTACATGTAAGAGACTAGGACTCACGCAATCTCTTTCTACTGTTTTGGACTAAACATGCAAGGGAGCTATGGTTGGCAGACAGATGTAACAGAAGTATATGTACATATGTGTATTGTGCTAAATAGTGACCTCAGCAAAGATATCAGGTCCTAATCCCTGGAACCTGTAAATGCTACCTTCTAAAAGAAAAGCGATCTTTTCAGAAGCTATTAGCTTAAGAATCTATATATCAGAAGATCTGCCTTAATTATCTTGGTGAGCCCTAAAATAAATGCAGTCATATGTGCCCTTATCAGAGAGGCAGACAGAAATTTAACAGAGATGACAGAGGAGAGGGCAAAGAAGCAGAAATTGGAATGATGAGGTGAAAAAAAGAGGGAACACTGGCAGCCACCAGAAACTGGAAGAGGCACGCAATGCATT
Organism: Cebus imitator; assembly: GCF_001604975.1. Classification (NCBI taxonomy): domain Eukaryota; kingdom Metazoa; phylum Chordata; class Mammalia; order Primates; family Cebidae; genus Cebus; species Cebus imitator. The sequence goes on along the minus strand of NW_016107364.1, from coordinate 6,311,050 downwards.
CCTGAGAACCTCCGGAGGGAGCGTGGACCTGAGACTCTGGATTTCAGCCGAGCCATGTTGACTTCTGACCTCTGGCCACCAAAACTGAAGAAACAACCTTCTGTTGTTGGAAAACACCACTTATGTGGTCATTTGATGCAGCAGTCACAGGAAATTAATACAGCATATTTCATATTTTCTCCAGAACACTGACTTAGTATGTTCAAAACTGAATACCTGTAAAGGTATCATTAAAAAAGATAAAGTAAGAAATAGCAATAATAAAGGTCTATTTAATAATTGAGGTTCTGGTCTTTTTTTTTTTTTTAACTTGTACAGAATTTCCTCTAATTCTGTGCTCAGAATGTCATACATGTTGGGTTATTTTTGTTGACATTCCATATTTTTCTCATTTTTACTTTTTAAATGAGCAATTTTTTAAATTTTCTTTATTATTTTTTGAGAGGGAGTCTCGCTCTGTTGCCAGGCTGGAGTGGAGCTGCATGATCTTCGCTCACTGCAACCTCTGCCTCCCAGGTTCCAGCGATTCTCCTGGCTCAGCCTCTTGAGTAGCTGGGATTACAGGCACCTGCCACCATGCCCAGCTAATTTTTGTATTTTTGGTAGAGACGTGCTTTCACCATATTGGCCAGGATGGTCTCTACCTCCTGACGCTGTGATCTGCCCACCCCGGCCTCCCAAACTGCTGGGATTATAGGCGTGAGCCACGATGCCCAGCTGAGCATGTATTTTTTTAATCTCAAAAACTAAAATAGATTGGACCATTTTATGAACTCTTGTAATTACTATTAATATAAGTCCTACTTCACAGTGTATTTTTGGAGGTAAGGTTAATACATTTGATTATAATCATGTACCTCATTCCAAAAATATTAGCCCAGGTTCAAAAAAAGCTGTCCAGAGCATGTTCTCTCTCTAAGCTAAGCCTGAACTTTATACACGTGTGTGTGTGTGTGTGTGTGTGTAAGGCAGAGCCCTATTGTGAGAATGCAATGACCATCTACTGTTTAGTTACTGACAAGAGAAGCATGCACCTCATTGCATTGCTTCTAGCTCTGGGTCCTGCAGTAACTGGAGCGGAGAAAAGCAGGTATCCCTTCTCCCTCCTCTCTTTCACTCTCCCACCTCTGGCGAAGGCATCTGTGAGAGGGGCCATTACTAATTATGAAAAAGCAAAAGTTCTAGGTACTCCCTCTGGATATACCTAAATTCTATATATGAAATTATAAGCAGAGGTATACTACAGCTTTAGGGAGATAAATTCTGTGGCAATAGGAAATATTAATCGGAAAAAAAAATACATGTTGTAGCATGAAACCATTTACTGACACTAAAAAAAAAAGTGAATCAAGCAGCTCCTAAAACTGATATATAACAATGCTTCCTGTTTGACAGTAAGTTTGTCTTTTTAGTAATTTCAGTGAAATGCAGCAGACATCTTCATGATACCAAAGTCAGGACAAAATATCACATTAATGACCACTTATATAAATAGACATCCTGTAAGATTATGATTTAGCCTGAAGTAAGTCTAAGTAAGAACAACAAACCATATGCCATATTCCAAAATTACAAAGAATGGATGTCTCAAATTTTAAGTGAGTTTACCTTAGGACCTAAATGAAGTGCCATGCGATTATCTGGGAATTTTTATATAACAACTCAATTTAAAAAATAAGTGGCTCTTATTTTTAAATGCAGTGTATTCTATAAAACACATGGAATCTGGAGGTACAATTAAAAAATAAGTGGCTCCAGATACCAGGTATTTTAAAGAACACACTGTATCCTTTTTAAAGAGCACACTGTATCCTTTATGAAGAGCACACTGTATCCTTTTTAGAGAACACACTGTATCCTTTTTAAACAACACACTGTATCGTTTTCGAAGAGCACACTGTATCCTTTTTGAAGAGCACATTGTATCCTTTTTAAAGAGCACACTGTGACCTTTTTAAAGGACACACTGTATCCTTTTTAAACAACACACTGTATCCTTTTTAAAGTTTATAGTATATTCTTTAAAATACTTGGTACCTGAAGCCACTTATTTTTTAAATCAAATTGTTATATATTAATAAAACTTCATATATTTTCTTTACTTCAGAAAAGTTTATATATCTTTTCAAATCGCCTTAAACAAATTTACTATTCTATGATATAAAAATGGTTTCAGAAATTCCAGTATTCTTCTTCCAGTGTTCATTCAGTCAGAATGAATTCTGTATTGTTCTACAGAATTCATAGAGAATTCTGAGAAAATATTCCCTAACTTCTCCTTTTTTTTGAGACAGAGTCTCAGACTGTTGCCTGGGCTGGAGTGAAATGGCATGATCTCAGCTCACTGCAAACTCTGCCTCCTGGATTCACATGATTCTCCTGCCTCAGCCTCCCAAGTAGCTGGGATTACTGGCACACGCCACCACACCAGGCTAATTTTTTGTATTTTTAGTAGAGATGGGGTTTCACTATGTTGGCTAGACTAGTTAAACTCCTGACCTCATGATCCACCCACCTTGACCTCCCAAAATGCTGTGATTACAGGCGTGAGCCACTGAGCCCAGCCCAATTTCTTTCTTTTTTCTTTTTTTTTTTTTTTTTTAAACAGAGGTTGAGAGGGAGTTTCGCTCTTCTTGCCCAGGCTGGAGTGCAATGGTGCAATCTCGGCTCACTGCAACCTCCATCTCTTAGCTTCATGCAATTCTCCTGCCTCAGCCCACTGAATAGTTGGGATTACAGGCAAGTGGCACCATGCTCAGCTAATTTTGTATTTTTAGTAGAGACAGGGTTTATACATGTTGATCATGCTGGTCTTGAACTCCCCTCCCAACCTCAGGTGATCTGCCCACCTTTGCCTCCCAAAGTACTAGGATTACAGGCATGACCCACCACACCTGGCATCCTTTTTAATTAAACAGTTAACATAGAAAAGACAGCCCACATATGACATGATTACCACAGTACAGTATTTGGTTTTTAACCCTTCCTTACATTTTGCTTTTCCATTATACTCTAACACTTATCTTCAAATTCTCACAAAATTCAAAATAAAACACATTAAGAGATTTTAAAATAAACTTCTCCTTATATGTTTTAAAAAGCTGTCATTGCATTTTTAAGTAACATTTAAATGTGCATAAATATAACAAAGTATAGCAAGATTCTCATGATTAATATAAATGACAATATTTAATTTTACTAGAATTATTTTTAAAATCTAAAACATGTGCCACACATCCCCAAGAATTTTAAAAGCGGCATTGTGACAAGATTGCAAGACACTAAGGTAATCGTGATCCTTTAAAAATATACAACCAAAAGTGTGTATGTGTGTATACACACATGTACATGCACACGCATCTGTGGACCTCTGCTGTAAATATATACCTAAAGGTAAGGTTGTCTGTTTGCATATGTATCCACACCCATGCACTGAACACGCACTCGTGGTTCTTTGTTGAAAATACAGACCTCAAGTTATATAAGAAAAAGTGTAGCAGGCACCTAAGGCAGTGACCAGCCACATGTTAATCTATCATTTTTACAGATAACAAACAATTGTAATTACTTAATACATATGTACATATAAATGTGTAATTATATATTGATTAGTTTAGCTTTTAGCAAAGCACAAGAGTGTATTACATTTCTCCAGAGTAAGATAGTATTTTCAAATATTACACAGATAGACCATTAGCATGGAGTGAATTTATTTTCCCCAACAGTGCTAAAGATATGCGAAATTTTCATTCTTTGGCGTTACACAGTAAATGATTAACACCAGTACTGCTCATTATCTCGCTTAACAAAACTTCTCTAAAAACAAATAAATCAAAAACGCTTCCAACATTGTTGAATAAATAAATTACAGACATATTCAGTGGCAGCAATGATATTTTAAAAAGCTTGTGCAAGCTCATTGCACAATTTTATTACAAAACTGCATTTGATAAAAGAAAAACCTGTCCACTTTTTCATTCTCTACCTAGTTTTACTAGCAGGAATGGCTTTTCAAAGATGAAGAAACTTTGTAATAGCAACATATCTAGGGAAGTGTTAACCCTGTGTTCCAACAGATTATAGTCACTGCTAATTAGGAGCTGATACTTCTCATGAAGATACGTTTAGGAGCTTGGACTATTTTTCTCTCCTAATGAGAATAGAAGGATAATGACAGCTAATAGGACCCATCACTATATGAACAGAGACCATAAATGAGAACATTTATTTAATGGGAAACATAATTCTTGAATTTAAAAATATGTATTGAGATAGGCTGCAGAAATTTATTCCCATTTTTATCTCCACATAACCCCCACAACTTTTCCACTGGGCAAATGCCATAAACACAACTGACAAAGGCATCCTGTGCGTGCATGTTCTCGGCAAAAACAGGCAGCACATACCAGCTGTACCTACACTTTATACATTAAAAAAAAAAATCTCAGTACAGAAATAGTACTAATTAAGCATAAATGTTAAGGGGAAAAATTAATGAAGTGATGAAATTGCATTATTTTAAAGTGAAAATCAATGCATTCTAGGACTCAATAAAGCCCGTTAGGTCATAAGTCTATAGCAGACTAAAAACTGAAGGTAAAATCTAAATTGTAAGCTCCAATGAGGTAACCTATATTTTATTTAAACAACCACTAAAAAACCATTTTCTTTTATTACTGACAAAAGTAATAATGCTAGAAGATCTAATGTAGAAAGGCCTTTATAATTATTCTAATCCTATCTTTAGAAATATCCTTAAAATAATTCTACCTGAAAGATTTTGATATCTCAAAAAACCTATCCACAAAATAATTCCTTGCAAAACACAGTAGGCTGTTGCTATAATCTAAAAGATTTTTCTTGAAATTGAAAAAAAAAAAAAAAGGCATGTAAATTAAGGTGAGTGAAACATGCTTTCATCTAGCAGAGTAATATGGTAGCTATTCATCACCTGAAGTCATAAAACACTAGGTCTCGTCCTTAGCATATTCTAATGAAGCCTATCATGCAAATGAGAGTGACCTTTTCCTTGCATTCTGCAAGTTCACATTTATTCCAGGAGTACATAGAGTTTGCCAATACAAACTAGCCAAAGACTGCGTAATTACTGTAATCAATTAGTAGTTAGTGTCGTTCTGCTCATTTTCAGCTAATGTCAACTAAGCCATTTTTGAGAGAAGCATCCTTGACAACAGCCTTTCTGTTATTGTTTTCAAAATGTGGGAAAAAGATGAAATACAAAGATAAATTTACTCAAACTTTCCAACATGGCCACAAGGTTGCATCCCTCCAAAGAATGTTAAGATTCAAGACAAGGCTCTAAAGTTGATAATGGACAAAGACTTTCTGGCAAAGTTGCGTATCCTTAAAATGACATTGAAGTTTTCTGCCTATACAATTAAACATTAATATTTAAATATTTAAATGAAGGACACTCTCCTGTGCAGCAGTTCAGACTTGGTACAACTTGGGCACTCTTCTCAACGGTTGAGTAAACAGGCCATACCCTCTGCTCAGAAACATTCTATTCTGTAGACAGTTATGGATAGGAAACATTACGGCAGCCAGTAATTAAAGTAAAAACTAACACTGTCTCAAAGATGGGGAATTCTGTTAAGGAAAATCATTTATCACGGCTTACAGTTCTCACAACTGAAATGAATTATCTCCTTTTTAGCACATATCCATTTTAAGTAAGTATATTTTACTCAACTAAAATGAAGCCCACGTGCTGATCTTAATTGTATCAGCTGCTAGGCATGGAACAGAAACATCATCGGTCTTGGAAAATACTCTACACATATCACACAGCATAAAACCTTAGCATTTAAAATGAGGGCATCAAAAGCAAGTATCAACTGACATGAAAGACTTGCATCATAAGAAAACCAGATTATTAAAACAAATGTACAGTACTTTCCTTCCATACAGTTGTTTCAAAAATCTACAGAAAGAACTAAAGGAAAATACCTCTCCAGTTGCTAGCTGCTAAAGAAAAATTCTAATTTCATTTCAACCAATGTTCTATCATTGTAACTAGTCAACATGGAAGGGACAATACATTCAATCCTCACTTCTAAAACTATTAAATATTTGGTAACTAAAAGATAAGTAACCCATAAGCTTTGTAACAGAAAATAAAGAGATCATTCCTGTGATAGAAAGAAAATTTGTTTGTGGTATCGTAGAAATTATCAAAAACCTAAAATAATGATATTAAGATGAGTAATCTCACTGCGATTCCTGCACTTGAAGAAACATCTCAACTGAACGTCAGTCTTGTTCGTACATGTCAACCTAGAACACCCAAAGTCATGTTTTCCCTGAATCTATGCAATCTGGGGATTTTATCAACTGATAGCTAGGACTCCTATGAAATTACTAATTTTAAGTACAGAAAATCTACTTGAAAGAAATACTATAACAATGAATACACAAACACACACACAATATAGACACATAAATATGTGTGTCAGTGTGTATACTTTGATTCACTAAAAANAATTGAGGACCAAAATGGTAAACATAAAAAAAAAAAAAGGCACAAAACTAACTACACTCATGTGCCAGGTGAGGACATTCAGTTAATTTCCTGGCATTGAAACTATTCTCCTTGAAGGCAATGAATTAGAGTCTCATTTTAAATTAAAAACATTTATAAATGATTAAGTTCCTATAGAAAACTATCATACTACAGATATGCTATTTTTTACTTTAAAATCTGTAATGACACATCCAAATCACTTTCCAAGACAAAGAATGGTAAAAAAAAAAAAAAACAAAACTGAAATACCTAAAACAACAGACTTTTCACAGGCGTCCCCACAGGTATTAGCCAATTGAGGTACAAGGTCTACCTTTACAAGTGCTTACATAATTGTGCAATACTAGGGTGGGACGTGATGGACGGGACCCTGGTTTCAAAGTGTTTGTTTCCATGATGATGTTTAGAGTAAAAAGAGCAATCAAGTTGCAATGAGTGGCGTGACATTGAGGATTTACTGGTTTCCTTCTGTATACTGCTGGAACCAGTCGTCTCACGGAGCGTCGAACACGCACGACTTGTCAACACTGACACAGAGCCAAACAGCAGGAAGATCGTTCTTTTCACTCTTGTCAGAAGAATGAAGCGATGTGGGCCTCTGACAGTTACCGAGAGGGGACAAGAGCAAACAAGACAAGCAAAAAGAGAAAAAAAAAAATAACCAGTAAATTTGAAGGGCCTAAGGCTTCTCAGAAAAAAAATGATGCCAGGGACTGAACAAGGAGCAGTTGCCTAACTTGTCTCAAAGAAAAGGCTAACATGAAATGCTTCGCAAGAGATGAAGCTCACAGAACGCCACTGCTCAACTGCAGGATGATGTCTTTATGGTAAGCACTTAAGACAACTTGTGACCAAAGTCCTGTTACGATACTAATTGTCCATGAAAGCTGACCTGCAGCAAAGCAGCACAGTTCAGTTCCAATAGTCCAGGCTCACGAGTATTAACATGATTGTAGATGACAAAAGACATTCACATATCACAAAACACTGAAAATGCTAAGGATCACTGCTTAGTACTTGCTGAAAAGAGACACTTTTCAGACTTTATACTTCTTGACTAGAAATGACAAGATTCTAAATATAAAATCTTAGATTTTCTAGATTTTTTTTGGACTGCAACTTTTCTAAATTTAATGATAAGAAACAAAGAAAGTGGAATAGCAATAACATTTTTTTTAATTAGATGGGATTGTGTAGTAGTACTTCAGAAAAAGGAAAAAAATTAGATGAGGTTACTACTGAAAGAAAAAATCTTATAAAGGAAAAATTTAAAAATAATATTGAGTTTCTGGTAATATATTCTCAATGAATGATTTAATACTGCTAAAGCATTACAATTTGTTAAGAGTACTTAGTATAGAAAGAGGTTTGACCATGGATTACATATTGTAATTTACAATTATTGTAGCATTTCAATTTTTCTATAAGCACCTTTTTAATGCAGTAATTTAAAACATTAGCTAACTTGAAATTATCTTGCTTATTATATCTTGAAAAAAAAGCCATAGACAAAAACTAGTATTTTAAATGATAATTTGTTAAAATTTTTTACTTGAAGCTGAGAAATGTGTTGAATAAAACCATGTCTATGTGTAACTACAATCAAAATATATTAAATCTTTAATTTTTATACTGTTTCAATGTTTAGACTGACTGAAATATAAAGGTATAGAAAATTAAACTGATTAAACACTGAACCTATTTTATTATTCATTAGATTTTTAAATTACACATTTTAAATACTGAATGGGTTTCAAACGTAACATAATGTAAACACTCACATTTTAAAATAAAAATAAAAATAGGACTCTGGAGAAAAGTAAACACTATGATAGGTAGAAAAGTATCCGATAGAGTTATTTTCATTTTGAGGGGAAATAGGAGGTCATTACTCACAAGCACATTTTAAACAATGTCAAAATGTTAGGTATCAATAAAAGAAAATTCTATGAGAATTACAAAACATTTTATTATCAGTTCCTGGTTATCCACTGAAGCACAATCTGAAGCAGGGCTTATCTAAGGTCAAGACTGCTTTCTAGCTGGACAACAAGCATCCGTGCCCTTCCTTCACTCACTCTTTTCTGGTAAGATAGGAAGAACTCTCATCTTGGCCTAGAGGAAGGTCGACATCTCCCATCAACAATTAACACCTAATTTTCTTAAATGCTAGCTTTAGATGATACCTTCAAGATACATGTTCATGTCCACTCTAAAACACCAGGAAACATCTGAACCAAGTCCAAACGCAGGAAAGGGCTTTCAGGAGAACTTCCAGAGAAGCCCAGTCCTGCAGAAAACAGGAAAAATACAACAAAGCAAACTAAGCTTGGGAAACACTAGACAGTCTATATGATTAAGTTCATAACAATAAGAATTTTTAAAATTCTGAAGATCCCCATTCATTGCCCTAAGATGTATAGAAAATGTCTCCATTTGATTTAACTGAAGTCCTAAATAATACATATCTACATTCAAATACAGCTAAAAATATAAGTCCCTAGTAAAACACTTAAAATGTTCTGATATAACTGAAAACCTACTTAGGATACTCTATATAACCTATTTTGGTCTCTCTACCTCTCTGAAGCTTTAACTCTAGAAAATGAGACACTCCCATTAAGTGATCCTGATGATGTCTTTCTGTTCTAGGATCTAGTGCTTGTTCTTTATGACTATACCACCATGGTGATCTCTAGATCACCAGTATCAAAATGGCCCTGGTTTGTTAAGAAGACACATTTATGGACCCCATCACAGCCCACTAAATTATGGAGACAAGGAATGAGCACTGTTTAAATCACTCACCTCCCCACCTCAGGGATCCTTCTGCATCCCGGAATTTGACACTCACTCCTCTATGACTCTGTAATCTCACACAAGTATGCGAAATAAACTTATGACCATTTGGAATAAAGCCTGCCTAATATAAACATTAGGGATAAAAAAGAACTTGAAAACTAATTAGCAGTGCTTACTACACTCATCCTCTCAAAATACAAGATGTCAAAATTAAAGTTTTCTGACTTCATTACTCCTAATTAGTCATTGAAAATGTGTTTGCATTTCATTAAGTGGGTTTAACCTCAACAGGCTTAGAAATTTTACTCTAAGAAATGAGGATAGAAATGTTTTTGTCCACTTTTTGAAGTAGGTGAAACATTTTTTTGACATTAGGCAAATATGATAAACTTGCCTAAAAAAAATCATGACTAGCCAATCCACAGAATTATCAGATTATAGAATCAGATGGGATCTAATACAACTAGTACAATCCATGAATGACTCTCTTGAAATACATCTTAACAATAGCACCATCTTTCTAAACTAAAGGAAATTTATGATAGTACATTAGGCCACTCCCTTTTGGACACATTATTATACAGTTCTGCTTATACTGACTCAAAATCCATAAATTCCATTATTTTTACATGAATTGCTAAATAAACACCAGAAACACAGGAGGGGCTACAGAGTTTCAAGAAAATCAAGATAAAAATATTCTTCTCTCCTTCTAAAGATGTAGTAAAATAAGAGAACGAGAAATGAAATATCTCATAAGATTTAAATGTAAGTCTGAACAGTCAATGAATACCTTTTAATAAAGTTATTTTTCAATTTAAATATATTAATGCAGAAGTTATTCAAGGAAAAAAAAACTAGAATATTGTCAAACATCAAAAATAATTCTTAAGGGAGTGATTGGACTTTTACGTCTTCCTTATGTTTTACTTCATGGCAGCTGAACAAAATGCTAATTTAAACCTTCCCTTTTGTAGTCTCTACATTGGAAAACCTTTTGATATAATACATCATTCCTTCTATAATCCTATAGGACACTTTGGAAAATAGTGGGAAAATGAATACATTTAGAGACTAACAATAATTTTAGCTAAAGGTCCAAGTTGCAAGGCTCTCTGAAGAATTGTACACGGTGATGGTTAAACCCATTAAGTGTAATCAATGTTGAACAAGATACTTTTAAAGGGCAACACCAAGAAATAGTTACCAGTGACAGCAAACGTAAAAGGAACAGCAATCTGAACCATAAATGAAGCGAATGAAGATTTACAGAGACACAAGCATTTCTGAAGGGTAGTAACTAGTTCGAGTAATGACAGAACATAGGCAGCAATTGCTTCTTTCCTCCAGTCAGGAGGAAGAGGGAAGCATCCAAGGATCAGAGGAAGGGGTTAAAGATCTGTCGTCAGGCTAATTTTATAAACATGATGGCCGTTCCTTGCATTTTAATCTTGACTGATAATGTAACACAATCTATGTTTTAAAAATCATTCAAGCTAGAGAAGCCATTATAAAGAGAATATTAAAAAGTGTTCCCAAGAAACCTTAATTCGAATATTAAAAACTACAACTAATATGCAGAGCTTCCCAAACACTGAAAATTCCAAATCAATTTCCATGCACAATTTCCTTCCACAGCATTGAAGACCAGGTACCGCGGTGATGAACATGATCTAATTGGTGCTGTCCCTCAGGACCAAGAACAGCGCCTGGCACATGGTCTTCCAAAGGCATTTGTTGAATGAATACTGTACCATTACACAACAAACATGCTTTTCCAACACTGTTGGAAGAGATTACACTTACTAAAAAGCGTCACCTTTTAAGAAGCCGTTCAATACTTCAAATTACTGAATATATAATGCATCACTACCAAATTCTATGATCAAATTACCACTGTCTACATTGCTGACCAAAACTATCACAAGTCTTTTTTTTTTCAAATATTCTTGCAACTGTTTCTGAAAATAATATGAAAAATATTTTTCCATCCACTTATGTTTATACTGAATACAAGCAAAGACTCCAGACCTAAATTAATTCAGTTCAGAATTACCAACAAGACTGTATACTCCGTGTATGTTGCTTGTGTACACTGGTGATATTTTATTAACAAATTTTATGAATGAACTTACTTAATACCTATGTTCTACCCCTACAGAACATAGCGTATTTTATATATGCTGAGTGCTCCTCACAAATACTCAACAAATTCACAGTAAATGAATGAATGAGTGAACCAATGAACATGCAAGACAAAAAAACTCAAACCACATTTTCTCTCTCTTCCCTGGAGCACCTAGCATACGAGAATCCATACCATGTAAACCATTCTTCTAGTTGAGAAAAGGCTTATTGAAAAACATCCATGGGCAAGAAAAACAACAGAAATCAAGCTGACTACAAGAGTGACTAAGAGCTTGCCTAGGTAACTTCTCATCTTTCAGGGGCAGTTCTCCTCCTTTGCGGAAAGCTAGCACTTTCTCCAAGGACACAGTAGCTTTCAATAAACAGTAACCAATAGTAAGTATATTGTTCTCTTCCACTGACCATGGCTCCATAATAGTACCATCTACCCTCATTTTAGCAGAAGCAACAAATTATGTCTAAAGTACGTGCTGGCTACTGACCGTAAAAATCAGATACTGAGAAGTACAGTAACAAACCAGCAATTTAGACTAGATTCTACAGTCAGATAAAAACCTGCCCCGACATGGATGAACCTGAAAAGCATCATTCTCAGCAAACAGACACAAGAAGAGAAGATCAAACACCACATGTTCTCACTCATACGCGGTTGTTGAACAATGAGAACACGTGGACACAGGGAGGGGAGCACTACACACTGGGGTCTGCTGGGGGGAAACAGGGGAGGGTCAGTGGGGAGTGGGGACCCGGGGAGAGATAGCATGGGGAGAAATGCCAGATATAGGTGATGGGGATGAAGGCAGCAAATCACACTGCCACGTGTGTATCTATGCAACAATCTTGCATGTTCTTCACATGTACCCCAAAACCTAAAATGCAATAAAATAAATTTAAAAAAAAAAAAGTGCCCCGGCACCAAAACTGGAGAACACTGAATGTGCTGCTGTCTTCTAAGCATCACAGAGTGAAAAAAATTCACAGCAGCTACAGACACGGTGACTAAAAGTGGAAAGGAGCCCCTTCTTTTTTAAAAAAAAAAAAAAAAAACTCTACCACTCAATACTGCTGGCTAGTGTTTAGTCTCTAAAATTCCCCAGGCACTTAAGCGGCTCTCTTTTAACTTCAAGCCGTTCCTGTTTTCAGCTCTGTACTCTCTTGTGATGAGCATCCCCAGCACGGCCCACGGCCTCTCCTTTCCTCACATGCTCTCCACTGGCAGCTGCACTCACTGCCAAGCCTTCTGCGACCATCTAAACACACAGGCCTTTAGGTCCCACCTTCCTCATAAGCCTCAGGCACTTGCCTGGCTGCCTCCTTCACCTCTCCCTCGGTGGAGGCACCTGGCCCACCAATACCTAAATCTGAATATTTATAAAATTGGACACACTGGAAATCAACACTAGAAGGAAGCTCAGCAGGCACATAATAGTTTTTAAGGTGAAAAAGCTAAGTAAAAAGCAGGTAAAGCTAGTTACTGCCAGGGCTAACTCCAGAGACGATGTTCCAAACAAACACTCTTCCTTGTGTCATGCTGCCAGCACACACCCTTCATTCTGGGCTATCTGGGCTAGGGTCCATCTCACAGAAAGTGACCATTCATCAAATTGCCCAAACCCAACACCCTAATTTCTCTCCCTACTACTAACTTCTGAAACACTCTCTGAATTATTCACTTTGAACTTTGAGATTGTCTTTATCTGTTACTTCCTGCATCAAAGTTAATTATCAAATTCTGTAGTTTCCTCTAATGTTTCTTAAGGTCATATCTCTTTCTGTCCCCACTGTTGTATTCTCTATCCAAGCCTTCTTACTGTCCAATCCTGCAGATTTTTCTAATGTATATTAGAAGAATATATAGCCTTCCTCAAACTCAAAAAAACAACTACTATGAATAAACAGAAAGTATCTGCCCCAAGGGTCCAGGATGAAGAAGGCTGCCGTAGGAGAGGGTGCTCCTCCATCACTCTCCTTCTCCCTGATACAATGAAGCAAAGATTTCCTGGTAGGCATCTCCACCTGTTGTTTTCTTGTCCAAATCCAGCCTACCACAGGTATTTAAAGTATCTCCTTAAAAGAGTCTTGACTGAGCCACTCTACTCCTCTGTGCAAAAACACTCAATTATTTCATCCTCGAATTCATTTTGTGCTTGCCATCAGACAGCACTTTCAATAAACCCATCACTTGCAGGATGAATCCTAAACTCCTTACCAGCGAAGGAGCCTAGGATTTAGAGTTTAGGCAGACTTGCTATCTGCCTCTACCTCTGCTCTCATCTCCCTCCTAACATATATTCTGGGAAGGTTCATAATCCCTTACTCATATTTCTGAAAGTTGAAAAGTGATGAAAATGCAAAGTTTAATCAGTTGGTGGTAAAACACTAACATAAAGCGACTCAGAGACTTCATTCGAGCCCTAAGTTGAATATGCACCTGTGCTGCCATAGAAACAGCAATGCACTAGACTATGGGTTGCTGCCCCAGAGAACACACGGTGTTATCTAGCACCTAGCACAGACAATATACAACCTTCACAAAACCCAAAAGCAACAAATAACCAGCAGAACCTGGATGAGGGCCCTGGAAGAGGGATGTTGCGGTGGAAGACGGCTCACCTCCATCACTCTCCTTCTACTGCCCTCTTTACCTCCGTTCTGCAGAAGAACCTGACTCTGGCTCACACAGCCTGTCTAAAAACCCTCAGTGAATCCTTCACCGTTTTCATGATGATCTAAATGTTGTTTTTCTACATTCTAACAGGAAAATCAAAAACCACATTTTATTTATCCTAGTACCCAGCTAAGCACTTGGCACATAATAGAAAACCAACATTTGTAGAGCTGAACTGAGTAAATTAATCTCAATTGTTGATGAATGACTTTATTAAATAATTCTGGTTTCCTATTGAGAAATGGAAAAAATTTTAAAGAGCCCTATACTTGTCCACAGATCGACTAAGAAGATGTCTAAAGATCTTCTCACCTCCAGTAAGATGGACTGAAATACGGCACATGTCAAAGACTCTGTGACATGCTCACAACTGACATTGCCTCCAAGGCACTGCACCCAATCCTGATCCTTAGATTCCTGCAGAACTGAAACTCAAATAGTTCCCTCTGAAGACGAAAGTTAACGTGTACTAATTTAGTAGCCTATGATTCATAATTCAATGTTCAGCGAAATTAGGATTGCTTAGTGGGCCATACTTTAACTCCACACGCAGGTTATACCATAATTGACAATATCCTAACAAGATAGAATAAAAAGAATCATTGGTAGCAAAACAAGGCATGTTAGAGAAATTCCCTCATGTGTAAATTGAGGGTGACACATATATACATATTACAAAATTTTTCCCAATACATTGCTGTTCCGTATTTCTATGTAAATTGGTTTATGCATCTTAATATTTTGTTCTGATTTACAGTTTTATTATCAAATGTAAAGTTCTTCATTCCATGCGTCATATATCAGACATAACTTATTGGCTCTCACAATTCAGACATGGCAGTCAGTCCTATACAGTTCTCTACAGAGTAAATATATTGTGTGAAGAATTAAGTAGAAGCACATTATTTAATAAGAAGATTCATCACGGTGTCTTGTAATTAAACTAGACTCTTAGCCATAATTATCTGATGCAGAAAGCACAGCGGCAGTCTACATAGATCCAAGATCTTGAGATGCAACGAATCTTCAGTGGGAGCTGAATGGAAGAAGACAGCTGAATAAAAGAGAGAGAGAAAGAAATCTCAACTCATGTCACTGAACTAGAAAGTGGCTCTAAAAATATGCTATTTACAGTATACTACCATTATTAAACCATCGTCCCCTATAATAGCTGGGCACAATCTGCCTACAGAAATATCACAGAAGTAAAATCTCCCTGCCATCCTCCCTAACCCACAAGGCGATATCAAAAAAATTACAAGTCAAAATACAATCCAAGCAAAAATCAACATCCAATAAGGATGATGATAGGCCAACCCATAAAAAGAAGTTGCATAATAGAGAAAGCATCAGTTTTGTGTGACTAACAATCATTTTGAACCAAACATTAACAAATATTGCTTAACATAACTATCTTTCAGATACATAACATCGCCTACTCAAACATGAAGCTACATATAACATAAAAATTAAAAGAAAGCAATATTTAATATTGTATTATAGTGAAAAATGACCTTTCTAAACCATAAATGAAAAAATTCTAAGAGGCTGAAATTAAGTTTCAAACCAAGTCCAACTGTTAACAAAATAAATTTTTTTAAAAAATAGACTCTATTGGTTACTTTTCACCAGTTTTGACAAACTTCGGATTGCAAGGCAGATGACAAGATGTAACACACATGAAGATACTCAACGAGATAAACAAATAAAAAATGATATACTAAAGAAAGTACTTTCAGAGTAGTATAAAAATAGATGCTGTCTCATCTACCATTAAAATAGTTCTTTGAATTTTTTTTTAATCTTTGTGGATATATATAAACAATAGTTTTAAAAGCTCATTTTTTATAAACAATCAGGCAAGCCTGGGCAACATAGCAGACCCCATCTCTCCAGAAACATTTTTTTTTAAATATCTACATGTGTTGGTGCATGCCTGTGGTCCTAGTGACTCAAGGAGACTGAGCTAAGAGGCTCACTTGAGCCTGGGAGGTCAAGGCAGCAGTGAGCCTTGACTGCACCACAGCACGCCAGCCTGGGCGAAGGAGTGAGACTCTGTCTCCAAAAAATAAAAAAACACAACATATACTTACCAGGTACAGAATAAAAACAGCTCATTTGAAAAGGAAGAGATATAAAAATTCACCCAAAAAACTGTGGAAACATGTTTGACATAAACAGTTAATCAAAAGGAGACTGTGAGTTCCCACACAGCAAATAAGAAAAAGCCAAAAAAATCTAATGCTAACGCTTGAAATGTTGAAATAAGCTTCACAAATGTTAAACTGATCAAACTTTCCGAAAAACATTTTAATTGTGTGTAATAACAACTTTAAATCACTTTGAAACCCAATATTCTACTTCTAGGAATCTATCCTGATGAAATAATACAAAAAGAACACAAAACATACACAAAGATGTCCTCCACCAGTCATATATAAAAGTGAAAAATGTGAACAACCTACATTCAAAGCATTAAGAAATGGTCATAAACCGTCATTTCCATCCCTAGGGAATGTTACACTGCCATAAAACTATCTACCAAGAATACTGAATGGCACGGGAAAGCCGTTCTCATATAACATAATGCAAAAGCAGATTTTAAAACTATATATATATATATATATATATATGTGCGATCTTAAAAAAAGTTAATCTCATGGAAGTAGAGAGCAGCAAAGTGGTAACCAGCAGCTGGGGAGGATCTGAGGGGATGGGGAGAGATTGGCCAGGGGGTACAAGGCTACAGCGAGGAGGAATCCATTCTGCTATTCTACTGCACGACAGAATTACTATAGCTAATAACAGTGCATTTCAAAATACCTAAAAGAGAACATTCCAAATGCTCTCACCACAAAGAAATGATAAATATTTCAGGTGAGGGATTTACTAATCACCCTGTTTTGAACATTTCACAATGTACACATGTATTTAAACATTAAACTGTATCCCCAAATATGTACAATTATTACACCAATTAAAACCAAATTAGAACAAAAAATAAAATTTTACGTATGGTACATTCAGTTGTCTAATACCAAAAGAAGTATACAAAAATTTTAAAGTAGAGTAAGTGATTTTTCTTTATTAGCTTCTCCCAGTTTCCTGGGATATAATGCCTTGGGAATAATAGTGAGAACTATTTTAATAAATATAATAGAGGCTTTCCACTTCTGGTATGGAATAACGAGATTCTGCCAAACTAAATCTCCCCACTAAGAACAGTTATCAAGTCTGGACAAAATATTCTTTTTAAGAGCTGTATGAGGGTCAACTGTACTTACAAAGCCAGAGGTTTGTAAGTAGAGCCAACCATGAAGCAAGTAAAACCCTGATACAAACATATCCAAACCCTCCCCACTTTTATTTGATAGCTTTACCCTGAAAATGTCCATAGTTGGGACTGTCTCAGGGAAGGCCTCAGGAAAGAAGCCTTTTTTACCACAGAAAAACCAGCTACACTCCTGGATCAGACAGTAACTGCTCCAATACAACAGACAGTGAGAAGTAAAGGAGCCCCTGATTCTGGGAACAGACTCAGAACACCTAAAGCATGTAGGAACAAGGAAGAGAAAGGCAGACGGCAATTAAAGCTTAACTGTCAGAAATGAGATACAAGCAGCTGACTTCTACAGACATGACAGTTGCTATTTGATGCTAATCAAGCTAACTGCCTGCTAAAATGAAAATATTCCCAGTCTTTGAAACAATATACCATAATCCAGAGTGCATACAACACAAAATTCATAATGCCCAAGATGCAATACAAATTTATTCCACATAACAAGAGCTAGAAAAATGTGACCAAATCCCAAAGGGAAAAAAACAGCAATCAAAATGACCACAATGATGGAATTATTTTAAAAGGACTTCAGAGCAGCCATTATACTATATTCATACCTAATGAAGTTAAGGAAACATGTTTAAAAGAAAATCTCAACAATAGGTAAAAATTATACCTGTAAAAGTCAAATGGAAATTTTAGAAACAAAAATAATCCAAATTTCACAAGGGCTTTAACACTTAAATGAATATGACAAAGTAAAACATCAAATTTGAAGACATCAATAAAAATCACCCAATCTGAAGAACAGAGGGAGAAAAAATGGACTAAAAAATGGTAAAGAGAAGCTTGGGTACCTAAGGAATAATTACAAGAGATCTAACACATACATACTCAACTAATCAGAGAGTTCAAGAAGAAAAAAGAGAAGGGGAAAGAAAATGTGACAAAATAAACTTCGGGAGAAATAATGGGTCGCTAAGAAACATTCAGGTTTGGCCATAGAAAGAGGTCAATGAATCTCAAAAATAAGTATAAAACTGTATAAAACTGTCAATGGCAACAATTTCAAGATTCTGAAAATCAAATGCAAGCAATAAATTGAAAAGTTCTTCATCTTGAAAAACTGCTAGAGTTTTGGGTAAAAGAGTTGGAGGGAGGGGTGCCTGCCTGGGAAGCTACATTCCCTCCACTGACTCCTCAACTGGGAGAGGCAGAATGGTAATTTTACTAACACAAGTCTGAAACAAAAACTGGAGTTCTGTGCCAAGGTGAAGAAGGGAGGAAGAAATTTAGGGTGGGGGCAAAAACCCACATCCTTGTCAGCTAAAAGTAACAAAGTTGACAGAAAGCCAATGAGGAAATCCTGACACACAGCCAACTAGAAGTGTGAGCCATGCTTGAGCAACTGACAGGCTAGCAAGAAATTTAGCAAGGAGATTCTATAACTGAAAAACCAGTAAGAGAACTAGAGAGGATCTCCATACATTCCTGGCTAAGTAGGAGTGCAAAAGAAACCTGAGAGAACACATCAGAAAGTAAAATCCAAGTAAGGTAGGCTGGAAAACACACTATGCACAGTGCCCCCTAATGTATATACAAATAGAATGGTGGATGGCAGAAACCTTATGGGCACAAGGTGTTTGACTATAAACTCTGCCAAATCACTGTCTGACCACAAAATATACATACCCACCTTCAAAGTCGAAGTACCAAAAACACCTGAAGATTTACAAATGAACAGAAACATATA
Organism: Cebus imitator; assembly: GCF_001604975.1. Lineage (NCBI taxonomy): Eukaryota > Metazoa > Chordata > Mammalia > Primates > Cebidae > Cebus > Cebus imitator. Next base: position 6,291,852 of record NW_016107364.1, on the reverse strand, counting down.
CCACAGGGAGATAAATTTCATTGTTTTAAGACCACTGCAAACTACTTCATTCATTGATTCATTGATTCATTCATTCTATTTAGCAACTTGCTTTGTGGTCCAGGTTTGAGTACACTGGTGTAATCACAGCTCACTGCAGCCTCAACTTCCCAGCTCAAACAATCCTCCCTCAGGCTCCCTAGCAGCTGCGACTACAGGCACATACCACCATGCCTACCTTAAATTCCTTTAAATTTTTTTGTAGAAATGGGGTATCATTATGCTGCCCAGATTCGTCTCAAACTCCTGGGCTCAAGCAACCCTCCCACTTCGGCCTCCTAAAGTGCTGGGATTACAGATGTGAGCCACTGTACCCAGTGCCACAGTTACTTTAAAGAGGAAAAAAACCCTTTAAAAGTGAATCAAAATCCAAACTTATAATAACAGCTACATAAAATGTTATTTTCAATAAAAATTTAAAAAATCATAAAGCATGTTGAAATAACTACAGAAAGTGTCTCTAAGATTTAGGGGAAAAAAATCAACAGAAAATTAGAATGAGCCCAGATGTCAATGTAACAGAATCTTCAAACAGCTACAAGTAAAGATGTTCAAAGAATTGTCTTAATTTTTCAAAATTAAAAGAAAAATACCATGACAATGATTCAACATGTAGTGAATATGAATAAGGAAATATGAACCAAGAGATGAAAAGTACTGTAACAGAAACATTACATGAGAAAACAGCAGATTTTGAGAAGCAGAAATAATCAGTGAGCTTTAAGAAAGAATGATTTTAATTGTCCAATCAAGAGTGAAGCAGGGTCAGACTCTTATAGTGGCTCTTATAGTGGCTCATGCCTATAATCCTAGTACTTTGGGAGGTCAAGGCAGGAGGAACTTTTTATTACTTTATTTTTTTGAGACAGGGTCTCACTCTGTTGCCCAGGCTGGAATGCAGTGGCATGATCTCAGCTCACTGCGATCTCTGTCTTCCAGGATCAAGAAATTCTCGTACCTCAGCCTCCCAAGTAGCTGGAATTACAGGTGTGAGCCACCACACTCAGCTAATTTTTGTATGTTTAGTAGAGACGGGGTCTCACAATGTTGGCCAGGCTGGTCTCAAACTCCTATCTAAAGTGATCTGCCCACCTTGGCCTCCCAAAGTGCTGGGATTACAGGGAAGAGGAACCATGCCTGGCCAAAAAAAAAAAAAAAATTATTTAAAAATTTTAAAAAGAGTGAAACAGAAGGAGAAAATTTTAAGAATGAGCTGGAGAAACCTATGGAAAAATCTGAAGCATTCCAATAAAAGTACACTAGGGATCCTAAGAGAAATAGAGAAAGCAGCAGAGAAAAAACAAATTAATGGCTGAAAGCTCCTCAAATTTGATGAAACACAGTAATCTACAGATAAAAGTTCAACATTAAGAAACATAAATATAAGAAATCTTCACCTAAAACATCATAATCAAGCTGCTAAAAAAAGACAAAGACAGTGAGAAAATCCTGAAATTTGGTTTTTTGGCAAAGACACCAAGAACACTCAACAAAAAAATTTTATCACATACAAGAAACGGCTAACTTCATACCATATAAAGAAAAAAACACAATTAAGAATTGATTTATCATAAACAATGGAAGGCAGAAGTCAGAAGAATAACATGGTCAAATAGTCAAGAATTCTCCATCCAGCAACTATATTTAAATAATAAAGGGGAAGTAAAGACATACCCAAATAGATAAAATGGAGAGAATTCACATCAACACAAAATAAGCACTAAAAGAAGAACAAATGAAAAACACATAAAGAGTAAAACAGAAAATATAAATCAAACTGGTGGTATCATATTAAATGGTAATAAACACTACAATGCAAAAGAAGAGATTATTAGACTGCATCAAAAGACCAAAGTATGTGCTAGCTACAAGAGACTCACTTTACATTTAGAGACAAATATTTTGAAAGCAAGAAAAAAAAAAAATCCACAGAAGCACTACAGATTCTTATATGCTGACTGCGTATCCTGCAACTTTATTGAATTTACTTATAAATTCTAAGAGTTTTTTTGGCAGGGTCTTTAGGTTTTTCTATATATAACATGATGTCATCTGCAAACAGGGACAACGTGACTTCCTTCTTTCCAATTTGGACACCACTTATTTCTCTCTTGCCTAGTTGCCTTCCTAGGACTTCCAGTATTATTCCGAGGATGAGTGGTTAAAGGTGGGCATCTTTGTGTTGTTCAAGTAGTATATCTAAATACAAACAGCAAAGTAGCTGAAAAAGAAATTAAGAAAACAATCCCACTTACAACAGCTACAAAATAAAATAAAATGCCTAAGAATAAATTTAACCAAGGAGGTGAAAGACCTCTACAAGAAAAACTGCAAAACACTGATGAAAGAAAGGGAAGAAGATACAAACAAAAGGAAAGACATCCCATGCTCATGAATCAGAAGAAATAATATTGTTTAAATGACAATACTACCCAAAGCAAATGTAAAGATTCAATGCAATCCCTATCAAAATACCAATGACATTCTTCAACCAAATAGAAAAAAATCCTAAATATGTGTATGAAACCACAAAAGACCCTGAATAGGCAAAACAATCCTGAGAAAAAGAATAAAGGATTAAGAAAAAAAAAAAAAAAAAAGCTGAAGGTATCCTACTACCAGACTTCAAAATACATTAGGAGAAATACCTAATGTAGATGAAGGGGTGATGGATGCAGCAAACCACCATGGCACATGTAAACCTATGTAACAAACCTGCACTTTCTGCACGTGTACTCCAGAACTTAAAGTAAAATAAATAAATAAATAAAAATACGCTACAAATCTGTAGTAACAAAACAGCATGGTACTAGCATAAAAACAGACACATAGACCAATGGAATAGAATAGAGAACCCAAAAATTAATCCACACATGTACAGATTGATCTTTTGACAAAGACACCAAGAACATTCACTGGGGAAAGGACTGCCTCTTCAATAAATGATGTTAGTAAAACTGCATATCTGATATCCATGTGCAGAAGAATGAAACTAGATTGCCACCTCTTACCCTACACAAAAATCAACTCAAAATGGATCAAGCACCTACATGTAAAACTCAAAATCATGAAACTAACAGAAGAAAAGACAGGAGAAATGCTTTGGGACATTAGTCTAAGAAAGTACTTTAAGAATAAGACCTGAAAAGCACAGGCAACAAAAGCAAAAATAAATAGAATTGTATCAAACTAAAGAGGTTCTGTACAGCAAAAGAAAAAAATCAACAGAGTGAGAAGACAAGCTACAGAATGGGAGAAAATACCTGCAAACTACTTGCCCAACAAGGGATTAAAGACCAGTTATGCAAAGAATTCAAGCATTTCAACAGAAAAAAAAAAAAATCCTATTTAAAAATGGGCAGATGATCTGAACAGACTTTAAAAAAANACATATGAATGGCCACCAATTATAAGAAAAAGTGTTCGGCATCACTTATCATCAGGGAAATGCAAATAAAACCACACTGAGGTCTCAACTCATCTCAGTTGAATGGCTATTCTCAAAAAGACCAAAAACACCAGCAAATGCTGGCAAGGATGTTGAGAAAAAGAAAAAAGTTCTTACACACCGCTGGTGGAAACATAAACTGATATGACCACTGTGGAGAAAAATAACTAATATGACCACTAAGGAGAACAATAAGAAGCTGCTTCTTCAAAAACAGAAAGATTTCAAATAGATCTACCATGTGATCCAGCAATCTCACTGCTGGACATTTATCCAAATGAAGGAAATTAGTCTATCAAAGAGACATCTGCACCGCCATGTTTACTGGAGCGCTATTCACAATATCCAAGACATAAATCAACCCAGGTGCCCAACAACAGATGAATGGAAAAAGAAAATGTGGTAAATATACATGACGGAATATTATTCAGTAATAAAAAATAAAATCCTGTTATTCACAGCAACATGGAGGGAACTGGAGAAACTTATGTAAAGTGAAATAAGCCAGAAACAGAAAGTTAAATTCTCACTCATATGTGGACACTAAAAAAAGTTGATCGCATAGAAGTAAAAAGTAGAACAGAGGATATGAGAGGGTGGAAGGCACCAGGAAGGGAGGATAGAGAGAGATTTGTTAAAGGATATAAAATGACAGCCAGACGGGAGCAACATTTTCTAGCATTCTATAACACTGTAGGGACTAAAGATAATTTTATACACTTTCAAATAGCTAGGAGGCGGATATTGAATGTTCCCAACACAAACAAATGACAAATGTCTGAAATCATGGACATGCCATAATTACCCTGATCTGATCACTATATATTTTATGTTTCCAAGCATCACTAATGTCCCCCAAGAATATGTGCAATTATTATATGTCAATTAAAAAAATACAATAAAAGAAACAAGTCATGTCCTAGAAAAAGTTTTTAATTAAAAACTCAAAAAGATATTCTATGCAATCAGTAACAAAGATGCCTAGAGAAGATACATTAATGACAGACAAAATAGATTTTAAGAAAAGTATATTAGTAAAAATAAAATGGAACAACAAATGAAAGGCACAAAGATAAGATACAGATAAAGCTATTTCCTTTCCTAGGAGATACAATTGTTTACGGAGAAAATTCTTAAGAATCTTAAAAAGCTACTCTAGGATGAATAAGTAGATTTACAAAATTCACAGGATAAAAGGCAAATATACAAAAGTCAATTACTATAGTCAACAACTGCTTTTATAATAATGCAAAAATAAATTTAACCAAGCTGAGTACAGTGGCATGCAGCTAGGGTCCCAGCTATTTGGGAGGCTGAGCCAAGAAGATTGCTTGAGCCAAGGAAGTTAAAGCCAACCTGGGCAACATATCCACACAAAGATCCCTTCCCTCTACCCCACCTCCTTAAGACAAGGTATCACTTTGTCACCCAGGCTGGAGTGCAGTGGCATGATCACAGCACACTGGAGCCTTGACCTCCTGGGCTCAAGTGATTCTTCCATCTCAGCCTCCCAAGCAGCTAGGACTACAGGCCCGCACAACTAGCCAAATTTTTTTTTTTTTTTTTTTTTTTTTCATTTTTGTAGAGACAGTGTCTCACTCAGTTGGTCAGGCTGGTCACGCAAAGAGTCATATACAAGTGTAACCACCTGATTTTAGCAAATAAGTTTACAGTGACAAAAAGTAATCTCTGGTTCCTTCTGGCAGCCAAGAAGGGAGGGGACTCCGAAAAGCACAGGAATCTTTTGGGGAAGTAGGAACGTCCTTTTATCTTGATTCTGTCAATGTTTTCAGAGGCATATAGAATTGTCAAAACCCATCAAAGTGTATACTTTAAAAGGATGCTGTTTATGATACATAAATTGTTCTGCAATAAATTTACCAAGTTAAAAAAATTGAATGAATGAATGAATAAGGGCTTAAAAAAAATGAGCTTTTATTTACCAGTCTAAAATTAAAATAAAATTTAAAAGGTGAGAAAAATTTGTTAATACAGGTTGAGTATCCCTAACCTGAAAATCCTAAAACCAAACTACTCTACAATCTGAAAATTTTTGATCACAGACATGACACTCAAAGGAAGTGCTCATTGGCATATTCCAAATTTCAGATGTTTGGATTAGCGATGCTGAAGCAGTAAGTATATTATGTAATGCCAGTATTTCAAAATCTGGAAAAATCCAAAATCCAAAACACTTCTGGTCCAAAGCATTTTCTATAATGGATATTCAACCTATATAAACAAGTTACATTTTTTAAAAAATCTCTAATTTGGGTAGTGGGTTTTTTTTGTTTGTTTTAAACCTTAAATTTGTGTCAAACATAAAGGGCTAAAATCTTAGCAGGTTTACAATAAACAATGATCATACAAATTGTTTACCTATGGTTATAGAAGGAAACTGAACTTGTATCTCACAGATTGTTTTTAGATCTGTATACACAATTCAGTTTTATTACTGCAAGCAGCAACAGTTATCATGCAAGAAATAAGTAAATTTTATCGTTCGATTCATCTTGAATACATCATGTCTCTGCACTTTCCATAGAATCACAGGATGTGAAGCTATTACAATACTTGCAGAGAAAAAAAAGTGCCACTATCAGACTCAGGAGTACAATCTTGACTTATGATCTTTCTGTCCAAACCAATGCTGGGCAAAACAGACTCTTCCTTAATAGGACTTGTCACAAATAATTAATTGCACACTATGAAAGAGAATAACTTGACTTTTATTGTCATTTTTACACATAATTTTTATATTTCTAAAATTGCAGCAGAAATAGGTCATAATCACCTGGGCCAATCTGAAAATGCTGAAAGATATTCATGCATATACATACACACACACACACACATATGCACACACACACTCTCATATATGTATATGTATTTCCTTGTTTTTAAAAGTAGAGAATACTCATAACAACACAGTATACCTCACTCTCTCTGTATATAAATACTTTACGCATGGTACACATATTTGAGATCACAGTTTCTCTATAAACGTTTGAGTTGGAATATATATAAGGCTATTTAACCAAAAGCATTAAGTAGGCATTAACAATCACAACAATAAAGACAGTAGTGATCATTTTAAAATGTAATCTATTTCAACATACTCAAAATTAACTTATCAAAATAAGTAGGCTAAACTACAAACAAAAGTTACCGATACAATGTTTTCTTTATGTCATAAATTAGAAGTAATTTATTGTTGATTATTTCAAACTACTTCTCATATTTTATTAATTTTTACCACAGTGTATTTTGACCTCAGAAATTTATGTTGTTTGCTTCACCAAGCAGGTTTCCATTTTCTTCAGGGTAGGGCCCAAAAGTTATTTTTACTGTTATTTTAAGTTTCATATACAAAACTCCATGGATAAGTTAAATATTGACTGCTCAGGCTGTCCTAGAGTTGCTTTACTGCTATATAAACAGAGCAATTAGTTCATAGGATGTCACTGACTCCTAACCTCAGCATTTGTGAACCCGCCTCCATTACCATTAATAAATAAAACTGATATGCCTTAATTTATTCAAAGTCAATCACACACACACACACACACACACACACACACACACACACACTGCCTGCTGTGATACTAGAAATGAAAGATACAAATGAATAAGCCTTGCACCTTGTGTATTGTTAAAACATAAACCACCTAAAAACATTCGCACAATAAGGCAAAACAGATAACACAATGTCATAAGAGCAACTGAAATATGAACTGAGAGAAACATTAACTTCTCAGCTATCAAAAATTCACAAATGTAGTAACATCACCTCTCAAGACACAACTAAAAATTAAAAACCTACCAAAAAAGCTTGGAGCAGCAAAAAATCTATTCAGAAAAAACTATGTCTGCACCTCAGTACTGTGAATAAGAGAGCGTCTCTAAGTTCCCTACTCAAACCCAGCACCCTTTCCTGATCTTTACTGATAAAGCTCATTCATTTGCTTCTTATGAATGGGAAATAATGAACAGCAATTGCATGACTATAGATAAGGTCATCAATAGTGTCAAATGGGAAAAGAGACAAAAAGCAAGAGGCAGACAGGGTAACAAAAAAGTAAAGTCATCAGGGAGCATTTAAAACAGCTTTCTCCAGGTCAAAATATGCTAAGAACATGATTTTTTAGAGCTCAGCATGATAATACACACGAAATAATAATCCTGAGTCATCAAGAGAATTTTAGATGTTTTATGGAGGTTCCAAAAACAGAAAACTACAAAGTTAATTTTCCAAAGATTCCCATGTGAAACAATAAAATTAAAAAAAAAAAAAAAAAAGAGTTGTAGGGGTAACATTCGAGGATGTAGCTCAATTCAACAAACCAACTACTCAGACACTGCTAGGACAGGAGCCCCTTCAGAACATTCTGTGGCTGTCCCCCACTGAGTGCCAGCTCCCCAAGCATCCACACTGAAAACCCTGTGATGGGAAGAGCTGCTCTGCCAAGGCATTTCCAGTCACCAGTGCTTCCACCACAGTTCTTACTGCATCATTTCCACTGGCTGCATGACTTTCTTGAGCAAAAGAAATATACCTTTTCACCACAATATCTCAGAGTCTGGCACAATACCCAGCATATAGTCAGATTTCAGTAAATATGTAAAATGATTTTTTAATACATATATTTGGATAGTAACAATCATATATCCACAAAATATGACATCGGAGCACAAGTTACCATGACTGCTGAGAGATCACCAAGTCTTTGGAGAACAGGCAGTTTGAACCACACCAAGTTCAGGGTGGATTTAACCAAATCATTAGGAAGTATTCCAGGAAACAGGGATACAGTAAGTACAAAGTAAAAAGAAAGTAAGACAGCGGGACGTGAAAGATGAATGGTAAAGATAACTGGTTCATGTGTAGGTTTTGTAAAGAGACGCAACGTAGACAAGCCCAGGCAGACAGACAGGGCCGCCCAGGGAGCAGAGACCATGAGGCACTGCAGGGCTGCCTGGGAACCTGGTGTCCAGAGCGACACCCTCTCCAGAACTCCCACCAGTTCCACTGCAAGCACAGGAGATTTACGCAAGGAAACGCAAAGAAAATGTACCAACTTTGGGCACATCCTATTTGACTTCTTATGTCAGACTGTTTTACCCCCTAACAAATCAGAGAATTGGTATTGTAAAAAAACGCTTCAAAACACTACCTGATATTATGAGAAAACTAAGTACTGCCAAACCTTATTTCCAGGTGGTGAATATTATTCAACCCACAATAACACTAATAATCACTAAAAATTTTACACATAATATAACTGCTATGCAATTTTTTAAAATTCTTTGATTTAAAAATAAAGTTGAAAGTATGCCAGAAGACAGTAAAAGAGTTATTAGTCTTCAAACCTGAAAATAAGGAAGACACAAACAAGTACCAGGATAATTAAAACAGTACTGTTCACTTTTTAAAAGAAAAAATAAATTGTACTAAAATTATTAAGCTAACAAAGCAAGAGAAAATATGAACAGAAAAATGACAGTGATCTGCAAAATTCATAAATGTGTCTTTTGTATAACCACAGTGATCATATTTTATGCTGTCATTTTGCATTTAATTGTTCACCCTGGTACTTTTCTTCCTAGAAGCCATCAGTATCCCACAGAGCCAGATGCTGAACTGCAAAAAACATACTGTGACCACAGACTTATAAGAAGTGACTTTGCTGAGCTATGGTGTATGACAAGTTAATTTTTGCAATTACATTTTTCCCAAAAATAAATGAAGATACTGCTTATGACTAATTCTATATTAATAAAAAGAGGCAAGAAAATATTCTTTATAAGTGATTCAAATTCATTTTTATAAACTTCAGTTGATGTAAGAAAGTAACTTTTCAAATAGCTCTTCTATATGTTCAAAAGTAAAAATTATCACACCTCAGCTGAAATGATAAGCAGCTTAATATGTTTAGGCATAACTAAGATTTCTGAAAGTTAACATACAAGGCCAAGTCATTGCAAGCCTGCTAGCAGATGTCGCATACAAACATAAGTCTTTCAATCCCTACTTTCAGCTCTACCATATTATGCTAAACTCAATATTCAAAGAAGGAGTCCATCAGCTGTCATTTAAAAAGAAAGGGCTATTGCACATAATTGATCTACAGAGTTCTAAACTTATAATATTTGCAATGGCATCACTGTCAAATACCCAATAGTATTTTTTAAAAAACTGTAAGGGATATAGGCTATTCTCTATAGCACAGTCTCCTTGTTCACATATTACAAAATTTGGGAGATAGTATGTTTTGTTTTATTCATTATGACACATAAGTAGACATTTCTCTTTTAATAAACTTTCACCATAACAAAACCAAAAGAGTTATTTCTTGACTGTTAACGCATTAACACTAAACAACCTGGCCAAGCTTTCCAAATGTCTAAGTCAAATTTGCCCCCTGAAGGAGGGTATCTAAGAAATAATTATTTAACACCTATTTTTTTTAAATCTCTATTGTTTAAATGATTTAAAATTTAACTGTAACTATGTTTTAATCACGTAATGCTAATACAATATACACTGTCACTGCAAGATATGTTAAAAAAAAGATGTTAAAATGTTCTAGGTAAATCTGTTTTTACTCAGTACTTTAAGAAATCTAGAAAAATTCTAATTTTTTTAACATATAAAATTGTCTCCATGTCATTTAACTGAAAGACTGGAGGAGCCTTGGAGTTCTTTTATTCCGAATCCCTAGTGTGTTCCTTTCCTAATGTGGAGGGGAAACCATGAGACAGGGAATTTCACATCTACCAGTGTGCTTAGAGATCACTTACCCAAGCGCTGACTGTATAGCTCAAAAAACTGAAGCAGAGTTGAAATGCAGGCATCTATAAGGCCAAGTATCTAACAAAAGGCCCTAACTGGTAGGTTTTCTACACTCCAACCCTTGCTGCTTAAAAGGGAATGACAAGCTTTTCAGATGCCACTTCGGCCATCTTCTAAGAGAAAACCTGCCCAAGTCCTGTGCATTGCTATTTTTCTCCTGCCAGACCCTGACTTCCTGTCTTCTTCCTCTGAGTGCTTCAGCAGTCTCCCTACACCAGTGACTCAGCCTATACTTCCTGGCTTTAAACCACTTCTCATCTCACCAGCTCTTCCTGGATAGCCCGCTGACAGCAAAACCTCGATGTTTCTACAAACAAATTCATACTCCTCCCCATGGCAGAACCTGCTCAGCTAGCCAGTCCAGCTATCTAACCAAGAGTCTTCTACATTCTCTACTCCTCCCACCTTGTATCCAACCTGCATCATGCCCTGCCTAGACTGTCAGCCTCAGAACCAGCTTCGCTGCCTCCAGGGAGACAGCCTCCTCTCATGGTCTCCACAGGAAAGCCTCAGAAAATGAATTCTTTTTCTCACATACAAATCTCAAGGGTGGGAGATCTGACTGCTTGGATGGCTTCGCCATGACTAGAGGGAAAATGACTAACAAAAGCACGTGTTCCTCAAGCCATCCACACACTAAACCACAGCCAAAACCGTTAAGGCTGGAATTAAAGGTTGAAATCTTAATACTAACCTGGGCTCAAATAGCATTTTATAGTTTCTAAGCACATACACACGTACTATCTCATCAATTATCCAAAAGACACAGCATTTTTCTACTTTTGTATGAAGAAACAAATCCCATTTTCCAATAACTAGGTCATAGGCGCTAGAACATAAACCCAAGACTTCTAATTCTAAATACAATTGCCTTGCTAATAGCCACATTTTAAATTTGTCAAAAAGAAGATGCCAGAACACCAACTCTTGAAATAGGCAAGCACCAGGCCTTCCTATAACAGTCACACACATATATGTCACGTGCCAGGGCCAAATTAGACACAACAAAAATAAAATAAATACAAAGTGATAAAATTGTTTACTTTTAAATACGCTAATAAGGGCCAGACGCAGGGGGTCATGCCTGTACTCTCAGCACTTTGGGAGGCCAAGGCAGGCAGGTCACTTGAAGTTGGGAGTTCAAGACCAGCCTGGCCAACATGATGAAATCCTGCCTCTGCTAAAAATACAAAAATTAACCAGGTGTGGTGGCACATGCCTGTAATCCCAGCTACTCAGGAGGCCGAGGTGACGGAATCACTTGAACTTAAGAGGTGGAGGCTACAGTAAGCTGAGATCATGTCAATGCACTCCAGCCTGGGTGACAGGGTGAGACTCCATCTCAAAAAATAAATAAAATAAAATAATAACTTCACCTTGGATAATAAATAATGGTATTAGAGATACTATAATAAATTACTATGAACTTAGTAAAACACACAAATTTATTATCTTACAGACCTGCAGTTCTGAAGTCCAACCCAGGAATCACTGTGCTAAATTCAAGGGGTCAGTAAGATTGCATTCGTTTCTGGAACGTCTTAGGGTGTAATTCTTTCCCTTTCCCTTTCCCGCCCCCAACACTTGCTGGCTCATGGCCCCTTCCTCAATCTTCCCAGCAATTCGGGGTCAAGTCCTTCTCACAGTGCTTCATCATTGCCTTCTCTTAGAGCCTCTTCCACATTTAAGGACCCTTGTGATCACACTGGGCCCCTCCAGATGATCTCTCTCTTTTACGGTCAGCTGACTAGCGACCTTATATTCCACTGCAACTTTCATTCTCCTTTACCAGGTGAAATAATGTAGTCACAGCTTGTGAAGAGAAGGATGTGGACACTTTTGGGGAGAATGAGGGGAAGGTGCCTTACTCTGCCAACCCAAAACACCAAGATTAAAACTGGACGCTGATTAAAATCTAAATTTTAGGTGACTTATCTTGAAGTTTAACAGCCCCTCCCCAACCCACTCCCATTAATAGCATCCATGGAGAATGGACAGAGTGAGCTGACTCATTGCTCATTTTAAACTGTTGTCTCATTCTGACAGGACATTAGAGAAGCAGCTCAGTCTCACCCCTGCATTCGCTGGGCCAGTTTTTCCACTCTCCATTCAGACTCACTGCATTGACTTAAGCTACAGAGAACAAAAGTCAAACACAACAATTAGCTTATTTGATTGTTAATTTGTGAACTCATAAAGATCAGAAAATGGGTATTAGGTACTAAGAAGAAATTATTAAAACTTGCAGCCCTTTACTGCTAATTAAAAAAAAAAGCATTCTTATTACCTCATTTGAATCTAGAATCACTGTGAGGTGTATTTACAAAAACATTACTCAGAGAAGACGAGTGACATGGACAATCCCACAGACATGATGTGTAAAGCTGTTACAGCCCATGAGGACGGTATTTGCAATGTTCCAATATCTGTGGGAAAAGGAATGGGCAGTTACCTAGGAAGGCTAGGGGGAAAGAATTTACATTCAGTAAAACCTTACAACATTTTCCCAAACTACACTGCTCGCATATTTTAGATATGCTCATTAAAAAGAAGCACAGGAAGAACATGTACAATTATGCATGTCTAGTCAAGCAGTAAGAAAAAACTCAATTAAAAGCTTAAAGTGAAAATATTAAAGTGAAAGTAAATACTCCTACACAAGAAGAAATAAAAATGAGAAGGCACATGCTACACCAAAGAGGTTTTCATTTCTACTTTTCTATTAATTTCTATTAATTCATATAAATCCTGCAGCATTAGTCAAATCAATTAAATACAACAGAAGTAATGTGCAAAAATCATGAAAACTTAAATATTGTGGTAAATGCTTTAAAGTTAAATTTATCTGTCATTATTCAAAACTGGGTTACAAAGATTTCAGAAATGTCAGAGCACAAAAATGTATTAAAAGTGGCATCTTTAGGGTATTTACATTAACACATAAAATAATCACAAATTACAAATAGGTACTTTTTTCAGATCAAAATTCTTTTAAAAATATACTGTTTAAACTGTTCATAAATTCACATTGATGTAATATGGTAACATTTCAGTGTAATGTAATGTAAAAACTTCATTCCCCCCACAGAATGTTGCTTCTAGAAGTACATATAACAAAGTTGGAGGAAACACAGGATGCTCCTTGATAGTGACAGGATTATTTCAAAAACCAATTATATCTGTTCATTCCCTTTGCTTAATTAAAGCAAAAGGCATCAAAATCTTTCTCAGCAGTAATCAAGTGAAAGCTGCATAGCACAGATACAGTAATTAACTTAACCTTATCACTGAACTGTATTGGGTCATTCAAGTGTGGCACAGTATCAAACCCAAGAATCAATGCTATCACACTGACATCTCAGAGGAGCACAGAGATTGAATAACGCCATCTGTAAATGGACAGGCTTTGTTCCTCCCCAGCCGTGCTGGATAAATGTTCCTACTCATAACTTTAATGTGGCAGCTTAACTATTTAATCATTGTACATTAATACATTACCAATATTATGAACATGTAACTACAAAATTACTTGTCAAAGTAATCAGATATTACAGATTTGGGGCATAAATGCAACACAATGATTTTTGGGTGTTGGCTGCACATTTACAAAGAAGATATTTATGGATGTTTAAATATATACATAGTAGACTTTAAGTTCTAGAAAAGGGTGTTTTAGGAATTTCAATGAAATTATTCCATGTTACAACTGTTATCAGATATATGCATGGGTGGTTTTAACATGGCTTAATTCAACCTTAAAGACTGATATTTATGCAATTTTGGAAGATTAAATTTATTCAATTATGCCAATTTACTTGATATTTTGTTTTACTGGAAAACATTTCAAAATATAAGATACCATCATTTGAATATACATAGCTTAAAGTCATCTATTCATTACTCCCAGTTAAGTTCAAGCATATTTGGTTATTTTCCTAAAGGATCAAAAATTCTGTTGCCAAGACATTATTTTGAGGTCTTTCACTTTCACCGAGTAAGACACTAAATCATAGGGGACGATTATCAGCAAATTCTCTGCGACAGGCCCTAAGCCTGCTGAGGTAATGCAGCTGACAAACTTTGATGCGCCATGCCTGGGCACATTATGTTCATGTAGCGTGTACATCTGGGCACCCTTTATGGCAATGCAGCAAACAGCCAATCATTTATTCCACTCTAATTAGCACACATGTAAATCCTCACCAATCAAGCCGCGCGTGGGGTTCCTGTTGTGGCAGCCATACAGCAAGCTGGCAGACCCCACCAAGGAAGGATGAGAAGACACTCCTGGCCTGGCTTGGACCTGCCATCACACCAGGCTGCTCCCCCAGAAAGGGCTGGAGCCAGCTCTCCCTTTCAAACCTGATCAAGGAGCCCCACAGAAAAAGGTCAGCAAGCAGAAAGCTGATTGGCCACAGTTCTTTGGGTCTTTACTAATCCCAGGAATATACCTGAAGCAACATGCTTCTCTTCTACTTAAAAGCACAATAATTACCATGAGCAAAACTCAGAATGAAGTTATAAATAGGCTACATAGCAGAGGATACAAGGAACTATGAGGAAAGACCGTCAACCATAAAACACAGTAACTTATGGGATTACCAGAAAATTATATGGTATAAAACTATATATGCCTGTGTGTGGTATGATGTAATGCCTACATACACCCATTTACAGTATAATGATATATTA
The DNA here is from genome assembly GCF_001604975.1 of Cebus imitator. Classification (NCBI taxonomy): domain Eukaryota; kingdom Metazoa; phylum Chordata; class Mammalia; order Primates; family Cebidae; genus Cebus; species Cebus imitator. The sequence continues at coordinate 6,276,820 of NW_016107364.1, read as the reverse complement.
TAAGCCAAAATTAGTAACTATATTTCCTTTCATTAATCATTGGCTTATAAATTTAATTTTACACATCAAACTACCTAAAGCAGCAACTCTGTCTTTGAACCTAACTGTAATAGTTTTACTAAAACAAATATAAATATACAGACAGTATCCAGTTTGGGATTTTTTTTTATTTGTTGTGTCTTTTATTTCACCACGATGAAATCCTAATTGCTATTTTTAGATAACATCATGCACAATAGTGATTTACCAAATAAGAAAACTGTTCAAAGTTAGTTAGAACACAGACTTCTGCCAGTAAAAATTAATGTCAAATTTACACTAACATTTGTTTTACTAAAAAGGTTTTCCCAGTAGATATCAGTTTGTACTGTTTCTCAACATTCATTTTATTTGCTATTATAATTCACATCACTAAAATGGTGTGAAGTTCATTCAATAAATATGTTTTAAATGCATCACCGGTGGCAGCACTGCACCAGATGTAGGAGATACAGATGGGTAAAGAAGAAACAACTCTAATCTCAAAAACGGAGACATAGATTTCATGCGGAAAAAGTCCAATCAACAGATAATACATTGAGTGACAGTGGAAAAAATATAAGGCTAATACCAAAGAAAAAGCCCAGGTGGTTTAACAGGACAAGAAAGTCTTTCTAAAGAAAGTAATGACCACCTGATTCCTTGAAATACAATCTGAGCATCCCGAATCCAAGAATCTGAAATCCAAAATGCTATAAAATCCAAAACTTTAAGAGCATCAACATAACACTCAAAGGATATGCTCACTGGAACATTGAGGATCTTGAGTTTTCAGATTTCAGATGTTCAATCAGGAAGTACAATGCAAATATTCAAAAATTCAAAAAACTCAAAATCCAAAAAAAAATATTCAAGTCTGAAACACTTCTGTTCCAAGCATTTAGATAAGGGATATTCAATTTGTACTTAAAATTGAAGGTAACTGAAGAATTAATTCACGTATTCAGTAGCCACTTATTGATAATCCACTTTGACATGTGCTCCAAGTGTGCTGGGTAAGTAAAACAACTGCTAAGCCAGGTACAGTGACTCACATCTGTAATCCCAGCGCTTTCAAAGGCTGAGGTGAGTGGATCACTTGAAGTCTGGAGTTCCAGAGCAACCTGACCAACATGGTAAAACTTTGTCTCTACTAAAAAGATAAAACTTAGCCAGGCATGGTAGCGCATACCTGTAATCCCAGCTACTCTGGAGGCTGAGGCAGGAGAATCACTTGAACCCAGGAGGCAGTGACTGCAGTGAGCTGAGATAGGACCACAGCACTATAGCCTGGGCAACAATGAGTGAGACTCTGTCTCCCCAAAAAAAAAAAAAAAAGCTACTCTCTTTGCCTCTGTGGAATCAACAGTGCAGCTAAGGAAAAAGCCACAAAGTGTATAAGCACAAACAGGAAATGGGAAGAGCTGACAAGCACTTGAAGTGCTGTGTCCATCATGGAGAATGAGACAGGAAGATCTTTCCAAAGTGAGCTCTCACCTGCCTCTGTAGGTCTTACAAAAGTCAAACTCAATAAGCACCCTACCCAAAATAAGAACCATCCCCAACCCCAATCACTCTCAGTCCCTTTGCTTTTGCTTTGTTTTTCTTCAAAGCCTTCATCACATCCTGACATTCTCTTAGACTATTTTTGTTGCTACTGCTAATTTTCTGACACCCCTAAACTTGAAGGTGAGTTCCAGGTAGAGACCTGGTCAGTGCTGTTCAGAGCTGAACCACAAACCTGGAACAAATAAGGAACTGAATAAATATATGTTGAGTGAATGGACGAACAAACTAATGAATGAACATCCCAATTCATGGGGTAATACACATAATTCCCATTTGACCAGATCCAGGTACCGTGGATCATTTCGCCTACCGGGATTTAAGGCAATCATTGTCAATTACACTTAATGCTAAGAGTTTGTTACAGATAAGTACACAATGAATATAACATTTCTCAAAGAACAATAATAAACGCAATTCCTATGTTTTTCCCAAAAGTGAAAGCTTTGAACAAAAGACTAGTAAATGGCAAAAAAGACACACTGAACTAGAATGAAAAAGGTGAAGAATCCTACAAAAATTCTATAGCAATTTGAAATTAAAGAACTTTTGTGGTAGAATTCTCATTTCTGCATAATTCATTAACATATTAACATCTCATACCATATCCAAAACTTCCATGACAATGACTAACCACAGTGCACTGAGTGATATGTACATGAACACCCGTGGAGAAAGAAACAGAATGAGATACTTGGCTCTACTTCAGCCCTTATCGTTAGTTGAAAAAGGAAAACAGAAAATGATCTTTAGTAGCTGACAAGGACACTGACTCATAGACAATTCAGTGCAAACAGAGTACTAGGATACAATGTAGACCACTCTTTGATCTATAAATAGTAACCACAGTTTTGTGTTTTATATGCATAGTTGGTTCTCACCTGCAAAAGAAAGTTCACATCTCACACCAAGACCTTACTTAACCTGTTTCTTTTAATTTTCATATTGTCAAGAAAGTCCAGTGTTTGTTTCCTTTCTATTTACAAGACACATGCTATTAATTTTTAAATAAATCCCTACTTATTTAATCGTTAACAAAGGAAAAAAAATTTCATCAACATAAATAAATTCTGAGTTTTGCTACACTAAAAAATGTCTTTTCATAAATAAACTATATTGAAAAGAATGGGTTATATTCAAAAATAGTCTAATCTACCAATATATATTCATAAAGCAATAGATATGGAATATAGGTACAACAGGTTTTAACTATAATTATCATCTACTCTATCTGAAGAAGTTGTTTTAAGGAATCTAATAAGTTTAAGGAGACATTCTAGAATAAATAGCATCTGTGTAATTCAGCATTTTCATCACATTTCCATAGAGTCCTATTCAATCAAATCAGAGATGGCCAGTCAGTGGTGCATGCACTCCCACTGATTGATTGATTAATTGATTGATTTTATTTTGAGATGGAGTCTCACTCTATTGCCCAGGATAGAGTGCAATGGCGTGGTCTCAGCTCACTGCAACCTCTGCCTCCTGGGTTCAAACAATTCTCCTGCCTCAGCCTCTGGAGTAGCTGGGACTACAGGTGTGTGCCACTGATTTATCATGGGCTTTTGTCCCCATGACATCACAGGCAACCTCATAATCTCTCTCAACAGTCTCTACTCAGCCACCTCAACAAGTAGAAGCAGACAAAAAGTGAAATCTATCTTCCTTCCCTGAGCATAATTCAACGGTACCTTATCAGCATGTTGGACTTTCTCGTTTTTTTTTAAAAATGTATTTTTCTCAAGTCAAAGCACTGCAAACATGTCTATATTTATCAATCGTCCATAAACCTCCTCAGCAAGGCGTAACAACCAGAATATATTTCAGATATTAAATGCAATGATAGTTACATAACCTTAAAATGAAACTACAGGAGAGTTACTCTTCTAATCCTAATACTGGGATCTATGTGGGGTAAGGAGAAACTGAATCCTCACGTAAAAGTATGCAGGCCTACGATTAAAGAGACACACTTCTATCTTATTTGCTGTTAGGATCCAAGACTCAATACATGATAGTATGGGTGTATCTGCAATGCACTAGTACAATGCTGACACCCATCCCTTCTCCTCACTGTCTCTAAAACACCAAGACACCTAATGCAGAAACACTCAGTGTTTCCAATGCAAGAAAACATATCACTAAAGCTACTAATACAAAGAGCACAGCAATTTAAGCAACAAAATTCAAATTTATGCTTCCCATCAAGATGTCATTTATGTAAATGATGGCCACATCAACATTGTTTTAATATTAAAGAAGCTGTGATAACATATTTTTAAAAGAATAAAAGATCACTTACTTATGAAGTTATAAACCTCCAAACTTTACTGATGTGATTAATTAAAAAGAAAACTGGTCTAACAACTCTCTATAGGTCCCTCTCACCATGAGCTCAGATCTGTGTCAAGCTCTACAGACCTGATAGTTACAGTTAAACTCTACTGAAGTGACCTTTTTAACTTCATGTTCCCAATTGCACCTGTATTTAATTATATCCTATTTAACAGCACATCTTGGTTGAGTGTTCTATAAAAGAGATCCCTAGTTGTTTGCTATGGGACCCTGCTGTAGCCGCAACCATGTCCTGTGCCAAGATGCTTTGAAGTATTACTGAATGTGGATGTCCATAAAGCCCTGTGATGGCCAGGTTTACCAGGAGATTTAGGGAGGAATGGGGCTGATGAGCTTCATCAGTTACAAAATCAGAAGTGCTGACAGAAGGAGAAAGCTGTGAGTCTGTGCCTGCTCATGGCCATCTCTGACTAACTGCACTTGAAGGACACGTGAGATGAAACATCAGGTCCCCTTAGGTGTAAGATGAGAACATGGATCATTACTGTACCTCTGTAAGTCTCATTAATTTCATGGCATTAACAACTATCTGTGAGATGCAGAAAAGTAAAATATATAAAAGAGATCTCTTCAGGGGTCTAATAAAATGATATTATAATAATTCTGATGATGTAAAGAAATTGTACAAATTGCCATTTACCACCTGAATCTACCTTCCATCGTATCTCAACTTACCTAAGAATATTAAATGATTAATTAACCAAAACTGTATACTTAGAAACAGCCTGGGGATTTTTGTTAGAACATTGTTTGCCAATAGGGCAGAACACAGTGATATAACTGTTGATAATTATTAAAAACATTATCATATTCAGTTTAAAAAAAAAAAAATCAATCGCCTAGCCCATAAAAGAAATCTAGGCCAGGTGCTGTGTCTCACACCTGTAATCCCAGCACTTTGGGAGGCCGAGGAGGGCAGATCACCTGAGGTTGGGAGTTCCAGACCAGCCTGACCAACATGAATAAACTCAGCCTCTACTAAAAATACAAAATTAGCTGGGCTTGATGGTGGATGCCTGTAATCCCAGCTAGTCAGGAGGCTAAGGCTGGAGAATTGCTTGAACCCGGGAGGCACAGGTTACAGTGGGCCGAGATCAAGCCACTGCACTCCGGCCTGGGCAACAAGAGCAAAACTCCGTATCGAGAGAGAGAGAGAGAGAGAGAGAGAGAGAGAGAGAGAGAGAGAGATCTAAAACTCTCTGTAGTGGCCTTGTAATGTGTCGCCTCATCTAGGCTGTGAACGACATTTCTCAGAATTCTCTTTCTGATATGTCTAGTTGGGTGGAACACGAGGGAGATTCTTATGAGAAATGCAGAAGGCTGCTACAACCAGCCGTCACTGGCAGCACTCACACCACATCACCTCTCTGCTGAATAACCTCACTTGGGTGAGCTGGGGGCTAGCCCTGCAACTGATTCATGTTCATCAGGATCCCTCATAGTTTCTCCAACAACTAGACCAGGCATGTGTAAGTTATGCTCCTGGAAGACGACCTCCAAATTCTACAGGAAACCTATACCATCAGGGTCTGAGGCAGTGAACAGACATGGGCTTCTGCCCATGCTCGTAGGCTCCTCATGCTTGTGGCTTCCACTTGGTCTTGCTCTTGCCCTGTGTCCCAAACATCTCCTCTTCCTGACTGCCTGCCCCATGCATTTAAAACAGCCTTAGAGAGACTGCTTGACCAACATATGAAATTGCATATAGCCAACCGCTTGTAACGCAACCATGTACATGTCTATGTATCAGCGTATGTGTGCATTTATGTATGTTTCTGTACATGCATATATGTATGCATACCAATGTTTATAGGAAAATATATATTTCTATATAAATAAATGTGGGTATATGCTATGCTGCTTCTCATTGATAAACCATTTAACCAATATATAAAATTCATTTACATGCACTGGAAACAATGTATATCAAAACTAAATCTCAATTTGGACCTAAAAATATTTAATATTTTCAAAAATATCTACATGTCTTACAGTGTTTTCCTACTTCAAGCAGAATATTCACTATATTAGAAGAATCACTAAAATATCTATAATTAGAAAAGTATTGATAATACTGTAATATACATTTATCAGTATAAAACACTGATAATTATATATATTTACCTCACTTTATAAATGTCAACATTCTTCAGCTATTGTATAAAAGATGAACTACTTCCCTATTAAATTAAATATTTTGGGTAACTTCCATTCTAAACACCAGAAATATATTTAATTGGAAAACTGACTCATGCACAAATAAAACATACACATCCTTCTCATTCTATATCTTAACTCAGAACTAAGATTCCTTCTTGACTATATAAGCTACTGTCATATCGGTGGATACCAACTGAAAAGGCAATGTAACATTATAATATGCAAACTGCATTTATCAGCAGCCCCTCCAAAATGTAATGCCACCTCTGATCTAATACCTCATTAAAAGAGCATTCAAAAATAGTATATTCACAGGCATGTCTCCTTTATAGATATTTTCAGTATAATAATGGTAGCTGAAATGGCACCCCACAGAGCACTATGTGCTCACCAAGCTAAAACACAAGCAAATTAAACCACAAACTCTACTTTTACGTTTGAATTTCAAGATTCACAAAATAAAGCTGATGCAAGCATTTTATTTATGGGGCCTATGAAATCTATTTCCTAAAATCTGTAAAATAGTGTCTCTTCATAATGCAATGCACAAACTGTATGTTGGGGGAAGTGGTGGTGGGGGAGACTAAATTATTAACAGTTCAAAGGCCAAGAATATAAAAGCAGCTGGAATGAAAGAAAAAAATATTTTAAGAGGCAAAAATCAGGGTTTCAGATTAGATTCAATTCAAAAACCATCCTGTGAAAGAAACACAACCAATATCAAAACTGTTGAATAAAAATTTAACTGTAATAGTTACCTTGCCTCAGTGATTACCAGAAGGAAGCAAGGGAAGCTTTCTGGTCCTCTTTTGTTTCTCTATCCAGGTGCCTTATGACTTGTGCCTGTCTGTCTGTGATATGCATACATGGCATGAAACACAGTAGAATTCAACTCCACAGCTAAACTTACAGGCAGTAGGAAATATTACATAAAGTAAATAAAAACATCATAGGATGACTAATCTCTGAAATACGTTGTTAACTCACAGCTTGCAATAATAGTTATTTCTTTGTGATGAGTTGTTCAACACACTGATCCAAGGGGCAAGCTAGTTTGGTGCCAAATAGCAATGTGATAATTGCCTACTGTCTTGGTCTGCTCTGGCTGTTATAACAAAATACCATAGCCTGGTGGTTTAAACAACAGAAATTAACATTCTCACAACCCTGAAGCCAGACCGCTATCTGTAAGCCTGGGCAAGCCTTGACCAAACCCAACCATGCTGGAACCCTGATCTCTCTGCCATGTAAGGACAAGTATGCATGCAGAGGAGGAGAGACAGAGCTGTCTGTTCTCTCTATCCTATAGTATTAGGGCCCCACCCTTAAGATCTCATTTAACCTTAACTACCCTTATAGGCCCTATCTCCAAATTTGGTCACATTGGATAATTAAGAATTCCACTTAACGAATTTTTCAGGGACACAATTCAGTCCAGAGCTCCCACTAAAAGCCTGGTACCACAGAGTACTAATAAAAACACTCTAATCTTTGACAGATGAATATTAGTGGGAAAAAAAAAAAAAAAAAAACAGGTTCCAGAAGCAAACCAGTACTTTAATCTATAAGATGACTAAGGCTAAACTCCTAGACAGAAAACATTCACATTTGGTCCCAATTATATTTCTCTCCTCTCCTAAAATGAGTATCTCTACCATTGTAAACTAACAGAGTTTGGGGACTAAGTCTCCTCCGTCATCATAGAAACTATTTTGTAGAATACAGTTAAGGTTGAGAACAATGAACTTCAACAGAGAGATTATAGCTAAGATCTAGAATTGGTTGGGGGGAGGTCAGGCTCAAGGGAGAGGCAACTGGGGAGAAGACTAGAGGAAATAAAACAATAAAGTGAGTTCCACCTGCCCTTGCAGGAGGAAAGTGGAAAGTGGTGACATCACACCTCTGATACTCTTCGCCAAAACCACACGTTCAGCAGTTTTCTACCACCTTATTAGAAAGCAGTAAAGACAGTCTTGACCTAAAGAAAATGCCAGGTAAGTGGCAGTGTGGAAACAGCTCACCATAAACTAATTAGGTGGCTTTTATCTAGAACATTCTCCGGAGAAAGGAAAACGTTTCAAATGTAGGTAATACTAATATATTTAAAAACTTACTTCACATGGATCCTTCCTATGCAATAATTTGAGAATTTAGAAAATAGTGGTATATTAAATTTAATAAACCTCACAAAGTAGAACAAAATATTTTCCATTCAACAAAACACAGTTTACTATCCAAACGTCCTTAGGAAAAGAATTGACTGTAAAGTATAAATAAGTTTACAAGTTTGATGTATTTTTTTAAAGCATGGTAACCATATTTATGCTATGGGAACACGGCACTAATCTTATTGTAAATGTCAAGGGCAATGATCATTTAAATAATATAAACTCACATTTTAGGGGCAACTTTAATTTACTAAGAGAAACATGTGCATATAATTTTGTCTCCAGAGAACCAACTCTCACAAATTATTTCTAGTTTTTCAATAAAATAAGTATTACAAAGATGTTAGAAAATTTGTGTCATGCTACCAGTCCTATTACTTAAAGTATGATTTAATATTCCTTTGAATATTTTAACTGTAGAAAATCCCACACAAAACAGGAAAATGATTCAACATAAACCTACACAACAAATGGAAAATGTCTGCTTAAATTTGTCCAAATCTACGTAGTAAATTAAAGACTAAAGCTAGCAAACAGGAAGGAAGAATTAACATGTAAAATATTCACTGGAGCAGCTCACCTCATCCTTTTTTTAGTGTCTCCCTAATTCTCCACTCCTCTGCCAGCGAATGAACCTGGTCACCCCAAAATCAGCACCAGGAGACATTTTTACAATCTGAAAACTGTCCAAAATTCCTTAGACATGCTCCGGTTACAACTATCTTCTCCAAAACAGTTACTCTGGGCTCTCACATGCAGCCACCCTTCAAAGACCCTAGCACTCCCCTAAGTTCTTGTTTTGTTTTGTTTTTAATAACACAGGAAACCAACTTTTATCATTGACAAGAATGTTTTCATAAAAGTGAGGATAAAAACAAAATCTGTACCAGGAAAGGCACACATCATCACGTTTCCTGGAGGCATCCCTGCATATTGGCTCACTTTGCACTGAAGTGTGTCCATAGCAGATCTTATCTTTGCAATGAAATACAGAAGGAGGTAATTGTTTACTCATATGAAATTGGACCCAAACTTATTTGAAATGTGGGCAGGGTCGGAACGTTAAAAAAAATTGGTTAATAAACAATTCAGAAAAAAACCTGGGAGAGGAGAGAGAACAGGAAGAGATGAAAGCAGAGAAAGGAATGCTAGGTGTTCTTCACTGCCTTTGAGAAAATCTCTTTTTAAAAGGACACACTACCAACAACAATAAATTCCACTTTTTCCAAAAATTACTTTACATTATGGTAATGACCAATTCCTCCAAACATTGGTATTCATTATTTCTTTGTTTGCTTGGGGGAGGAAATAAGAGGAGAACAAATTAAGGGTGTTAACCGAGTGGTGAGTATACTCTTTCCCAATTTATACCTGCCCCAACTATAATCAGGTCCCACCTCTGTGACTCCATGAAACTTTGGGTGTCTTTCCATGAATAATCTCACCATACTATTTTATAATTCTCAGTTAACATCTTTCTCTACTATCATCATACATTATTGAGGGCAAAGGCACCATGAGCCTAAAAGTTCTTCATATGTTGAATGTCCAGTAAAGAGCTCAACACCTGACATACTGTGAATGTCCCCTGCAGGGATGAAAGAGAGAGGGTGAGCTGGGAAGGCTCCCCTCGCTCACCTACACATGTGGAGGACTCCTTTCAAACACTAGAGATTGCCTGGTCTAAAAGATGGAAACTTCAAACATTCATGCATCATACCTATCACCAGCTCAGAAGGACAACACTATGAACCATCAGATGAGAGACAAATGACTAACTCAGCTATGCTGGTTATAAGTCTAGACGTTGATATGTCCATCTTAAAACAGAATATACACTTAGAGTTCTGCTTTATTGGATCACAAGATAGAATGTTTTCAAACGGCTCATAGTTTTTTAAGTGCAGAAGTCCTTAGTTTCAGCTAATATTCATTTGTAGAGAGTTCCTGAAGTTCAAACCCTTGGTAACTGTCATGATCACGATTTATATCCATTAAGCATGAACAAAGGAAAAAAATCTTATCAAATAAAATAATAGATCACTTTAGGACTATGTCAATTGAATGCATCTCTGCACTGCTGAGCTGCACATTACAATGAATAAATTTAATCAAATATGCTGATATGATGTTGCCACTGATTTAAAAACAATTGGATTTTTTCTTCTGTACTATTTGTATTCTCAAGAATTATAATCTATGGTAAATTCTGTAACCATTAAAAATCCTAGGTCGTTGATTTATGCCTTAACTCAGACATGCTGAGCTCTTCAAAACAAATGTTTCAAAACAACATGCGCTGCAAATTGCAATTCTAACATAAAACAAATGTTAAAATGTTAGCATCTTTCCTGAATATATTGTAGTGTATTAATTGTTGGTCTTGGTAATGTAGCTTATTAGTTTTGCATAATTTAAGTTTTAATTCATCGTTTAATTTTTAATTAAGTAGTTTTTTTTTCAAGATGTGCTTTCTGTTTAAATGTTAGCCTGTAAATATAGTATATATAAAACAATTCTATGGCACAAACATATGACACTGGCATGTGTTGTATGATTTCTTTATGATCTCAAATATGAAACCAATCATAACAGTTTATATTCTATAAAACTAACAGTCATGTTAATTTTACATTAAAATTTAAATAATTTAAGCCCAGAGACAGAGCTTGGAAAACTAAAGGCCTGAATATGAAAGTACAATGAAGTCACTTTCTCTACAAAGCAGTCTTTCAAATTTTAGTTAAAAAAAAGAATGCAGCTATTTTGGACTATCATACTCATATTAAAAGCTAATTTTATTTTTCTTTGGAAACTATGGGGACCCATACTGGCATATGTGCCAAAGGACACATATTCTCCTCACAGGGGGGCAGGAGGAAATACAACATTGCCCACCTAATAGAAAATGAAAAAGCTAATGTGAATGGAGAAGAATCAAGAAGGTTGATAAGGGAAAAGCAAACGTCCGTGTCAAGTTATGAGTTTGGATAGAGGTCCAATTAAAATTTTAAAGTTATTATTACAGCAAGTGCTGCACTGAATGGTTCTACTGTTTAGCTGCCTCTCAAGACAAAGCTTTCCAAAGCAGCAATTAACAGTGTTATGCCTTATCATTTGCAGACCTTCTAAAAAATTTTAAGTCTATTTTAATAAACTTTTGTAGGTTATTATTTTATTCAATATAATGTTTTCTAACTGTGCCTTTATTTGTTTTTTATGTCCTACACAACCTCCATATGATGAGATTAGAAAAACTTAACAAAAAAGGTCTGTGAATGATGCTTGTAATATCACAGCCCGCCTCCAAACTACCTTGCATCCTGGTAGATGTTCGGCTGTCATCATTACCAGGAAGCAGGGGCATTCGAGATGTACCAGCTTCCATATTACTACCACATCCCAAAACCTCTCACCATCACCAGCTGCCGGTTTTGATAACATAAAAAACACATATACACATATTTATGTGTATGTTTGTTTCTGTATGTATGTGGGAACATACACACATACATAACCCTATTACACACTGTTTGGAAACAGAACCTCTAAGAAAAGTTCCGTGGAGGCAATTTTAAGATCAATGGCTTCACAGCCATAAGCAGAACTATAATATAATGATTGCTCAAAATAAAACACTTTGCATCTAAATTTCCATTCTTTTCCTAAGTAATACTTTCAACATTAGATCATGCCTGGCAGCATTGTTAGGAAGGAAAACTCGTTAAATTAGAGTGATTTTCTCTGGAGAACAGGAAACTTTCATGTTCCAAAGTGTGCATTTGTTTATTATCTGACTTTTATATGATCACATTGTTTGGGAGAACAGGAAAAAATAAATTATTTTTGGAGTTTAATTTTTAAAACTACCAAGAGTAACGGGCTGACAGACCTCTGCTCCACTCTCCCTGCCAGGGTCTCCTCTCATCACCACCCCAACAGCCAGCACGCCTTGTGTCCATCTAAATTCTCATTCTTGAAGATGTGCCATAGGAGAACCACAGCCACTGTTTCTGAACAGCAGTCCTTACAGTGGCTGGATTGTTAAGTCATGTGAGTCGCACTCCAAGTCACTCCGTACTCCAGGGAAACTAGGCAGTAGTGATCTAGCAGCACAGTTCCTATGTAACACCAAATACCCTAGCCAAAAACCTAACCTTACAGGAGATCCTGACTAGAAGGCCATCTTTCCATCAACCTAAAAAAAAATTACACTGAATTCTCATAATATATTTATGTAGATCTCTTCTTATAAATGCTTGCAGAACTAGCCAACAATGTGGACACAGAAAAATTAACATCTGTTTCACAAATTAGGACACCAATCACCAACAGAGAACAGATGAACATGCTTAGAACAAAATCATGGAGAAGAAGGGGGAAAAGTGTGTTTTCATGATGGCTAAGAGAAGCCCTGATAAATATATATATACATATATATAACTAGATAACTACTGGTCCTGGTTCCAAATCAGACATTACTTCTTCCACATAGGGTTGTTAGGTGTAAGCAATGGAAAGTAAGTTGGGAGATCATATACAGAAGAAGAAAGGACATCAAGGGCTTTTTTTAATCAGGAAAAGGCCACACTATCAGGACAAAAAACAAAAATTTTAAAGTGCTAGAACAAAAAAGTTTGGAAGAATGAAGAAGGAATAAAACAGTCTTTTAGCCGGTGCACATTAACTAGAATACTATTGTCACCACAGGGTATTTCTGGCACTTGCTCTAACAAGCCACATGCTTGTATCCTGACTACGAAAAGAACGAAGCAGGGCATTGCTCCCCATCAAGAATCAACAAGACATTCCCTCAAAGTCAAAGGGCATAGATGTTAAGCAGGAGGCACAAAAAAAGCTAATTTCTGCCACATATATTAATACTTAAATTTTTCTAAATCTTCAATATCTCTTATCAAAGAGCAGTCCTTATAAGCAATCTGACAAGAATCAACAATAGCTCAAGATGGCAAGTAACTTTGATGCTGACTTCTATAACTTCCTATAAAAAAGTGTGAAAAGGACTTTCAAAAGAAAATGAGAGTTGCTGAAGTACACTGCAGACCAGAAACCAAATTCATATAGCTTCTTTCACGATCTCAGGTTTATCCCCTCTAAAGAATGACAATAATAGATCTATCAGTGCCATGTATTATTTAGAATCTATGACACAGCATTACACAGAATTGTGTAACTCTATAGCATAATAAAATGCTGACTTTTGATTATCAAATGAAAATACAATCTGAAATAGGTTCAGAAATTACAAAGATACAGGTAAGCATCCAGTCATGAGAGAACTGGGGCCCACTGTAAGCCACCAGAAAACTGGACAAAATACAGCAAATAACTATTTTCAGAAATTGAACAACGCACAGAACAGGGTGAAAAGAAGATAAACAAGGGAGATGTACCCTGTGGCAATCCTGAATGTCCATCAGGAGCACCTTCAGGAGCACAGTGCAGGGACCCAGGCAGATCACAGCATATCACCTCCTACATGTGACAAAAATGAGTCCGTTGGAACTTGGTGTTCAGAGAATGAGAAAGGAGGTAGCTGCCCCAACGAACAGCTCCAATATGCACAACAGGAGTCTCTGTGAATCACTGGCTGCATACTAAGTCATGCATACATAAGGTGAAACTCCTCAAAGCCAGAAAAAAGAAAGAAAAAAAGGAGCTATAAACTAAACAATTCCAAGATATCAAATAAAGTGATCTTCAAATTCAGACAGCCAGAATGCTGATTCTTCTTCAAACCCCTGATGAGTGAAGGAAAGAAAATGAAAGTGTGTCTTCGGAAGAGACACAAAATGGTCACACCTTAATATTGGGCTTCACTATCCCTAGAGTGAAGTCTACACCAGATTTGCTCTAAAAGACTTAAAAACACACCTCCAAAGATCAAAATAATTCTCAAGTGACTTGCATAACTGCCAGGAAAAAGATTCAACATTCTTTAAAGGAATACAACAAAATGAGGCACAAAACAACCCAAAATTCACAACATCCACATCCAGTCAATAATTACTAGAGATTCAAACAAGCAACAAAAAGTAACCCATGAACAAGAGTACAATTCAGTCAACTGAAATCAACTTAGAAATTACACCGTGATGGAATTAGCGAGCATATTTTTTAAAATGGTTTCTATAAATATACAAGCAAAGTTAAAAAAAAAAACAAAACAAAACTGAAAGATAATAGGAGCACAGAATCAGTAACTTATGAGACAATATCAAACAGGCTAATATATATACAACTGAAATTCCATAATAGAAGAGCTACAGATAGGTAAATAGGAGAGTAAACAGAAAAATATTTGAGGAAATAATTACCTGGAATTTTTTTAACTTGGAAAAAAGAATTCCACCCACAGATCAAAGAAATTTAACAAACCTCAAGCAAGATAAACAAAAATAAGCATACCAAGGTACTTCAAAATATTAACTTCAGAGAAGCAACTAAAAAAGGGAAATCTTAGTGAAAAACAAAAAACATGATCTATACAGAGGAACAAAAAGACTTCTCATCCAAAATAATATAGAACAGGAGAAAATAACAGGACACATTTAAGGAAAATACAAACTTTCAACCTTGAACTCTAACAAAAATTTCCTTCAAAAATGAAAAGAAGGTAATGATTTCTCAGAGAGACAAAAGCTGAGAAGATCCGTCACCTGCGGACGCCCACTATAAACAGTTAAGCATACTGCTAAATAATCCAAGAGATTGCAAAGATTGGAAAATGTTTTTAAACGAATAAATATGGAAATGAAACATATCATCAGGTATGCATGTTCAGATGTAGAAACCTACACCACTCACATGCTAACAATGAGAAAGAGTCAGATAAACTGCAAAATTCTAGCTTTTCTCGAAACCATCAGAAAGCTGAGGTCATAAAGCAACCACATAAACTAAAGTCTAAATAGGATTAAGGTCTTCCACGGGGAGAAAAAATACATGTACATGTCACCTTGGGCGGAGGAAAGTGCAACCACTATACAAATGGAAGAAATCAGCTAACATTGTATAACTATGAAAAGCCAACAGTGAGCTAATGTATGCTACAGCATATGACACTCAATCAACAACAGCTGTTTGCCCAGACCTCTACTGGTGCATATGAGGAAGACTGGGGCAAGTGGGGGGACTGAGATAATCCACTTCTGGGATGCAGGAACAGGCACAAAGCCGAACTGCTACCCCAGGCAGGACTCTCTCATGAAGCAACAGCCATGTAGCAGGGGAAGGACACCAATATTCTCACCCCAGGGAAAAAGCAAAGACACACTGGTCTGGGGGAGGAGTGGAGACCACTCCATCTGTCTCTGGGGAAGAGCCAAGAAAGCCTCTCAGCTCCAGAACACAAGGCAGTTCTACTACATTTGGGAAGAGAACAGAAGAAAAAAACACCCTCTAACCCCAGGGGCAGGGTAGGAATTCATCCTGTGACCAAGAACTTAAATGAGAGATCCGCTACACTAGAGGAAAAGCAGGAAGCTCCTCCCTGAGACCAGGAAAGGTAGGAGGCTGAGGAATAGTGTCAAAGAGAAGGGGCAGGAACTCTGAGAAAGCCCCAGCCATGAGGCTCAGGCACTCGGGACCTTCCTGAGAGGGGCTACCTACTTCAACTCCGAATCTAGCACAGCAACCACCAACTGCCAATAACCAAAAGGGAGGTCATGAGCATGGAAGGAGAGCCCTCTGAGACACAGACACGCGGGGCCTGTGGAAAGCTGAGCGCCAACCAATAACACTGAGAAAAACCGCTGGAACACCAGCTCCTACACAGATGGAAGGACAAAAACAGCTAAAAGGAAGCTGAAGTCTACAGTACGCTGAAGGTAACGACACCAAAACCTTAACACAGCTCAACTCCTGACTAGGCTGAATGGAAGCCCCATACTAATGGCTTTGACTGAAGAAGAAATATGCCCATCATCAGGCCTATATATGTATGTATGTGTGTGTATATATATATATTATATATTCACACACACAGTTTTTATTTTTGTTGCTTTTTTTTTAGACAAGGTCTTGCCCCATCACCCAGGATGAAGTGCAGTGGCACAATCAGAGCTCCCTGCAGTTCGACTTCCCAGGCGCAGGTGATCCTCTCACCCCAGCCTCCCTGGTAGCTGGGACTACAGGCATGCACCATGACACCTGACTAATTGTTCTATTTTTTTGTACAGAGAGAATTTTGTCATGTGAGCCAGGCTAGTCTGGGCTCAAGGGATTCACTTGCCTTGGCCTCCTGAAGTGGTGGGACTACAGGTGTGAGCCGCCACACCAGGCCCATAAACATTATTTATCTCATTCTAGACTTGTCCTCAGATGATGTCAAACATTCAATAAAAAATTACAACACCTAAAACAGCAAGAAAAATTATCTTGGATACTACTGAAACAGCGTTACAGGGAATTTTGTCACTTTAAATTCTTAAATTAGAAAAAAACAAAAAGGTCTAAAATCAATCATTTGGACTTTAATCCTAATAAACTGGGAAAAGAATAGCAAATTAAATATATATTAAATACAAGGAAAGAAATAATAAAGAGTAAAAATCAGTAAAATCTAAAATGAACAAAAGAGAAAACTCAATGAAGCCAAGGCCAAAAGCTGGTTATTTGAAAAGACAATAAAATTTGTAATATATATATATATATATATATATATATATATATACACATACGCACACACACACACACATACTTTTAGCCAAAGTGATCAAACACCATGAAGTGCTACGAAAATAAAAGATAACAATAAATAGCTGCTTTAAAAAAGGTAAAATTATAATAAAATAAGGAATATTACTTACAAAGAGACTCAATGTGGGAGATATCAAGGATAATTTTTTCTTAAATATTAATTTTTTTTTTTTTTGAGACAGAGTTTTGCTCTTGTTACTCAGGCTGGAGTGCAGTGGCACAATCTTGGCTCACTGAAAACTCTGCCTCCTGGGTTCAAGCAATTCTCCTGCCTCAGCCTCCAAGTAGCTGGGATTACAGGTGCACACTACCATGCCCAGCTAATTTTTGTATTTTTAGTAAAGACAGGGTTTCACCACGTTGGCCACACTGGTCTTCAACTCCTGACCTCAGGTGATCTGCCCACCTCGGCCTCCCAAAGTGCTGGGATTACAGGCATAAGCCACGATGTCTTGCCCTTCCTAATTTTAATTAAAAAGTTCAGCTTCTTTTGAAGCATAGAAAGAATATCGTTATAAAAAAATTGTTTCCACAAGTATTAAAAAGTTGAACAACTATGAATATAATTTTTAATTATGAGATTTATCCTCAACATATAATAATAAACTAAAAACAGCTCTAACTGAAAACAAGATTTTGATTCTAAATAAAAATCAAAATAGACTAATATGTGATTGGGTACTCAAAGTAAATCAATGATTACTACTTTGCTAATCATTTGGCAATACAGGAAAATATTAATAAAATGCTAGCTAAACTATAGAAGAAAAATAGATCTAAATTTTGGAAGCCACTTTGTCCTACAAATTTTACTGACTTTCTCTTTATGGTCTATTTGTCTTCAACTGCCAAAAGAAATCACAAATACTTCAAATCTCAGGGTATGGATATCTTCCCCAACATGATTTCTGGTTTTCAAAATCATAACACATAATCAAATATCATAATGACTAACAGGCCAAGTTTTAAACTTCCTGACAAAAATAATAAACACTTAAAAAAAAAAAACAAACTAATTCAGCTAGGTGACATTTCCTCCAAAATGTTTTCTCTTTCATTTCTAATGAGGTAGGTTGTGTTAATTGTGTTAGTATTATTTCCCTTAAGATCTCAACATACCAAGGGGTTAATTACATTTTTCTAACCTTGTTCATTTTATGCATGTTTCCTTGCAAAAGAATTATTCATCCATACGGTCCTTTATTAAGAGTCTATGGAATCTAAAATTTCTCTCAAAGAATGCAAGTGACATAATTTAACAAAGAAACTGTATGCCATTATACATAAAATAATATTTGTTTTTATTTTAGCATAATAAATCTGCATTTCTGTTAACAAATATTGATCCAAGGTAACATCCCAAGTGTTTGACAATTTAGCTTATTTTTCAGAGGTAAACTAAGCAAAACATTCCCATACCCAGGTTAGGTTTTCAGAGGTACCTCCTTTTGGTGGCTGTTTCCACATTTTCCTATAGTGCCTGCACAGCTTGGTGCCCAGTGTCCTCACAATGACATCTGGATGAGGTTCCCACCATGGCAGCATCCCACCTGGGCCCACTTATGCCTGAACCTGTCCTGCCCTATCTCTCAAGCCCCCAGCTGTTATCTGCCATCACAACCTACAAATACCGCATCACTGAAAAAGTAAAGAATATGAAGGTCAGAACAACATAATGATTTATGCTTCCTTTGTAAGACATTTTCCTTTTGACATGGGCAACTTTAGCTCCTGAGGCAAGCCAGTGGAAAGGAAATCTTGAAGTGGAAGCTTTCAATTCTATCTAATCCTACCATAAATGATTTGATTAAATGGCAACATTGCTTAGATTTCTAAAACACAATACTATCACTCGAATATATAAACATAAAATAGTGAGTATATAATGCATTTGCAGCAGAATGAAGAGAATGGACAGTTGCTTTGCATTGCCATTAAATAGCCAGGCAGCTGCAATCAATTATCTCTAACTTTCATTGACTGCAACCACAATGCAAGGGGATGACAATTCAGTGACTCTTTGCAGGCTAACAATAACAATATACTATCAAACCTTGGTACGGTATCATTTACAAAAAAGCTCCCAGAATTAATTTACCCTAGAATACAAGGTCACAGGACATGTATTTTATATAGCAGAAATTAGCTAGTGAAAACAAACTTTATTAAAACATAATTTATAATAAGACCAAGAAAAAAAAATACTTCCACTTAAACAGAACAAAGTATGTGCAAGAGTATGTAGAAAACATTGATGAAAGAAATGAAGGACCTAAATAAAATAGAAATATACAGGCCAGCATGGTGGCTCACACCTGTAATCCTTCCACTCTGGAAGGTCAAAGTAGGCAGATCACCTGAGGTCAGGAGTTCGAGACCAGCCTGACCAACACAGTAAAACCCAGTTGCTACAAAAATAGAAAAATTAGGCTTGGTAGTGGGTGCGAGCTACTTGGGAGGCTGAAGCAGGAGAATCACTTGAACCCAGAAGGCAGAAGTTGCAGTGAGCCAAGCTGTGCCACTGCACTCCCGCCTGGCTGACAGAGTGAAACTTCGTCTGGAAAAAAAAGAAAGATATACTACATTCATGGATTGAAAGATTCAATATTGTTATGATGTCAGTCCCTCTAAACTGTCCTATAGACTCAGTGAAAAAGATAACTGAATAACCACATGCATTTAAAAAAGTGATCCACGCTTCACACAATATTTTTAAAAATTAACTCAAAATACAGGCCTTAATGTTAAACCTAAAACAATAAAACTTCCATTAAAAAAAATAAGAAAACTTAAGAAATCTTGAATTTGGCAATGAGTTTTTAAATACAAAAGCAAAAAACATTAAAAAAAAACTAGCAAGCTGTATTTCATCAAAATTAGGAATTTTTGCTCTTCCAATGACATTGGTAAGAGAATACAAATGCAAGCCACAGACATCACATTTTGATCTGCCTCCCAATTTACTACGAAAGTTACTGTCAAGTCATCAGAAATTCACCTCAGAGCTGAGACGTTCCCACTGATATTTGTTAGGCTCCTACATCCAGTGCATCTAGAGAGATATCTTACACTTTGCATTTATATTTGATTAAGTAGCTTTATTTACAATATATTTGTTGTGTGTTCTTTTTACTAGCTAGCATAACATTCAACCTTGCAACGTATAACTGAGATGTAAACTGCTAGGGAATCTGTTCTCAAAGACAATCTCCCCTTTAAGGAAAACAATGACTGCTCAGAGTATAACTATAATCAAATTTTACTTGAAAATAGAGGCCGAAAAGCCATACAGAACTTTGTGTTCCACAGAGAAACAAAGTATTCTAAAAAAACTAGCTTTTGATGGCCTTTTAAAAAACATTTTGTTAAAGAATTTATTAAAGTGCAGGTCAGTTCTAGTATCCTTTTAAATTAACTTTTTAAAGCCTTATCTTTTTAATTCAGAATAATAATATATATTTAAAGCATTCTATAATTACTACAAAAGTATTAATTAACAGTACTAAGAAGCATAAGCTATCTATGAACTATAAATATAAGGTAAAAAAATCATTTTCATGGCATTTCTGAAGCCATATGATGTTAGGTGGGTCATAAAATCAGTACTTTTCTTTGAAAACCATATAATTACTATTCTTTTTAATTTCTAAGATGAGTATTGACTTTGTAATAAATGAGTACAAGTTAAATTCCAAATATGAAATAGTTTGAGTTATACTGACCATTAGCACTAATTTACGAAAAGACACATAGATATTAATTTAACAGTGGCATGAATTATCTTTGTTTAATTCCTTATATAAAGCTACAATTTTTCAAAAGGTAAAAACACACATAACTCACCATTTCTACCTGATTTCCAAAACTACTAAAGGATAACAGAGTAAATGTCTTCTCCAAGAGGCTACTCTTTCAAGGAGTCTTTCCCTGCCACTATTCCTGTAGCCATCCATCCCCCACCTGTACTTCCCAGCTCCTTCCTCATGCTACACCCTTCCTCCATAACACAGAGCACCAGTCTTTACAGTACGTATTTTACTGGGGTTTGTTTGTTTGAGGCATAGGGTCTCACTTTGCCATCCAGGCTGCAGTGCAGTAATGTGATTATAGCTCACACTATCCTTGAAATACTAGGTTCATGCAACCCTCTTGTCTCAGCCTCCCGAGGACCTGGCACTGCAGGGGCACACCACAAATGTGGCTAATTTTTTTTATTTTTTGTAAAGACAAAGTCTCCTTACGTTGTCCAGGCTAGTTTCAAACTCCTAGCCTCACGCAATCCTCCCATCCTGGCCTCCCAAAGCATGGGGTTATAGGCATAAGCCACCACACCCACCATACTTTAATATTTTCTTCTGTTTATTGTCCATATTCCCCAACTGACTGTAATTCCATGAGAACCAACATTTTGGTCTGTTTCATTCACTTTTGTATCCTCAGAATCTAGAAAAGTATGGGTACCTAATGTATGTTCAATAATTATTTGTTAAATGAAGCATTTTACATATTTATATACTATACATAATATAGTGTATATATAAATTATTGCTTTCTTGACAACTGACATTTTGGAAACTGCAACATTAAAAGATGTAAGATAAAGAAAAATTTGACTTTGTTTAACCCGTCATTTTCCAAACATACTTTACCATGGATCACTTCTTTCACTAAGCATCTATAAAAAAGTAACGACTATAGAGTTAGAAACAATGGTTTACATTCTTTTCAGTAAAAGGTTGGCACCATCTTGTGTACAAGATTTAATTTCACATTAATAACTTTTACTTTTACAAGTAAGGAAGAGCCAGCATAGAATTTTTAATACAAAGTAAACAGAATCAGATATGGGTTTTACATCTTCCAACAATGGAGAAGAGACACTGGATCAGAGAGGGAACAGAATAATGGAAAACAGAGGAGCCATGGAATAGGCCCGGAAAGGTCAGTGCAGACCTGCCCTGGCAGTGGCAAAGGGAATGAATGGTCAGAAGTGTGGAAGTTTCACTGATACATTAGTGGATAAAAACCTCATTGTGCGGGTGGCCAGGAGCACCAGGAGTTATGGGGGTTATAAAGCAGGTGATGCTTTTGTGTGAACTGGGAAACAGGGAAAAGATTTGAGAGAATACGACAATAGTGTTGGTTTGTTTATTGATTTGAAAGAGACCAAAACATATGGAAGGAGGGAGTTCTAAACATATATTGAGCAGAAAGTTTAGGGACTTACAAAGGAAAGGGAAACCAAAGTTAGAACTCTAGGAAAAACCCAAAGTGAAAGAAAGCAAAGGGAGATCAATGGCACTCGCCCAGTGGCTGGAAGGCTGGCTTTCCGCTCATTTATGTGGAATCTGTACCTCTATGTGACCCACTTGATTGAAGAATTAAATGTCGATTTTTACTTATTAAGTGCCTATTATATACCAGCCACTTTTCAAGGTGCCTTGGAAAACCAGTGGTCAAACAAAACCTTTCAAAGATCCATGCCCAAAGAAGAGACTAAATAACAAAAAATACAAACAATAAACAGTTCAGATAAATAAACTGCACAGTGTGTTAGAAAATAAATGCTATGGGGGCAGGGGGAAACAGGAGCACTGAGATGGGGGCAACAGGGTGGGCAACCAGGTGACACTTTGAAGGCAGCATGTGAGTGGAGCCTCAGAGGAGGCGAAGCATCAGACAGTCACACGGATGGAGGGCACTCAGTTGAGTATCAACAGAGTAAATGAGCTGAGGAGAAAGCATGTGCCACATATTCAAAAAGGAGCAAAAAGTTCATGTGACTACAGCTGAGTGAGTGAGGTAGGGTGTCCTGGGAGAACGGCTGGAGTCGGGGGCACCAGGTCACGTAGGGCCCAGAGAGCACTAGAAGGTCTTCAGCTTTTCGCACAGTACAAGAACGTGCAGTGCACAGAAGTGGTACGGCCTGCACGTACCTGAAAAAGATGAAGACAGCCATTGTGCTGAGGAGGGATGACAGAGGGTCAGCCACTGAGCAAGAGACCTATGGCAGTAATGAGAGCAGGAGGACAGTGCCAGGACTGGAGAATGCCAGGATACATGGCGGGCAGCTGGGCTCTGAATATACTTTGAAGGTAGAGAGACCACATAACCACATCTCTTCATGTGGGTTTTTCAATATCCACTTATTCATATCAATTCTGAATTCCCCCTAAAGTCAAATAGAATGCATTATACTGTATATTCCTTGAAAAAAAATCAATTATAACAGCAATCATAATCTTCCTGACCTTTATAATAACAACAACCTTATATAATCTTTAAGACTTTGAGTTTTTCTATCATTAATTATCTAATGTGAAAAGAACAAGGCTAACAAAAAATTAGATAATTATGACAACTTTAAAGTTACCATTATAGTGAAATGTTTATGATGAGTGCCACATTGTCTCTAAGTTTAAAAATCAGAAAACAATAAATAATGTCAAGTTGATCAGGTTTTTTTTTTCAGCATTCCAATTAAATAAACTGGTGAAGAAAATGTAGGTTTATAGTCAAACATATTTGCTCCAAAGGCCACAAAAATGACAAGAGAGAATACCACCTGCTGAGTTCTGATGTGTTCTTGGGAAACTGCTCAGATAGTTTCCAAAGGTAAAATTACTAGATAACTAAAGTTAGAACTCACATTTAGGTAATTCATTAAACAAAGAGGCAACCTTTGCCATTCATAGAAGCTTCCTGTAAAGTTAGTTTACCCCTTAATTTTCCATGAACTAAAGCCCATTAAACTAAGCCCATTCTAGTTATCTGGTGCTTTTCAAATTATTATGGGCAAGTAATTTGGTTTACAGTAAAATATTCAGTTTACAATATGCAAAATCTCAAAAGAACCCTCTTTAGAGAACAAAATTTCCCATTGAATTCTGCTAATAACTGAAGGTGACTTGGAGTATTTGGGGATACTAGCCAGCAGATATAAAACAAAATTTATCCAGAGCACTTTAATATTTCATAAGTGTTCATCTTTTTAAACATATACGCTAAGAATTAGTAAGATTCATAAAAAGATGTTATGTTTAACTTTTGAGATTTAATCTAAAAATTAAAATTTTTAAAAAATATATTTCTCTTAAGATTCTTTTTAAAATACAAATTACAGAAGTATATACAGATTTACCAATGCTTTGTGGGACAAGGGAGTGATCTGTTACTCTGGAAAAAAAGAAATGCTCACTTTTTCCTTTTGAAAAACCTAGCAGCCTCTGAAAATATCTACAGAACTTTTTAAGTGCTGTTAATTTGTGGAGCTCAACAATAATTATTTATCATCTTTTATAACCCAGACTCTACAGAAACTTATTCAAAGCAGGAGACCAAGTTTTGAACATACTAATATATGATATCACAGAAAACATTATAGCACTAACAGCCACAGTTCTATGATTTTCACTACAAAAATATCAAAGCAAAATAGCTGTCAAAGGCATAAATTAAATCAATTTCAAATTGAACAGAAAATTATTTCCTATTTTTCAAAGGCACTGATTTGGAGTGATCTTAAACCTCTGGAAAAGAATTCCTCAATTTTCAAAAATTCTGAAGCCTAATTACAAGTAATTATAGCTTTTCATTTTCAACATGATGAAATAATTTGATTCTTTTTACAAGAGGTCTGGTTTAGCTCAAAATAGACAAGTGCTTCTGCACTGAGTTAGTATACAAAGACAATAAGGATCATTCTCAATAGAAAATCAAGGCTACATGTTGGCCATAAATCATAAATGTTGTATTCAAGCAAAAAATAGTTTGTATGTTCTACAAGTGCAATTCATTCATTCACACAAGTGACACAAAGCTAACAGCCCACAGTTAGACTTTGCTTTAAATAAAGAACAGTACAAAAGAGAAGAAAAAAGAAGCACTGCATATTTATCTCAAAATTCAGACCTAAAGTATTCTTCAGAGCAAAAAAAAGAAGAAATTCAAACATTTCTAATCCTGTTTATTCAAAGAAACCAAACACAAACCACCCCACAGCAAATGTTAGTTTTAAATGTTTAATATCAGACCTAATAGTTTGTTATTTCAGAATAATCCTATTTCTCTGAGGAAAAAAATGGAATCCTATAAACTATAAAAGATATTCTTAATTGCAAAAAATATACATAAAAGAATAATCTAAATCAAAAGCGTACGTCTGTCTGTTTTTACCCTGGAAAATTTGCAATGCTGCACATTTTTCTACCTTTTGCTTTATAAAGTGCCTTTTGCTGATGACTCACATTTCCAGTGATTTGTTATATGCTATTAGAACAAAAGCTCCATAAAACTGCTTTCTACCCTGACCTCACACACCTGGTTACCATTACATCTTCAGAAAGCTAAACCAGTAGTTTAGCAAGGACATACTAACAAAAGCTAACCAATGAACAGGCAGAAGCAAATGTTAGAGCCCAGCACCATCCACTCAAAACCAGAAGAAGAACCCGCCGCGTATCTCTTACAGACACAAGTGTGCATTCACTGCATACACACACAGAAACATCCCCCAGCACACCACAAGCATGCACACAACATACAACAGAGCACAATCGGCCTGTTGGAAATGCGCCTGTCAGCACGAAAGTGCACCCAGCCAATCCATGAGAGATTTTTCTAATAAATACCATTAGAAACAAGACTGAATTTGTCTTTTTAAACTGTAAACCAAAATAAGTAAAAAACCCAGAACTGTAGATAGAAAAACAGCACAGCCATTGTAATATGTTCTTACGTTACATCTAATAAGAAAACCGACTTGGCTAGCATCCAAGATGGAATCATAACAACCAAATTCTCAGTTGCAGTAAGTTGTGATGAAAACAGAAAAGACAAGCTGCTTTGATCACTTTCAGTTATCGGCTACTTACGCACCTTAAAAAACTATACTAGCCTAGAAACATTAAACCAGGGCTGTGTGACCACACGAGAAAGGTGAAACAATTTACCACATTTAGAAAAAGGATGGACATGGCACTACTGTGAAACTGAAGTACCACCCATGCCGCAAAGATGCTGTAGAGAAAAGGGAGGACAATCCTGCTGCCCACCTCTGTTGAAACCTACAGAGGACTCACCACTCCCTGGATTTTCTGACCACACTTTCCAATGCAAAGAGCGGAGTCAATGGTTCCTTCAGGTAGTTACATGCTTGGTATAGGACTGATTAACACATCCGGGGATCTTTAATGCAACTGACTCTACCTCCGGCAATCAAGAATACCCACAAATTGAAATGAGGCTTTCAGTTTATTGTCCCCTTTCCATCTTCTGTTCGAAAACATTAATGTTGCTATCCCAGACATAAGGAACTTGGGAATAGTATTTCAGAATTTTAATGACAGTGGCAGTAATAAAGGGTTCATAATCTTAGATGCATTTCCTCTTGGTAGGTGTGGCAATATAACAGGTCCAAACGCTTTTACCAACTATGATGATTATACGTGGTTCTTTTATAAAAAAGACCATTCTATATCCTTGGAACATATATTCACCATACCCCTACTGAATGTTTGTGTTTTTAGCTAGTGGTATGACTCTGGAGCACTAAGAATGTCATTAACTATAGAAAAATACTATGTCTACTAAAGGCTGTCAATTTGACTTTCAGCCTTCATTCCTACAAACCAGCTTCAACCATTACCACACATGCAAAAAAAAAAAAAAAAAAACAGAGGGGTGAGGGATTATATTTGATGGTCAAAGAAAAGATACCAAATACAATAAGCACTTTTCACTTTCTATAACCACTAAAAAGTTGTGTTTATCAATTTTAAGGAGACATCTTCAGTGACTTCAGAAAATACCTTCACTATTTTCTCCTGATTTTCTATTTTCTGGCTTGTTTTGGGTTTCTTTCTTTTTCGAGGCAGGGTCTCCCCCAAGCTGGGGTGCAGTGGCAAAATCATGGCTCGCTGCAGCCTCTACCTCTTGGGATCAAGTGATTCTTCCCAAGGGAGGCCACAGATGTGTGCCACAATACCTGACTAGTTTTGTGCTTTGTTTTGTTTTGTAGACACAAGGTTTCACCATGTTGTCTAGGCTGGTCTTGAACTCTTGGGTTCAAGGGATCTACCCTCCTCGACCTGCCAAAGTGCTGGGATTACAGGCATGAGCCACCACCCCGGCCCGATTTTCTGCATTATCATAAATAAAAATGTAAATGAGAAAGGCATGTAGGCAGAATGATTTGTCTGAAAAGCTTTATCGATGAAAATTCTCGACGACTCTGTACATGTAATATGAAAAGTAAAAGAAATAGGGCTCGTGGGTGAGACTACCTTCATAATGCTGGGCCCATATAGAAAGCCACAACAGTGGTCAAAAACAAACCCTTCCCAAGGGAGATGAAAGCATAAAGGGACAAGTGCCATGCTACAGGAAAAGCCACTGATGATTGGATACACACAATCTACAAAACAGACAACTGTGGGGCTAGAGTGGGTAACAAGCAACGTCAGGTACTCACAAGATCATCTTACAGAAGAGGAATTATGTTCATCCTGTGTAACTCCTGAGTGTACACACCAAAAGATATATGACGGGGAGATGCAAAGAAGCAATTGCGTGTGAGGAAAAACTCTCAGAAATAATTGAAAAACAGAATAGATTGCCTTAAGAGGTAATAAATTCCTAATCTAGCAAAAAACTGAGCAGATACTTGAGGATACAGAAGAAGAGATTATGTCACCATTAAAAGAAACCTCAGGGTCTCTGAGAAACAATGCATGCAATGAATAAGCACTTACTGAATGCCCACTACATGCCAGCAACTGCTCTAGTGATTGAAGACACAAATGAGAATCAGACTCCACCCGGTACAAAAGCATACACTTGCTGATGAGATGTGTACAGTGCCAGAAAGAGAACAGGATCATGCTAGACAAGTCCAGTTTGAAATTCAGTAAGACATTACAATATAAACACTGAGTAGGCAAAACAAATGGGCCTAAAGCTCAGACAAGGACAGTATGACTATGTCACTATAACTTTAAGAGTTAGTCATTTCTGCATTTTTGCAGTTAGTCAACTGCATTTTTGACAAAACTAGAACTAGAATTAACAGTTCCTGTGTCCTTGGTTCTAATACAATTTTTAGTCCATCAGTTAATGAGGTCATTGCAAAGACTATACTTTTAGCCAACAACAAAACAGGGTATAGTTTTTTATCAGCTGAGTTCCCACACAGATTATTTCCCCATCTCCTACTCTACCTATCATTTTCCATAACTCTGTATAAACAGGCGTTGACATTTTCTCCTCCACATCGCTCAGTGGGCCCATTTTATTATATAGCTTACCAAGAGCACTTGTTTAAAAAAAGTATTCTTGAACACAATGACCTGGTCTGCCATCCTGTAAATATATATAATATTTCTACCTACTTTTGTCTGTAGTTACCTAACTTCTCATCCACCAAAAGAAAAGTAACTTTCTATTCTACTTAACCTTTGAAAACTGAATTTCGCAATTAAGTCGGATTTCTGAAATACTGAAATTTGTGTAAGTTTAAGTTGCACAAGAGCTTCTGTTAATTTCAAATGAGGCAATTTGAACCAACCCACACACTGAGGACAGCTAGAAACATTGAAGAAACTATTTAAAATGTGTGATTGCAAGACACTAAAGAGTTAACGAAAAGGTGAGAAATTATGTGGTCAAGACCTGGGCAAAATCAAAGAAAATCATGAAGCTAAACTGACATTCAAACTGCTCTTTTCCTGAGGGTTCTGCCACTTCAGAGAGGACAGCCAGTAGGCTGATGGGTACCTCCGACAGCCACCAGGGCCTGGGTGTGGAGAAGCCGGAGTGCAGGCATGCCAAGGTGGGGGCCTGGAAGGAGAGAAAAGGGAAGAGCTATCCTAAGGGCCTGGTGTGCATTAGGTTGAAACCCAAATAGTTGTATTCTCAGAGTAAGGGTAATGCAAAAGTAAATGAGTCTTCAAAGTCCTGCTGCCTGGCTTCAAACTGTACTAATATATGCAACAGAGTTGAGATGATCCTAAACTACTAATGCCCCCAGCTACTTGGCAGAAGTTAACATAAATCCTCACTGGAAGAAGATCTACAGATTATTACTATAATGATTCTGCTAATAAAATGTCCATGACATTATAAAAATAAACAAACAGGCTGGGTGCTGTGGCTCACACCTGTAATCCCAGCACTTTGGGAGGCCAAGGTAGGGAGATCATCTGAGGTCAGGAGTTCAAGATCAGCATGACCAACATGGCGGAACCCCATCTCTACTAAAAATACAAAAATTAACCAGGCATGATGGCACATATCTGTAGTCCCAGCTACTCGGGATGCTGAAGCACGAGGATTATTTGAACCCAGGAGGCTGAGGTTGCAAGGAGCCAAGATTGCGCCACTGCACTCCAGCCTGAGCGACAGAGAGAGACTCCATCTCAAATAAACAAATAAATAGCCAGCATAAAAGCAGAGAAAAACATCAACAAAACCCAAGAGAAACAACAGGCAACAGAAACAGACCCAAAGGGGCTCCAATATTGGAACTATCAAAAACAACGTTTAAAATAACAATTTTAAAGAAATTCAAGGACTGAGAGTGGTAAACTATATTTGAAAAGAGCCAGAGTATTTTAAGTTTTGCCCAAAGTATTTTAGGTCTCTGCCACAACTATGTAAATTCTATGTGCAGAGTTCTATATCCAGCAAACATATTCAAAATGAAGTTGAGAAAAATTTTTAAAAAAAGAACACTAACAGACAAACATAAAACATGAGATAAACTCATCACCCAAGGCACATATACATCAAAATACTAAAGAATATTTTTGGGGCAGAAGGAATTCGATCACAAATACCTCAGAGATGTAGAATAAATTAAAAGATGACCCGGCAGAGTGGCTCACGCCAGCAATCCCAGCACACTGGGAGGCCAAAGTGGGTGGATCACTTGAAGTCAGAAGTTCAAGACCAGCCCTGCCAACATGGCAAAATCCCATCTCTACAAAAAACACAAAAATTAGCCTGGCGTGCTGGCACATACCTATGGTCCCAGCTACTCAGAACACTGAGGCACAAGAATCACTTGAGCTCAGGAGGTGGAGGTTGCAGTGAGCCAAGATTGTGCCACTGCACTCCAGTCTAGGAGACAGAGACTCCATGTCAGGAAAAAAAAAAGAAAGAAATTAAAAGACAAATACATGGGTAAATGTAAATGAATATTATCTGAATAAAAAAACAGTTCCAGCTGCAGGGGTCCAAAATCTCCAAGATAAGAAGGGTGGAAAAAGGATGAAGAAGAGAGGGCAGAAGGAGGGAAGGCAGAGGCAGTGGCCTTGTGGCCTTGCTCAGCCTCTGCTAACCTGAGCACGATGACGGTAACTGTTTTGTCCATTTTACTGAACTGTGGAAAAGAAAAAAGTTAGTTTCTTGGACAAACTGATAATCTTTCAGATTATGCTATGAGCCTTCACAAAATGTCAGTGGCTTGGAAAGATATCACAAAGATATAGTGAACCATTATTTTTAAAAAATGCTCTATCACCCATTTTCTTGAGGGCAAGGAAAACAATACTCTAGGCTGTGCATGGTGGTTCATGCCTGTAATCCTAGCACTTTGGGAGGTCAGATGGGCAGACTGCCTGAGCTCAGGAGTTCAAGACCAGCCTGGGCAACACGATAAAATCCCATCTCTACTAAAATACAAAAAATTAGCTGGGTGTGGCCACATGCACCTGTAGTCCCAGCTACTCGGGAGGCTGAGGCAGGCGAACTTCTTGAAGCCGAAAGGTGGAAGTTGCAGTGAGCCAAGATTGTGCCACTGCATTCCAACCTGGGCAACAGAGTGAGTCTCCATTTCCAAATATATATATTTGGAATATATATATAGAGAGAGAAATATATATATTCTAACAGGAAATATATATATATATATTTTCAGCTTATGTTTTTTGATGCCTGTGTTTCCTCTTAGAATATATTCTAAAAACATAAGCTGAAAAGTGATTCAGAAGTAGTAGACCTTGAATGTAAAGAACTTTCAGAAATAGACTTGTTTTACTTATTTTCTTTTAATACATGCAGAAGCATGCTTTTTAACTACCTAAATGATGTGTAAAACAACAATTTTCTATACATAAAATAAAAATTCTAATAGGAAAATAGTAACATTTAAGGTTTTAAATGTCTATAGGTTTGAAAAGTCTACAGAATGAAATGCTGGATAACAATGGTGTCATCAGGAGGGAAATGAGTGGGATTCAAGTGTTCAAGATCCTTGAATTGTCTGAGAGGGTAAAAGTACTACTTAATATTAAACATGGATAAGTCAAGGATAATGGTGTAATTGCTATAGTAACCATTAAAACCAAAAAGAGCATATGACTTCAAAGCTAACAGGGTAACAGGAACTAAAATAATAAAAGCTATGCAAGGAAGGAAAGCACAAAGCACGGAGAAGACAGAAAGCTTTCTCTCCGTTTTACATGTCCTCTTAAGATGCTCTGCTTCCTATTACTTTTCCTTTGTTTGTCTCTATTTCTCATATTAGATGTATATCTCTGTGCTTTCTTCCCGGTACCTGGAACACAGAAAAAATACATTCATTCATTCGCCAAAAATAGTAAGCGAAGCCTAGTATGTGGGAGGATACTGCTTAAGATGCTGCAGAAAGGAAAAGCACAAAGTTCTTGCTCTTAAGGAAGTTACACTCAAGTGGGAGAGACTGACAATACAGAAGGTAATAAATATACAAAGTACTTTTACGTAAGTGATCTATGAAGAAGCTTAAGAGGATAAGCAACAAGCGGCTGATCAAGAAAAGGCAACTGAACCTACACCCAAATGTCAGCAAAGACCAGAAGAGACAGAGAAAAGAACAGCACACAGGCCCCTCAGGCAGAAGGCAACTTCAAGGGAAAGATTAGGCCAATATGGGTAGTGAGCAGTTAGTGAACAGAGAGTGACAGGAGATGGGGGAAAAGTTCTGGGAGGCAACTAAAGGATTCTGTTTGGACCCCATTAAGTTTAAGACATCTTCAGAAAACACAAACCAACACTTCAAATAAGCAATAAAATGGACACGTCTGGTGCCTGAAAAAAAAAATCAAGACTAGAGATATACATTTTGTGATTAGTCACGGAGACACTTTTTAAAGCCATGATATTAACAGATGCTACCCAAAAGAGGGTATGGATCGGAAATTACCAAACCACAACACTAAGCCGTATCCTGCCAGTCACCCATCTTTCTAAGTAGAAACACAGCCACGCTCGCTTATTCACTATTGCCTACGGCTTTGTTGCACTAGAGGAACAGAGCTAGCTGGCCTTTGTTGGAAAGGTTTGCTGATACCTGGTATAGACAGACAAGGGATGCATCCCAGAGCCAAGCCCTGGGGTAGTTCAACATTGACAAATTAGGTAGAGATGGGTGAAGCAACAGAAAATAAGACTATGCGAAGAGAGATATAATAAGCAAAACCAACATAATACCAGGATACTATGCTGTCAGAGAAGCCATGGAAAAAGTATTTTAAGGACAAAGTGGGCAAAGGTATTGATCACTGACCACTTGGTAACAGAGAATTTGGTAACACGAAGCTATCCGGTAATGTGTTAATATTTTCAGAGAATAGAGGACTAAAAACCAGCTCCGGAGTGACAGGGGTAGAGACCTGATCTGTAAACTTTGCCAATTTCCATGGTGTTAGCACTCTCAATTTCAAGCTATAAAGGCCTGAATCTCTAGCAAGCGGTTCTCACGAGCCACCACAGCCATATGCTCCAGCTCCAGTATACCACTGGTTTCAGCGGAGTGGCAGGCAAAGGATGAAGAAAGGATACATTAAGTGGTGAGGGAGTGAAGGCAGCACCCACAGACAGGTTAAAAGCAAAAGCCTGAGATTTTCCAGAAATAAACAAAACTAGTTAAATCTTCATATTAGTGAGACAAAGCATCAAAAGTTAAAATAATTGTAAAATGCATCATACTTAGTTCTTCATTAAATCCATGCGCAAAGATTTTTAGATTCTGTGGGCATTGTTTATACCTTTAAAATTATAGGTACATATTTTCTAGAATACATTAATAGCTTCTTTAAATGGTAGGTCAGAGGGCTTTAATGACATATGTAAATATTTAAAACCATGTGTTCTAACAATTTACCTGTGTATGCTGTTATAGAACTTTAAGTAAATAACAATGAATCACAGATACAAAGGTGAATAGAAAATGCAGAGATATTTAAATGAGAGGGAAACAAAGAAGTGTGTGTGTGTGTGTGTGTGTGTGTGTGTGTGTGTGTGTGTGTATAACACTCAGAATTCTTCTCCTAAAGCTAGCCCTTTAATAAATACCTGTTGACAAGCTATGATCCCAAAGAAATGCATGGGTGATCGAAAGGTGGAAAACACTGTCTGTGGGAGGCAGCACAATGAACCCCCAAAGATGTCCACAACATACTGGCAGAACCTGTGAACATGCTTCCTCATAGCACACAAAGGGGATTCTACAGACGTGATTAAATGAAGGATCCTGCTCTTCTGCTGCCCTGGATTATCCCAGCAGACACAAGGTAATCATAAGGGTCCTTAGGAGTGAAAGAGGGAGGCACTGTGGTCACAACCAGAGGGATTTCAGGGGCCCCTACCCAAAGAGCACCAACAGCCTTGGCAAGCTGGAAAGGGCAAGGAAGCGGACTGAGCCCTAGAGCTCCAGAAGGAACCAATCCTATTGACACCCTGATTTCAACTGGTGCTAAAATTGTGAAATTGACTTCAGAATTCTGTCCCCCAGAACTATAACATAATAAATCTGTGTTGTTTAAAGCCACTCTAAGTTTGTGGTCATTTGTTTTAGCATCAGCAGGAAACAGATACACTGCCCTATGCCACCCTCTCAGTACCAATGAAGCATAGAGTGTTCACTTACTGTCAATTTAATGCATAAAATACCTGAAGTAATTTAAATGAGATAATTAAAGAGACAGCACCCATTCTAATAACCAGCACTTCCCAATAAATACTAACTTTATCTCTTCTTCTGTTCATACTCTTTCAATGCATGCAGAATAGCCACACAAAAAAAGTTAGTACAACATATTAGGAAAGAAGCTAGGAATCTATCATAATTTCTGTTATTACTCTCCTCATACCATAATCTAATAGAGGCTTGATCCAAGAACATAATTGGTAGGAAGCACAAATTAAATGTCTGCATATTTTCATTTTTTATTCCAGGTATTATAGGTTCATTAAAAAATGATCAAAACATGTTTTAAAAAATATTTACTTTTCAAAGTTTTTTCTCCTTTAAGGAAGCTACTCCGCATTATCCACAACAGCCAAGGGGTAGAAGCAATCCAAGAACCCAAGGATGAGCAGATGAAAATGGTGCTCCAGTGAACAGGCACATTTGAAAAGAAGACATACATGCAGCCAATAAGCATACCAAAAAAAAAGCTCAATATCACTGATCATTAGAGAAATGCAAATCAAAACCACAAAGAGATACCATCTCATATCAGTCAAATAGCTGTATTAAACAGTCCAAAAATAACAGACGCTGGAGAAGTTGCAGAGAAAAAGGAACACTTATACACTGTTGGTGGGAGTATAAGTTAGTTCAACCATTGTGGAAAGCAGTGTAGCAATTCCTCAAAGAGTTAAAACAACAACTACCATTTGACCCAGCAATCCCATTACGAGGTATATGCTCAGAGGAATATAAACCATTCTACCATGAAGACACATGCCCACAAATGTTCACTGCAGCACTATTCACAATAAGACAGACGAGGAATCGACCCAAATGCCCATGGGTGACAGACTGGATAAAGAAAATGTGGTACATCTACACCAGAATTTTTCTACTACAGTTAACCCTTTAATAAATACCTCCTGACAAGGTATGGTCCCAAAGAAATGCATGGGTGATCGAAATGTGTGGCAAGCAGTACAATGAACCCCCAAAGATGTCCACATAGCAGTGCCCACAACCTGTGAACATGCTTCCTCACAGCACACAAAAAGGATTTTGTAGCATACTATGCAGCAATAAAAAAGAACGAGATCATGTCCCTTGTGGGAACATCAATGGAGCTGGAGGCTATTAACCTTAGCAAACTAATGCAGGAACAGAAAACCAAATGCTGCATGTTCTCACTTACAAGTGAAAGCTAAATGATGAGAACTTATGAACACGAAGAAGGGAACAAAAGACATTGGGACCTACCTGAGGGTGGAGGGTGTAAGATGGGAGTAAGGAGAGGAGCAGAAAAAATGCTACTGTTGGGTACTAGGCATAGTACCAGGGTGATAAAATAGCATGCACAACAAACCTCTGTGGCACAAGTTTACCTGTGTAACAAATCTTCACATGTGCCCCCAACCTAAAGTTAAGAAAAGAAAAATAAGTTATCTGTAACGGCCAAAACAAAAACAAAAAACAGTGGCCCGTCCATACAACAGAATATTATTCTGCCTTAAAAAGGAAAGAAATTCTGAAACCTTAAAGAGATCAGGTTAAGTGAAATACACCAGTCACAAAAGTATAAATGTTGTAGGGTTCCACTTACATGACGCACCTAGAACTGTCAAAGTTATGGAAAAAGAAAACAGAACAGCGACTGCCAGTGTCGGCGGGCCAGCGGGTACAGGGAATTGGGGCTTGTCAGGTACAGAGTTTCAGCTGTTCAAGATAAAAAGAGTTCTGGAGAAGGACAGTGGTTGATGAATGCACGGTCACATGAATGTACTTACTGCCGCTGCACACTTAAAAATGGTAAAGATGGGCTGAGTGCAGTGGCCCACGTCTATAACCTCAGCACTTTGGGAAGCTGAAATGGGAGGATCACTTAAGCCCAGGAGTCTGAGACCAGCCTGGGCAACACAGTAAAACCCTATCTCTATGAAAAACTTAAAAGTTAGCTGGGCGTGCTGATACATGCCTGCAGTCCCAAGCTACTTAGGAGACAGAGGCAGGAAGATCACTTGATCCCAGGAGTTCAACGCTACAGTGAGCTATGATCATGCCCCTATGCTCCTGCCTAAGCAACAGAGACAGATTCTGTTGCTTAGGCAGAAAAAAAAAAAAAAAAGGTAAAGATAATAAATTTTATGTTATGCATCTTTTATCATAATATTTAATTATATATTTAATATATTTAATATATAAAAACTCTCTATTTCCTTACCCTAAGTCACAGCAGAATCATAACAGGACTCTGATAAGAGTTTTTTATTCCTTAGAGACATCATGTATTCACTAGTCTTAAAAGCTGTGAGTTTTTGTTCTTTTCAAGCAGCTGCTTATTCAAATATTCAAATCGTATCATCCATATCGATTCATCCCAAGCCTATCCTAATGAGTGCTGGAGATGAGATCTAACCTAGGATCTTTCAGACATCTGATTTTGTGCCCTTATTTATATGCTGCATTAAAGCACCTAACTTTCACCAATTTTTTAAGAAAATAATGAAGTGACTCTTTACTCTAAATAAACAGATGGTTAAATATAGGCCCAACAGCACCACGGTCTTAACTGAGGGTTATAAAAACACAGAACCCTAGAATCTTTATGTTGGAAAAAATCTTAATGTCATCCAGTCCAACAGGCAGGACCTTCCTCGGAGATACTTCCCAGTGCCTGGCATGGTGATCAGACTCTGGTGATGTGAACATCATGATGTTACCTAGTTCCTCTCACTGTAGTCCTGGAACAGAAGAAGACTACAGGACATCAGAAACTAAGCTGTGGGAGACCCCACTAAGCCTGAAACGATCACACTCACTCATATAACGGGCTCTCCTCAGAGAGGGTTAAGGAAAAAGAACAGGGAGTCTATACGTTTTGTCAATTAAACTATCTTAAACTGTGTGAGAGCCTCAGAAAAGAGAAGAATTCTAATTTGCAAAATTTTTTTAGATTTTTTTCAATTATTTTTCTAACAACTTTACTTCTTTTTTTCCCCATGAGGAGTGTTCTGCAAATTCTACTCTAACTAGGCTGACCTGAGAGGGTAAAGAACAGAGATGAAGTTTGTCCAGGTCCAGGCCTGCATTTCACAGAGCGAGCACACACCACAGGCCAGGCCACAAGCTGCAGGCTCAGCCGGGGAGGTGGAGAGCCAGAGAAGCCCGCAAACGCTGAGGCACCATCATGCGTCCCCTGGAGGACAGCTAACTTACGAGTAGCCGCTAAGTACTGGGCATATGATGAAACAGTAACCAAAACAACAAATGGTTTCTACACTGGATCCCCCAAAAGGAGAGCCTGAAGGCGAATCACATGGTTGGGAACGCTACCCTAAGAATGGAGTAGGGGAGGAGGGGAGGCAGCACCCTCCTGCCACTGCTGGGAGCGGATCCATGGGATCACTGAGGAAGAAAGGAAGGAGGGAGAAGAAAGCAGGAAGGAGAGAGGAGCAGCACTTATCCATGGGGTCCTACCCATATGCAGGGAAGGCTCCACAGGGCACCAAGTCCTCTGACCGGGCTCTCTGTCTACACAGCACACGGCTGACCAAAGCCAGTGAGAAAGCGGTGGGCACAAGCATGAGCACAGAGGATGTGAACACTCTCACAGGTGAGATCTGCCTTCCTGGAACTTAGAGGTCGGTGAGAACTGTGGATGAGGACGCCAACCACCTGAGTCAAGGGTTCGGGAAGCAGGAAAGACACCAGACAGACAGTGAATACGGGGCTCCTCACAAGGCAGCTCCAGTGTCCCTGTACGGAGGGGACATGTGCTCCTGGAACAACCATGGAATAAGAGGACGGGCAGCGGAACTCAGCACACCAGAACGTGACATGCACGAGAACAGAGCCTTCGTTTTTTTATGATACATCCCAAACACGTCAAACACTCAGAACTCAAATGAATGGATAATGATGCAGAAACACCTAAGTTCTATGAAACTGAAAATATGTCAAGCATCTTCAGCAAAGCTACATTTTGGGAAAGACAGCTTCACATGCAGAGAAACCAACACGAAAAAAGTCATTAACAAAGTCTAAAGATCTAATATTCATGCATGACACCATCTACTTCTGTAAATCTCATCCATTCTAAGTCTATAATAAGTGCTAGGTACTTAAAATGTGCGAAACAAATACCAGTTTATTAAGAACAAGAAAATTACATTTGGGAGCAGTGAGAAAAACTGTCTCGCCAAAGCAGAAAAGCCAGTTAGGAAATCCTGAGTATAAACTGGATGTAGAAACTAACTCTGAACATTGGGTTATGCACGCAAACTTTAAATGCTGTAGAGATGTAACTGTGAATAACAGAACAACTCATTAGAAATAAACTTCAAGAAAATAGAAATCATTTATTTTATAGTACAGACTGAGTATCCATCATCCAAAATGAGATTTCACATGTTTTCCAGTTTGGGAATATTTGTACTTACATAATAAGATATCTTGGAAATAGGACACAAGTCTAAACAGGAAATTCACTTATATTTCATATATGCCTTATACACATAGCCTGAAGCTACCTTTATACGTCATGTTAAGTAAACTTGGGCACAAAACAAAGTTTGGATGGTGTTTGGGCTGCAAGCAATCACACAAAGTTAGGTGGGAAATTCTCCCTTTGTGGTGTCATCTGGGCACTCAGAAACCTTTGGATTCTGTCAGTTCCAAAGTACAGGAAGTAACACAGACGTTAACTGCAAGGAACAAGGCAAACATTCTCCTAAACTCTGCTTCAGTGAATTTCTCAAAGTAAACAAAATTGTAAAAAATAACACATTCAATGTAAAAAAAAAAAAAAAATCTTTCTTTCAGTTTAAAGCACTTAAACCATGATTTGTTTCTATCAAAAACAAAGTAACTCCCTAAAATTGAAAATGGCACCTTCGGATGTATGTGTACTAGGATACTTTCTCATTACCCTTTATAACTATATGGAAGCCCACACATCCCATGTACATGGCCTATTACCGCAGTTCATAAAAGGATTTGACCACACTTTGTCAACACAACCTTAGATGGGGTACCTATGGGCTTTACAATCGGAGTGGAATCCTGGCCTCAATGACCTACAAGCACACTTGGCCATGTCACTTACCCTAAGGAAGTCTGAGTTTCCATTCTTCTCATCTGGAGATAACAGTGCCGACCATATGTGGCTGCTGTGAGGATTCAGTGCAGTAACACATATAAAAGATGAGTACACAACCTGACACCAGAAACACTCAGTAAAAGCAAAATCTGCTGCTGTCACTGCTATCGTAAACTATCACTAAAAGCGCTGTGCCTAGAAAATTGTAACTGTGATTTTCATTTTGTTATTAAAGCTGAATATAATATCAGAAACTGCAGGGCCAACTAACATTGGCAGAATATTTTAGACTTACTGTAATGCACAAAAGAAAGGCACTTTGGTTTCTTCAGGCAAAGACTGGCATGATAAAAATCACAGTTTGAGCGACCGCCAACAGTCAGCATGCTGGTCTCCAAGCACTGGAAATAGACAAGGAGCAGAGGCAGCAGCCCCAGCACAGACGCAGGTGGAGAAGGGCAGGACAAGAGCTGGACACAGGGAGAGGCAGCAGAAACCATTCAAGGACAACCTTGCGTGGCACCAACAGATCATCAAGTGATGAGATGTGATGGACAAAGTAAACAAAGCAGGAAAGACTGAGACAGCTGAGACACAACCGCCCGCAACAGCAGGAAGCGGAACCCTGGGGAAAAGATGAAGGTAGGACAGACAACTGCCTCAGCTCAGTCTGAAGTGAAACAAGACTCACGTAGAAATATTCTCTAAGTGACCAAAAACAGGGCCTCTATACAGCTCAGTGTGCTGGGAAACAGGGTTCCAACATATAATTCAGCATCTTTATGAATCCAGTTCCCAGGTTTATGATATGTAATTCACAAGAAAACCCAACATTCAGAACCTGCATTCACACCTGAGCCTCAATGCCCAGACATCTGACCTACTGAACTGGGTGTGTGGTAAGCTGTCAGCTTGTGGTAGCTTGTTACCCAGCAAGAGCTAACTAACTCACACACCCGCCAAATTCTCAAGGAGGGGAGAATGAAGGCATTTCCAGACACACTAGGTCTCAAGATGCTTACCTACCACATGTCTTTTCTGAAGAAGTCACTTAAGGATGAGTTCCATCCAAAGGAAGAAAACCAAGGATCAAAACAAACCAGAGCAGGTGGATACAGGAGAAAGGAGCTCCAGACACTGAAGGCAACCGGGCTCCATGGAGGTCGTGTGATAAGCAAGGGAGGGAATCGGGCTGTCATCATTCCAAGTCCCACGTGGCTCCCTCTTCCTCGCTACCTGAGCACAGAGTACCCAGGAACCTGGGGCCCACACACTTCTCTGTCCTTGGCCTGCCTGGACTTTTACGTCCTGTCCTCCCCTCTACATGCTGCTGCCCAGAGAAGCTCAAGACATGTGACCCACAGAAATGTCCCACTCCCACCAACTCTGCAAGCTGATGGTAGCCAATGGCAAGTCTGAAAACCAGCACACAGAGCACACAGAGTGCCCCCACCTCCAACCACACTTCTGCAGGGCATGCACACCGCAGTCAGGCTGAAGCTCCCACTGCACTACGTCACCACGCACCTCGGGATCCTGCTCCATGACTTCTCAGAGCTGCTTTCCATCCTTAGGCAAGCTAGGGCCACATCACTACCAGGACTGTTCAGCATACTTCCTCCTGGACGCCTTCATCTAATGGTGGCAATATTGTCCTCTCTTTAAACATTATGTACATGCTCGCTACTCAGATTCTCAAAACTAAATAAATACCATCGTTTACAAATATATACCTAGATGGTTAGCCTATGAAGAAAACCAAGTGAATGATTAACAAATAAGAAGTCACACAGTGGTTACAGGTGAGATGAAAAAGAAAGGTGGGTGTGGGGAGCAGCATGTGGGAGCTTCCGTGGCACGGAATGCCACGCTTCCTGAAGAGCATGGTGGGTACACAGGTGTCACTTTATTTTTCTCTGAGCAGTACACAGTTTGTTTATGCAGCATATATCACAATACAAAATTAAAATTGACATTACATTAACAAGATGGTGGGGACTAAGTTGCCTACCAATTTTATTCTCCTCTTCCTTTCTGGTAACTTTCTCATCACGTTACCTGTACTTAGCTCTGATCAATGAACTGTAATCCAAAGTGTTGTATGGGACTCTCAGACTGGCTCTTTCAAAGGAATACGGTGACCGCTTCCCTGTCACACCACCATGCTCTCAGCCGAGGACAGAAACAAGAGCTGGTTCTCCAGCAGCTACCTTGGAGCACAAGATAACATGTAAAGTGAAGGCCTTCCTCTGAGGGCAGTGGGGCAGAAAGATGACTAAAGATCTCAACAACACTAGGAAGGACCAGACCAGCTCTGAGTCACTCCAAAATTATTTTATGAGAGCTAAAAATAAACTTACACTAAGCCACTGTACATCACTGTTTCTGCTCTGTGTAGCCAAACTAATCCTAAAACAGAGTGAAAAGTTAAAAATAGGATAGGCAGAAAAAAAATAACTTACTGTTCACTATTTGCTTAGCAAATAGTTAAGTAATTCAAATCCTTTTATCACTTACTCCTTGAACTGTCTCCTCGTTGCCGAGGAGAAAACAGAGGTGAAACCTGGTGAAATAAAGTGGCTGGGATCTTGTAATTACATGAAATTGGCAGAACCCGAACTCAGGTCTCCTGATCTTTCTACACCAAAATTGAAATTTTGCACTCAATCACCCAGGCTCTTCTGTGACCAGGGCACAATCTTGTCTATTCCTACTGCCTGGTGCTAACGAGCAGCAATACACCGATATGCAGCATCAAAAACAGGTGCACTGGGATTCTATGCTATAACAGAGGGTAAGAAATGGAGAAAGTGAAAAAAAAGAGAGAGAGGGAGAGCTGGAGAGGCAGGAGGGGGAAAATCAATCACCACTGCCAGGTTTTTTAGGCTACTGCAACTTACTAACCATTGTTTTAAAAATCAGACACTGGATTTAAAGTCATTTTTTAAAGTGACTAAAATACTTCCTATGTGAAGTGGTTTGGGCATATAAAAATGTCCTTTGTTTTAAGAGACTGTGGTGACAGCTGTCAGGGGTTAAATGGTATCCACTGGGCAGACGCAGCGTATAGCCTGCTGCAGGGCCGGAAGCCGGTCTTCTCACACACTACTGGCCATGTGATTCCCAGGTCTGAGAGTGGCAAGCTGCACCTGGCCAACTTGCTCTCCTGCACTTCTTGCTAACAGCTTCCAATGTGGCCTCTGCACGAACATTTCCAGTTATAGATACCTTGTGGCAGAGCATCTTTGTGGCTAGAAAGTTCTCTCCTACTTTGTGGAACTGCAGGCATCAGCGTCTCCCTGCCTTCCAGCTTCAGGCTGCGGTTTGGTCATCTGGAAGTCTATGTTTCCTTCTTGCCTATGACAGGCCTTTAAAGTCTAAAGATGCAATGATTGTGGACACCTCCGTTTGTCTCATCCCCAGAGTCCTCTCTAAAATCCCTCAATTGATCTTCATCTGATGTGAGAACTTCCAGCATCTTGTCACCTTCTTGGTACGGTCTCTAATTAGCTGGAGTTCTTATAACATGGCAAGAATTGGCTGAATTATTTTAGGCATTTTCTGAACAGAGCAAAATGCAGCAAGCCTTTTAACTTCTGAAATATTATCCTAAATGCACAGTTTGTTAACAGTGAAATCTCCAGTCCCCCATAATAATATGTGGTGTCAAGCCAGGACGGCGCTCCATTCTTAATTGATGTTCTGAGTTGAAATGTAGGTCCTTATATACACTCTTTCCTTAGTTTCAGCCCCAAATTTTTCTAAAAATAATTTTAGATCACAATGGTCATCTACTCTGTGATATATCCCTCCCAGGTTTCTGTCATTAATAATGTGATAAACTTGCTTTTTATGTCCTTATTCCAGGCACTGATAATACTTTTACTAAAAATCAAACCATTAATGTAGGTAACTTTCAATGCAGAAGTATTCTTTGGTTTTAGATATGTTGCATATAAATAAGAGCTACCCAAGGACAAGCACCTGAAATGGACATTCCCAAGCACAATGCCCTTAC
This sequence comes from Cebus imitator, assembly GCF_001604975.1. Lineage (NCBI taxonomy): Eukaryota > Metazoa > Chordata > Mammalia > Primates > Cebidae > Cebus > Cebus imitator. The sequence goes on along the minus strand of NW_016107364.1, from coordinate 6,233,768 downwards.
GCCTTTATAAGGTCTCCCATTCACTGTGACTTAAAATAAAAACTCGATTGTTTTTACTTACTTAAAAAAAAAAAAATTAGATTGCTTTCTAGAGGTTAAAATGGTTGCTTTCCTGGGCACAGGTGATATCAAAAAATGCTCTCCCCAAACACAAGCTTCCACCTTGTGTATCTCAGTATCTGTATATGCACAGCTCCCCTCTGCCTTCTACAAACAATACAAGAATGTAGATGTTACAGAAATGCAGTTGCAATTCACCGGGCGGTTTGATGCAGCGTACTCACACATGACAACACATTGATTTTACTTCTACCTCCATGCAGACATCTATGTAAAGAAATCCATTAGGCAGACAGTTCTCATCTCTATTGACTGACAGAGTGACAATTGAATACTTTTCACCTTCCAAAGTGACTGACAGTTAGACACTTAAACAAGCCTTCAAGTTGCAATAATAGTATGAAACACTTTCAATTACCTGAATCAAACAAATCCATGATCCTACTGGTTGAATGCATTTTTCTGTCTGCTGTTATGCCTGGTTTGGTTTACACTATTATTTGGATAATTTTGTTCCTATTACAAGAGTGTTTTTCTGAAAGAGTAAACTCATTTTATAAGTGATGATTTATTTTTAAAATGTTAGAGGTTCCTATAAACATTTAAAACATGGGTAAATATACACCCTAACTAAAGCCTACTTACTTCTCCTTATGCTTATGAACTTTTGCAAGCCTAATGTTATATTTTTAAAGCATTTCACATGGCAGCTAGCTACTGCACTATAACATCCATTTTATATAAAGATTTCATGAATATAAGTGGTAGTATAATGATAAGAGGAATTAAAATATAAAATCACTTATAATATTTAGTCTACTTATTTATATTCCTAGTCTTACAGATCACATCACTCTACTAGAAAGCTAGGATAAAATTTAACAAGTTAAAGCCCTTTCTGAGTTACCATTTAAATATGCATACTCATTAATAACAACAACAAAATCCTATTTGAGAAGCATGCAGCAAACAGAAAAGGTTTCACAGAACCAGTGAATGAATAGGGCCCAGGAACAGTAAATGTACCTCACAAAACTGCAAAGACTCAATGGCATAATGCTTTGTTGCTTTCCAGTTGATCATACTAAAAACAAAAACAGAAAAATCCCATCTTTGTGATTTAAGCACAGACGGCACAAGGCAGGCACACAGCTTGACCAGAGTGCAGGCAAATGTCCTACAACTGGGTAGACGGAAGAAACGTAAGAAGCATGGCCCATCAAGAACGACTTCAAACAAACACGGCCACGACGAGGGGCTGGCCTTGTACATTAAACAGCTCTATCAAAACGGCCGCAGCACTCTCACAGCGAAATTTAGCGTGAGGAGTAAAGAGATCTAAAAATAAAACATGTTTTCACACATTTTCCCTAGGCATATAGCTCAGTAGCTTCGAATATTTAGCAAACTTTTCTCTTCTCTAAAATAGTTTTTGTTTGTTTTATTTAAAATGGAGGCAGGTGACAAAGAAACTATAATCTCATCTTTTCAAATTACTCCAACTTTTTAAATAAGGAGCAATTGCAGTTTAACCGAAAAAAAAAAAAACTGTGCTTTTGAGAAATACATAAAACTTGGAAATGTGGAAACACTTAGATTAAACAGATATCATTGATAGATATAAAAAATTACATTTCTTATTAAAATCACATTTGGCATTTCTACTAAAATATGACAACCAGGTAATGAATTTTTAATGATTTCTTTGTGATCAAATATAAAAGAGAAATAACATATATAAGACATATAAATATATTCTATACATATAATTATTTTATTATGCAGGGACTGGGCCTTTCTTCTTAAAATCAGGTTACTAAGCTTCCAGCCTTTTAGAAGTCAATACTATTTGAAGGGGCCAATACAGAATTTACTGTGTGCACAATACAGAATGACTCTGCGCAGAGACTGACGATTGCAGGCTATACACACATTGATTTTCTGAAAAGGAATGCTGCCTGTATTTAACCTAACAGTGTAACCCTGTTGTACTACATGGAAAGGGATCATGCATATTGATTTCTTTATTACAATTCTTCTTGTGATCAGTAAACATTCACAAAACACTCTGATCTCAAAAGAAAATCGCTTATAAAAAATTCACTACGTAATAGTGGATTTTCAGGTGAATCTCTGACATCTGCTTTTAATAGATAATAGAATGAGGTGATGAGACAGCTGTTCTTAACTTTCAGTTGCCTTTTTTCAGACTCCCAAAATAATATGCATTATTGGTAAATCTGCGAGAATTATCTGCTCCACCAGATTAATTTTTAAAAATGAAGTTCTTTCAACAGTTTTATTATTTTAATATTTCAAATTAACATAGGTTAAAAAAAAAAGAGATTAATTGTCCTTTCAAAATAGCTTCTTAAAATAATTTTTTCCCAGTGTGTCTATAATCTCCCCTAATACCATTTTAGGAGTCATTGCTTGCTATTTCTAAAAGAATGCATGCAAACTTATATGCTGTGCTTTTGTGTATCCACAACAATGAACTTAAAACATAGGAAAGGAACACAAATTTTATATTGCTTTCTTTGGAGACAATTAAACTTATAAGTCTGCTAACGTGTAGTTTCTAGAATCGATGTAAGCAATTAAAAAACTGCAACAAAAATGTTTTGTGAGGCATAATTACTATAAGGTCACTAGATATTACTTGGAGTCAGTTTAGTTTATCACATTACGACATGACAGGACGTGAGGCAAAAATTATAAATTCCTTCCCTAAATCTGTCCTTTTCTGATCTAGATGGATGAAGAATAATTAACTGTTAATTATTCAGATGACTTCAAGGCAGTTTTAGGATTCAGTAAAGATTGCAGTCATTTTAACCAAGAAAAGCAGTCTCCCATCATTTATCAAATCTTGCAACTTGACCAATGATGAATAAAAAAAATCTATGTTTACCCACAGCCCTAACTGCTACCTTAGAGGTTGTTAAGCAACAAATTTCCTTTAAACTCTACCATATGCAAATCATCAGATGCAATTTGCATTTTAAAGTATTTAACTCTACATATTTATTGGATTTTGAGGCCATGCTGATCATTGATTTATGTGCTTCTGGCAATCATATTTCCATATTTGTATGATTTTGATGACAGTAATAATTCAAATATGCAGAAAGTTGTTCTTTGAACAATATCTTTAATTACGTCCTCAAAGCATCATTGTTTTGCCTGGTGTCCTGACAAAAAGGGTTTGAAATAAGAAATGGCATAATAATCCAAAATGCATAGAAATATATTTGTCATTTTCTGTATATTACCAAATGCACAGAAGTGACTTTTCACATTAACCAATCCTTAACCTTAAAAAGGCTACAAAGCCCAGCAAACTTGTACCTAAATACTTTTATTAATACTGACACACTTTCACGACAAATTCAATCACAGCTCATAACATTTCTGTTCAAAATGCAAAACCTGCCCCATTTACTTTGCCGCTAACTCAAAAAGTTTTGCTGCCGTGTCTTTTTATTGAAGTTGTCACAAATTATGTGCTTTCTTATGAAAGCTATCAAGAAATATAATCATTAAAAGATTCACAAATGTTTTATCTATTTGTTTCTCAAGCACAACTACAGACCATAGCTCCAGTAACCATTGTCAGGGTAATTGAAAGAGAATTTTACCATTCAATTATAGAAATACACTTCTTAGAATATTCAGATATATAAAAATTTAGCCATGAATTTTAGCTAACTAAAACTGAAGTAAACAGTCAATTTCAAAACTAAGTTAAACACAAATGTATCTTTTTTACCTCCTCATCTTTTTCAATTTCATAGATATATTTTACATGCATTGATTCTGTAATCACTAGCATCCTACATGGTGTTCAACCAACTCTACATATGTTAAGCATTTTTGAATTAACAATGAAATGGGTTTTTCTTACCAAACACAAAAAGATTTTCAAAGATAAAAATGAAATCAGTAAAATCCAATCTTTGAAAAATAAAAATAAACCACGATGATATATATATGTATTATGAAATCAGGAAGCAAGCCCAAAACACACCAGTATTAAGTTCCCCAACCAGTTCATCTATTTCAAAAAAATCCATGAGTTTTAAATACCCAGAGAATGTAAATCTGGGAGAGAATACCAATATCCACTCACATTTTCCTAGAGAGATATATAAAAAGGTGAAAACATACTATGTGTTTATAATAGATTTTTAAACACAATTTGAAGAACATATATATATATACACATACACAATATTTTAAATTCCTTCAGAAATTTACATTGTTTTTCTTTAGAGAAAGCTAAAATATTTATTAACATATATTTAAGCCAAAGTTAGTGACTATCATAGTTGAATAAATGGTCTACTTGGTTTTATGAGAACACTCCAAGCAAATAATCACATAACATAAACCCAAGTTAGACACTCTTAAATATATTTTAATTCGGAAGAAACATTTCAGGAATATCCACAATCTTATTCTAATTAAAACAAAAGTAGGTTGAAACAGTTTGTAAAGAATTATTTTATGGCTATTTTTAGATACATCATTTCTATTAATCATACTGGGCATTTTGCACACCACAGTTTTTCCTTATTTTAAACCCAACCCAGTATTCATCTAGGTAGTAACACTCCCTCTAAGAGTTCTTTACTCATTAAAACTGTAAAATTTGCCATCCTGTATCTATGAAAATAGTAGTTAGGAAAATACATGACATCTACTGAAAAAGTTTAAAAAATAAAGACAAAGGCAGGACGTGGTGGCTCACGCCTGTAATCCCAAGACTTTGGGAGACCAAGGCAGGTGGATCACCAGGTCAGGAGTTCAAGACCAGCCTGGCCAACATGGAAAAGCCCCATCTCTGCTAAAAATACAAAAATCAGCTGGGCATGGTGGCATGTTCCGGTTATCCCAGCTACTGGAGAGGCTTAGGCAGAATTACGTGAACCAGGACCAGGGAGACGGAGGTTGCAGTGAGCCAAGATCGCACCACTATACTCCAGCCTGAGCTACAGAGCGAGACTCTGTCAAAAAAATAAAAAATAAAGACAAACTGCTGCTTCTATTGTAATGATATTCAACTGGAGAAGAATGTAAGATAGCAATAATATTTTCAGTTCCACATAAAGAAGAAAAGGAGAAGGAAGGGAGGGGAAGACAGGAGGAAAGGAGGGAAAGGAAGGGGAAAGAGAAAAAAGGAGGCAGAAGCAGAAGAAAGGAATAGGAAGGAAAAGGCGAAGTAGAGAGCAAGAGGACTGAGAAGATAGGAAGCAGGGGTGGGGGGAGGAATTCTAGGGACACTCCCTGACTCCCCCTACAGGTCACGCAAGAACAGCACTGCAGACCTCCCATGGTGGACTGCAGAGTTTGATGGAACACGGAGCAAGTGCAGCGTAAACACTGCTTCCGCAGTGGGGCACAAGAAGTGATTCAGACAATGCCGAGGAACGACAGCCAGGAACCAAGGTGTAGGTGAACACTTTCCAGCCAGTGAGTCCTCTCTCGGCTCTCATCTGTAGAGCCGAGCATACACCATCGCAAAGATCAATGAGGTGGGAGAGGCCATACATTCATACCTGTACACAGCCGCAGGGCTGGAGGAGACTCATTGCAAAGTAACTAGGTCTAACGCATCAAATCTCAAGCTCGTAGCACTTTCCCTTTTCACTCTTTTTTTCCCTACACGATAAGGCCAGTGGACAAACAGAAAATGACACAAATATATCTGAATTATGCCATTAATCTGTTTTTAAGAAAGATGAGTCAGAAAACTGAGCAGTGAAATAACCTGATTTTAAATCTACTTAAGACTCCTGTGTAAATTACACTTACTATACAAAATTTTTCTTCTATCATCATTTTTACACAATTATACAAAAAAGATCTATTTCAAGAAATTACTCTCAATTTTAGTTTCCACAGGCTTGAACTAAATCAAGAAAACTCTGCCTTCCATTGTAGATACAAACAACTCCAGAAAAAAAAAAAAAAAAAAAAAAACAAGAAAACTACACAAACAAAAAAAAAAAAAAAAAAAAAAAAACCAAACCAGTTCAACGCTTGGCTGGAATTACTATCTTATATTAGCAAAATAAAAACACACCTACAGTCTCAATAGGGAGGAAAATAACAACTAAAATAGTCATTCAATGGTAGTATATCATTTAAATCAAACCTCAACACAGTAATAAGTAATACAGGAAAACAACAATGGCTTTTATTCATAAAACATAAATTATTAAATTAATCTAAAAGAAAATGTTACACACATTAAGTGACAGGATTTTTAAATCTGCCTGATTACATAAATATCAAAGTACAAAAGCCATATTCTTGGTAAATAATCTACACATTACTCAACAATCTTCCTCCCTCAGCTACATTTGATCCTAATTCTCCACTTCCCTTTCTGTGGTTCATTAGGTGCTACAGGGACTCATTACTGTAGATCTCCTGCCCTGTCCCTTAATTGCCCTCTAGGCACCATCACTGTAATCACTGAAATGTTCTTAGCTTGGCCAGGTGCTCCCCAGGGCATCTCATACATCTCCATGGTTTAGGAATCAAAGTATACAATCAGTATGTCCAGGTTCGTAACGCCAGAGGGGACAGGACTAATATTGTTTGCATTATTAAAATCTGTGCTCCTTGATCCTTTTTGTAAACTTACATTACACAGTCTCAGGGTGGGGTTAAATATCCTTTGTCTTTTAAGGTCTCTGACAAAAAAGATTTTTTTAAAATGTGTATAAATGTATGTAAGTATGTATGTATGTATGTGAACACTGACATATATCCCAAAAAATTAACTGCACACCAAAAAACCCTCACATTAATATGTTAGTGTCTTAGAAAAATAAATCAGTTATTTTTATGTAAAGCAACCTAACTGAAGTTTTCAATTGTAAGTTCTTCGATTCACAAAGACGCATCTGAATATTTCAACTATTCATTAACAAACATGAGTAAAATTTCTTTTAATTAGTTACAATTATGGCCCATTTCTTAACCTGCTTCTATTATAATGATAAATATATACAGAAGTGGCAATAAAAAATAAAAATAATAATTCATTTCTGTTTAAGAGATTATAAAATTTATATATAAACTCTAAATATAAAATTATCCTAGAATCTTAGGTATTATTTTTATAATTTATATAGTTGAAAAAATGCTTATTAATAATAGATTAAGCCATTGTAGCCAGCCATACAAACTGGCAGTTGATTTTAAAAGGATCTAATATTGCAGTCTCACCATATCACAAAAAACCAACATTCTCATCTATAAAATAAAACAACAAGCTAAACCCAGAACCAATTGATTGTATCAATACCTACAGGACATAAAAATCACATCAATTTTATATATGTGAGCATGAGCATATGCACATGTGTGCACTCACACCCACACAACTCAAATAAAGAAAAATAAATATTCATTGGAAGTAGACAAAGTACGTAGTAGTCTGAGGAGAGGGGAAAATGTTTAGCCCTTTTCAAATTTTCTGTTGCATGCAAGACCCACACATACACAATAAATTCACTATCATTTACTCAGACATCATACAGTTATATTTATGAATAAGGAATAAGAGTCAACAGTGGTACTTATCATCTCATGCTATGCGTGCAAGCTATTTCTACAATCTAGTGGATAGATACCAGCCAAGTTGCAAGGCATATTTTAAGTACTTCATAAAGTAATGCATATTTTTTCAAATAATAAATTTGTATCTATATTATTTTAGATTAAATTATGTTCTAAAATAGGTACAGATCCAGATGAGTGAAAAACATATATACTAATATATATGCATATTTGTGTGTTGCATTTGAAATAATGCTTAGCAGAAGCCATGAAACTTAGCCAACACAGTGATAAATGACTCACAGCATTTCAACTTAAAGGCTAAAATAAAGTGACTGAATTTAGAGACGCAGTAACTTACAGAATATATAAGCATTCTTATAATAATGCATTTTTTACACAGTTCAATAATTACAAATATTTCTCACATAATACAGAAATTTTAAGAGTAAATTATTTGGAACAAACCAAAATGATTAATGGCATCATCACACATTGATCAAAGAGGGAAAAGTAAAATGCCACTTTTCAGTCATTTTTAAAATGTGTTCTTTAAAAAATAACGGCATTAGATGACTAAGCACATGAAATAAGAAAAATGTACAGGACAACTCATTTATAGTAATTCAACCTTCATCTTCTTTTTTAGTTACTGTAAAAAATCTATTATAAGTTCAATTTGGTAGTGAACTATAGCCATCTACTGGAAATGAACAGTTAAAGCAAATGTTTAATATCATGTTTCTAAGAAACCCGTATTCTTTGTGCCTAATACAGCAGACCAGAAAAATGAACTATCTTAGATATAAGATAAATTTAATTTACTTTATCAGCCTCATGATCTCAAATTTGTAAAGATATACTATGTAGTAGTTTAATATGTTATATTTAATATAAATTTTCTACTTAAACTTTTCTATCACTAAGACAACTTCTTGGTCTATTATCCTATTTTTCTCAAGGCTTACATTCTTAAATCATGTGGCTATACAAATTCCAAAATTACTAAAAGTTTTCAGTTAAATTAGCTGACAAGTGAGATCCTTTAGTTACCAAATTATAAACTGGAGGTATAACCACAGTTTTTGCACTATATTTTTCAGTTTGACACTGAAATAATTTTCATAGAAATGAAATCAAAAAGAATTATTTAAAGTTTGGTCAAAACATTGCCTTTATTTTTCTGTTAAAAACCGTTAAAAATAATTCCACTTAAACGCCAGAGTTGCTGTCATGTTTACTGCCATAATCAGATTAGAGGGAATACCAATAGGACTAACTATACCTATTGGCAAATAATAAGATTATTCTCGATGTCATGAAATTAAAATATTATCCTGTATTTTATACTTCCTCAAATAGTCCTCCAATAACAAAGTTCTAATAACATGCCTACTACCAATTTCTCTTTTTTAGTATAAATCATCAGCATCAGAATTATTCCTAGAATTAACAAGACCTACGACTGTCAATGCAATGATCTCATATCTGTTATTGCTAATGTAAAATTAAATATTTTGAAGTATTGATACTTAAAAGTCTGTAATTGAACACTCATTAAAATTATATCAATGGACATAAATTCCACTCAAAAAAGGAGTCCAATGAATAATATATTAGTATGTTCATTATAAAATGTAAGCCAACAATGTAAATTCAAATTTTTTTCTACAAAAAGCTAAAATAATCATTTTATTTCAAATAGCATATACCATTTCAATAAGTTATCATAGGGAAATACTAAGTGCACATAATTAGTTTTTGACAATCTACTGATGTTTTAAATAATGTATAAGCATGAGCTTTTTTCAAACATGTTAGTTTGTAGTATCACTATTTTGTAAAAGACATTACTGAAATTGATATGTGACGATTCAATATATGAGCATATTAATACATGTTAAATATATTTAGTATTTAATTGCTAAAAGCCCACTGTCCCTATACTAAAGATTTGAGTACAAAATGGATTCAAATTTTATGGTTGGTAATCTTCCACAATAGTTTTGTAAATATAAATAATATACTGAGATAGAAAAAAATTATACTTTTATAAACCAAAGACATAAAAAGGCCCATTATTTTCTAGATGTCTAAACGTAACTTCAGTTGGCAAATGGCAGATTTAAGAGATACAATATTCTTTTGTAACTCAAAATATAAAAAACTGAGAATATGACACCTGAATAAACTTTTAAAGTCATTCAACTTGAAATCTCTGCAACTAAAGCAGCATAATCTATACTAGGCAAATGGAAAACTTCAAAGCGACCAGATAATTTGACTGGAAACCATATATCTAAGAGAACTGTAATGACATCAATTTCCCCGCCACAGACATCTATGGCTATCTTGATGGGCTTAATTTGACCCAACAAAATGTCACATCCCACAAACCATGTTCAGTGAATTGTACAAATCTAAACACAGATCATAAGGTGTGGAATCAAATATAAATTGTTTAATACATTTCTAATCTCTAGAGTTTTCCATTTTTCAACCAATCCATATCTAGCAAGCTTTGCTAATAACCTCCCTTGTTTTTATAAAATATGTCCAGTCATAGCTTATACAAATGATTTGAAATGCAAGCATCAATTTATTCCAAAGTCACTAATGATCAGTTATAAACACCTAACGTACCCTATATGTGAGAAGTGACTAAAATTGAGAAAATGGAATTTACCAAAGGAGAAACTAACCGTGATATGTGCATTGGTTCCAACTTAACGAAAGTTTTGCCAATAGTTCTTTGTTTTGATTTTTCAGAGCAAGGGAGGAAGCACCTCATGAGGCTGTAATATGAAACTAATGGGGAAAAATATAGCACCCACCCCTGAAAACCTTTTCTATTGTTTCAATTACAAAACTTAGCCCAATAGAAGTATTAGAATAACATAATATTGCCCTCTGCTGGTCCTTCATGACTTTTACAACTAACTGCCT
>NW_016107364.1:6208187-6220687 GCF_001604975.1 Cebus imitator | reverse complement strand
GAGCAAACAGTTGCCTGACAATGAATACCCAAATTGCTTATGTATCTTCATCACTTAACAGTTAATTATGTTCTTTGATAGAACCGACCATCTCAACTGAAAAGGATTTATAACAGATTTGCCTCTGTTGGTTCCTGAAACTAGAGTTCTCACATGCTTGGCACTCGGAACATGTCTGAAAATGAATGGATGAATATTGATCAATTAATTAACTTTGCTGCTTAAACATGTGTCCATTATTTCCCCTGTTAAAAGACTGGTAGCTAAAAATAGTGAAACAGAAGTTTAAGAGCTACATTAAAACTAATCAGAATGCCAGTGGAATGTAATAGAAACAACACTGACCTGAGAGTCAGAAGTCCTGGGTTCTTGTCTCCATTTGTGAAAAGTCACTTAAGCTCTTGACCCAAATTTCTTTACCTGTCCACTAGATGGATTGGACCAGGCAATAGTGTAAGTTCTAAAACCCTATTTTTAAAATAAATTTTAGTGGTGAATACTAAAATGTCTTTAATATTTAAACACATTCCAGTTGTTCAGGCTAGTGCACACTTATGTTGTGCAGTATCTGACTATCAGTGCCACTGGCTACAATGTAAAAAAATCATACATATTTGCTAATATTACAATGATAATTACCAGATGTGTTGACATAAGACCACTTTCACCTATTCCATTTATAGCAGCACTTCTGAAACAGATTAGAGAGCATCTTACATTTAACCAGATTTTATAAGAATATTCTAGTTCCCCATTAACACATGTAATGGTGACAGCGTAATTATGATGTAAATTAACACTTTATTGGTCCTTCAAAAACAACCAGCCCTTAAGCCCAGCTCAATATATTCTTATAGAGCCTCAACAGTAATTAGGACTTTTAAAAATTGAGTGGAAATAGCAAACCAAAAATAAGTTTATAAAAATTCATATATCTAGATAGTAGCATATTCTACGGTGCTTGGAACTGTTATTTCTCAGTACTTTGCTACTTACGACAACAGACTTTGGTATACTAATGCTAAGGCAGGGGAAAGAGGAGACAGGGTCTCAGAAGACAAGGGACAGTGGATCAAGGGTGCAGAGGGAGAACACCCCAGAAACACAGACCACAGGAGCGGTTAGAAACAAGACAAGTACCCCAGAACTAAGATGGAGGAAAGTAAGTAGATTATTACACAGTGCATACTTTTTCAAAATTAATGGTTTCCTGTCCCAAGTGACATTGACCATCCAGAGGATCAAGTACAGAAACCCAATTACAGCATCTGGTACCAAGGCATTAGTTACATGTGGACATATGTACCATGGCTACATAATTGCATATGTCCTCTTAATTATTATTTGGAACTATACTGCATTAAGTTATATGGATCAGTTATCAACCTGTTTCATTACAATTATCCAAAATCAATAGCATCCTTAATTAAAATTACAAATAAATTCTCTTAAAGTAATTCTCCCGGACCAATTCCCAGGCCCCTTGATTCTGCAGCAGTAACTCACTTCCCGCCAGCCCTTCCACTTCGCTCTTCACTGCCTGTACATAGAGCAGAAAACTGGGAAGAACGACAAGGGAAACAATGGGTGATGGAAAGCAGAGGGAAAGGCCAGCATTCAACACCTTAGCATGGCCCAGCTCTGTGGTCTGACCCCTGCCCACCTCACCCAATTGTCCCTGGAACTGTCCACCTGGCTTCACAATCCAGCTTCCAGCAGTCTTGACTGTCCCATAGAGTTCATGCACATCCCACACTCCATGGCTGATCCTGCTGCAACCCCTGCCTGGAATGGGCTGCCCCTGCTAATCTGCCTAACGCCCACTTACTGCAATTCAAATGTTACCAGCCCAAGGAAGTATTTTCTGAAGCAGCTAGGGAAACTTGGCATTTCTTGACCTTGGCTTTCTCCATTTGAGGAAGGTGTTGTTTTGAACTTTTTAACCCTAAAGGCTAACATGGTGCTGGCACATGCTGACATTCAGAAGATGTTTGTTTAACCCTCACTTTCCCAGTCAGTCACATACACTTCGGAGATGGCCTGCAGTGCTCTTCCACATCTCTGTACTTCCCCTTGTGTTCCCTCTGCTAAAAACGTCCAAATGTACCTTGTGAACAGCCCCTCATCCTTTAAGATCCAACTCACAGATAACCTGCCTGCGCACAAAGACTTTCCTACTGCTCCTCAGCAGAACTCATCCTCCAATCCTTGTTTCCACCCAGCCTTGCTCCTACACCTAGAGTGGCTTCCGCGCCACAGGCGGCCTGGGTACCACCTTGTCACAGTGCCCACAAAAAGGAAAAACACAAGAATCTGCCAAATGAGAAATAACAAACAAATAATAAATCAGTGGTTATGCTTCCCTCCTATCTGCATTTCTCATGCCTCCTTCTCATCCAGTTCTTGCACAAAAGAAACAGCAACAGTATCCACAAAGTAAAGGACTGTAAGAAACAGAATAGGGAGAGGGAGGTTAACAAGAGAAAAATTACGGAACAGGCAAGGACACCAGAAGAATGGCTAACCTTCTATATTCTGCTGCGGGGATCAGGAAGGTTAAAGAATCCTGAGACTCCAAAAGATTTTTTTTTTTTTTAAGAGACAGGGTCTCACTCTGTTGCCCAGGCTGGAGTACAGTGGCACCATCACAGCTCACTGTAGCCTCAAACTTCTGGGCTCAGATGATATTCCTTCTACAGCCCCCCAAATAGCTGGAACAACAGATATGCACCACTATGCCCAGCTAATTAATCTTGTCTTTTATAAAGACAGGGTCTCCCTATGTTGCTCAAGCAGTAGTCCCACCTCGGCCTCCCAAAGTGCTGGGATTACAGGCATGAGCCACCACACCCAGCCATCACAATAGCATTTTGAAATCACTAGGAAGCCACTTAAATAAAAATAAAGAAGCAATGAGTTAAGTCACTAGAACACGATTGTTTCACTGGAAAAGACCTTAGAGACAGAAGCCAATGTTTTCAACTACAACACCAAGAAATAAGCATGTTTAGTTTATTTCTGTTTTGTTATAGGTTGATCATACTCATTGGACATAAAATAAACCTACGACCCCATTCTTCTGTGGCCAAAATTTTAAAAACCACTACACAGAAGAGGAAACCAGGATATACTGGACACAAGAGCTTGTCTTTCCCTGTGAGGAGGAGCTGCCGGTTTCCACTCTGCTGTCCTAACCCCACCCCAGAACCCTCCCAGCTTTACCAAACAATTCACTGGAAAATACATAAGGATGCTATCTGAGAAAACAAGTTTTATATGTGAATATTATAACCAAGATAGCTCTTAGGCTTTCCAATAATAAAGTCATTTGCATAGTTTTAAAAACTGTAAATGTTCATTCACTATGCAAAAGGTATCTCAAGGATTCTAACATCAGAGAAATACACAGATAATGTTAACTTTTTATTACTAACTGAGGAAGAGAGACAGCAATCATTACATAGCATTTTTAAAATTTCAAGCTAAAGACAAAAATATTCAATAAAAAATATTATCATGTGGATAAAATATATAATGTACCATTTATAATGGGAGAGCATTTTAATGTTAATTTAAACATTTTTTACAAAACTGAGAGATGCTGCACTTTATACTGTTACAAGCATAATTCATGCTACATTATAGAATAAATGTTTCCTAACTATATCTCTTTTAACCAAAACAACCAGCTAAACCAAATACTTATTTTACTTGGATATATCTGTAGATATGATGGGTGTAACTAATTGTTCAGCTAAAAATGCAATTCCATGGTGCTTTTAATGATTTAGGTACACACAGCTTTAGTTCTCAGAAGAGACTAAAAATAGTGATTTTAATTTATTCCTGCTGCCTACAATTACCCACAACCATGTATTTTTAAATATTTCCAGCCTATAAAAATTACTAATTTTTGCCACTTGTGTTTATCTGCATTTAGACTTTGATTTGGATAAATTAAGCTCTCAAGTGTTCCTTGCTTTATGAAACTCTGCATGTTGTACACTTCAACACAAATAAATGACTTGTACCATTAGAGGTTTAAATAATGTAATGCATTTCATGCTCAGCCTGAAGCTGGATCCCAACAAAGTTGCTAATGCACGTAATGATTAAGTGTAACTCAAACACTAACTGTGTTGTTGAAAACATGACAGGCAATAATTTGGTCTATTATATTCTGCCATTTAATTGCCTAGTACAGACATTCTCTGACACGTTATGAAGCAATGATTTACAATTATTCAAGCTGCAAAGGTCAGAAAGTGACATTATAATCATCTACATAGAGATCCCTTCTAATGCACAAAAAGTAGGTAATGCCACACACACACACACACACACACACACACACACACAGAGAGAGAGAGAGAGAGAGAGAGAGTTTTACTGCATTAGTAACTTTCTATTTAAGGTTTCTTAAACCAACTAGAATAAACAGTTCATAAGCACATTAATATACAATTTTAAAATGTCTGGAATCTTTTCATGAAACCAGATGTGACAGATTTAGAAAAAGCTCTTATTCTCTCCTGATTAAATTCTATTCAACTATTTAACTCCACACACAAGAATCAAGATGAGACTCAGGGAAATCAATCAGCAAACAATGCAACTTCTATATCACGCACACTCAGGTCTATACTTCTGAATAATGGCATATCAAACTTAGTTACCATTTCTCAGGTTTGTTGAAATCACAGGCCAAATACTAGTTTTCTACAACTCTTTAAGAAAAAAAATTAATACTGCAAAACAAAAACAATAACCAAAGTTGATCAATTATATCCCTTTCATCTTAATGGGATGATACTATCTTTATACTTTTAGACATTTACCTCTTGCTGTTATATAAATATGTTCAGTTTGTAACCCTCAAGTAAATGGAATAAATTATCAACAAATAAAAGAGAGTGGGAAAAATTATTTAAAATAACACAAGTGGGAAATATAAAACAGAGAAGGGGGAGGAGAGAGAGAGAGAGAGAGAGAATATCAGAATATGAAAGTAAAGCACTGTGCAAGCAATTTTAAAAAAATGTAAATCTGGGCAAAAGCAGAAAATAAAAGTAGATGCTAGGAGAAAGTAGATAAGTTACATTAACACCATGCTTAGTGAAAACAACCTAGAGAGGAAAAGAAAATAAGTACAAATTAAAGTTAAGTCAGGAACAAAAACAGGTATTACAAAAATTAATGGAGAAATAAAGAAAAGGGACAGTTAAAAGGAAGAAAAGTGATCTACCATTACTAGTCGGATAATTTAAGTACATCACTAAAAACATTTTGAATATTAAGTTTCCCATCAGTAAAATGGGGATAATAAGCATAAGATAAACAATCCACAAAGCTATAGAAATCAACACGTGAGATAGAAGTTAATCAAAGCTATTTATTAAACCACAATGCAATGCATAAATACTATTTAGAGTACTAGGTATAATATTTTATACATACATAGAGAATAAAATAAATTTAAAATAATTTAACAAGACATGGTACCTAAAATAATTTTTAAAATCATTGTGATTTTTAAGTTTTTGACTACTGAAAAAAATAAAGATCATAGATGTAATAAAAATATGCATTTGGCCTATTTTTAAACACAGCTATTAAAAGTATTAACTATGAAAAAATAGGTATACTTTGTTATTTCTAACTTTCTCTCCCACTAACCCCTATGTCAGACTCATAACAGATTTTCAAGTTAACTATCCATCAAGTGCCTAAATATAAACATACCTACATTCTACAAAATTCCTCTTTCAATCACACTTGGATATTTTTAGTAATCAAGAAACTCTACTTTAAAAAAAAAAAACTTTAAATGATTTCATTTTATTCTATTCAGAATATTTCAATGGACGACAAAGTACAATGTGACATTATAAGACAGCCTCTACTTTAAAAAAAAAAAAAAACTGCTCCACCAAAAGTGAAAGTAAAATAAATGACTCTTACGTAAAATTATACATAACGTGTGCTAAAAACATGAAGTACAAAGCAATACATTTTTGAAATTTTTACCACCACATGAGCAGGTAAACCTTGAGTAAACAAAACTTAAAGTCTGAATTCTTAATCTTAACTACCTAATAGAAATTAGACATCTAATACATTCAGTTTCTTTTGTCAGACTAACTTAAACCCAAGGTATACAGTAGCTAAATTTGCCAGTGGGGCAGGGCAAGAGAGGGGAATGATATCTTAAAAACGATCCTGAAGATTCAAAGAAAATCGATCTAGGTTCAGAGAAGTTATACAAAAGTTTAAAAGGCAGTTTTTGTTAAGGGTGTTGCTAGTACACAACCCTAAAACTATGTGTTAGTGAGAAACACAAAACGTGTAGTTGATGAGCATCCAAAGTCATCTAATAAAAAGATCAGAAAAAGGGGTCAGTTACAAATAATCTAAGACATTAATATTGAGCTCAATACTGTTTGCTGTTTCCATCAATTTCAGCATAGTTTTTTTTCAAGAAAATCAAGACGTTACTAAGAAAAAGAGTACAGTACTGTGAGTAATAATTTCACTTTAAAAATGTGACTGCCCAATTTTTTTATATTTTTAGTCAATCAGGACTATTTGGAAAATAACTCCTTATAACTCAAATAATGAAGAGCTCATTAAGAAAATTCTAAAAGACAAGACTAAGATATTAACTAGTAAAGAAAAGAAAACAGAATGCAGGACCTTCTGTTTGTGACAAAATTACAGTTAATGTTCCTGAAAGATCACTTTACCTTTTAAAGCATGATTTTGTAAAAGGTAAAATTTACAGCAATTAAAGCTAATGAAGAAATGCAGCATGAGCTGCTTATGTTCAGGAACTAATAGGTCCACTGAGCATTTCTGAGATTATTTAGCCATCAATGATAATGAATTGACTTTGTCAGTGATGTTAATGTACAAATACTCTCTAGTGCCAGTAATCTGATTACCAATACTTGGACATTTTTGTTTTTCACTTTAATTTTTAACCTACACACTGCCCTATCCCTTTGAAACACATGAAATATGGATCAACCTATGACACTTTTTCTGTAACATTGAAGGGTACCTAATTCACTACCATTTTGTTTAAACTACATAGATCAATAAGGATTCTTAAGTTTACTGCAATTCAGAACTTTCAGCATCACTATTAAAATTATTGCTATGTAGCTTTTCAATCAAATTTCATTTAAAAGATAAAGGGAGCTATTATTTCCTAATCTGATGAAATTCAATGGCTGTCATAATTCTAAGAAATACAATTCTGGACTCTAGAATACTTGTTCTACATAGGCACACACACACAGAGCTTTCTCTGATGGCAGTATAAAACTCAATGTATGTATAATTATTTACAATTCTGAATCTCTGGAATCAAATATATGAACTACTCATGCAATATTTCAGTTGTATGTGGCAAGCAGTTAGTAAGCAGGGTGTGCACTGCTCAAATCATACAACTAATGCCAATCAATTATGTATTCTTTTTGATAACAGCTACATTTGAAATTGTTTTGTGAAAAACTTTCTTCTTCTCTTTCTAGGGTTTAAGTAGCCCTAATTAAAAAATGAATGGAATTAGATCTCTATTGACAGAGTATGTGAAAATTGTTTACTTATTTCTCAGAAATGAGAGGAAAAACTGCTTACTGCCACCTAATAGCAAATTTTCACTGGAGTCAGGGCCTTTTATAACATGTATGGTAAAAACAATAAATGAGATAGCTTTTAAACTTCCAAGACCTAAAACAACTAAAATGAACCATTTGGCACTTCACCCTTGCAGCTAAAATCAGTAGTAACAAAACTCATTCTCCCGCTGATCTTCAGGGAGCTTTAGGGCCATCTTCATTTACTTTAGCTGCAAGTCACTGAACCATCAGTTCTGCCAATGAATATATCACCGACCATGGTTCATAAAACTGCTTGCCAAGGTACTTGCAAAACTATCCTAAGGGTCAAAACACGCAATTGCATCCTGCGATAAAGTGCACTGTCCAACAAATAACAGAACTTGTTTTTGACATAAAACATATTTACATGGTAGTCTCAATCAGCAGAAGCTTCTACTAAAAAAAAAAATAAACCTAATATGTGCACATTGCATAATTTAATTGAGCCTGTGTTATTTTGTGAATTAGCCATAAGAATTGCAAGTTTCTCGGGTTTCACATGAATAATTTTTATCTGATGCACTTATTAGTTAATTTCTCTAGCATAATAACATTAAAATATACTTTTAATCAGAAGTAGGGTATTAAAATCCACCTCTGAATGTCTTATGATATACCATAGATGTCATAGCCTTTTAAAACCTTTTAAACATTTCTGCTAAATTAATTAATTTTGCATTAAGGTGCCTTAGCACTTTCTATTAAATGCAACACATTTGAATGACAATTAAACATTGCATATGATTCTTCAGAAAGAACTGTTAACTAAGAAAGGAAATAAGTTTTGAAATAAAGTTACACAAAAATGCATAACAGTTTTCTTCAACATCATCCCTGCAATAATTAGTAACCAGCCATCTGAAATTAAATCTTTTGTTGTTTTCCTTATAGAATATGTCCAATGGATCCAAAGAGCTATTAATGTGATAAAAATTAAAGAAGTACAGCAAAAGAAAAAAAAACATACATATACACTCCTAAAGCTATATTATGTATTTTTTTATGTCTTTAAATGGAATTTATAGTTCTCTCTGGCAATGTGAATGAACATCCTATAATTTAGTCAATTTACAGATTACAGGTTCAAATTGACCTTGTAGCCCATAAAATTGCTCATCTTCAGTACAGGATTAGAAGTGGGAGAAGAATGTCATAACTGTATTTAAGGAATTTACCATAACAATGGAAAGAAGGGTACGCATGCATAATTTTAGCCACTCTTACTCCTATTGGTTTTGAATTCCGAAACAAAGGCTATCTTGCACGTGCTTCCTGGTTCATGCAGCAGAGATGGCTTCAATTTACTCACCCACAGACATGACACTTGTATTCCCTCATCCCAAGGTGCCTTTTCACATGGTTTCTGGCATCTCCAAGCTGAGCTGTTGCAAAATGGCATATCTTGCACTTGAATGGTTTTGATCCTGAGTAAATTTAACATAAATATGATTTGATTTTGAATACATCACTGATAGCTTAGAGAAGAGGACTAAATCTTAAATCACACCTTTAACCTAATTAAGAATTTCTGTACCCAAAATGGAATACTTGCATTCATTTGTAACTTGAATAGACCTGCCTCCATAATTATTTTACTCTGAAGACTTTAATGTTTCAGTGAGTCTTCCTAAGTTCCACTAACAATTCTAAGATTCAAAGTCAAATGTGAGACTGCTGCGCAGCACTAAGTAGATGAAATGTGCTAAATAATCTTAAATATTTTTCTTACAATTCACAAAAATACATCTTAAAGTCACTCAACACTTCAAAGGGAACATTTTTAAAACACAAAAATGCACACAGAGCAGCTGATATTTTTAAAAGCATGTTTATCATCACATACATTTCTTGTAGCCATCTCCTTGTCTCCTCATATTTCTCCAGCTTTGAATTTACTTACGTTAACAATGGTATATTTCAGGTTTTTTTCTGACATTTATCGCAAATTATTCTCTGTGTTTTTCATAAGATAATTTATAAATATACAGTAGATAATTTTTATGCTTTTATGATCATTTTTATAGTCAAAAATCTATGATGATTCAACAAACTGAAAGGACTGACATTTTGTTTATTAACTTCAAGAACAAATATTTCAACACAAAAAGCATAGGAGCAACAAAATTTTTTAAATTATTTCATAAGGAAATAAGATTAAGCTATACTCAAAAATGAGAAAATAAGATTATTTCGAAGTCTACACACTTAGACTCAGTAATAGATAAAACTGAAACTGAAACATATTAACAGATAATCAGTATCCACATTAATGAGAAACAACACTCTTTTAAGATATAAAATGTGTATACCATTTCCCAACTTTTTAACCACTACATCTTCAAATAAATAAATCATAATCGTAAAAACCAGTTTAAAATCAGTACAGCATGTTACCAGATTTTTGGTATCATATTTAGTACTTACATGGTGAAATACTCCCACTACTAGAGTTAGATAGAACATGAAATATGTGAACTTTAATAAATATACAAAAAGAGCTCAAATTTAAAAAATTTTAATAAATCATATTTGATCAATGAACCTTTGTGCAGTGCCCTTGGAAAAAAAATCCTCCAAGAATACTTTGTTGAAATTGAAGCACTCAGTAAAAAATTTTAGTCTTAAATTTCAATTTAATTCCCAAAAGCTGACAAAAAAAGTGAAGCATTTAATTTTAATCTTCCAACAGAAATAAAAAAGTCAACAGTACTAAGCACGGGCAGACAAGGTTGAATATTTCACAGTTCAATGACAATGAAGCCAGATCTCTTAATACTTCCATTTCTGCTGTTAGAAGTAGATGTAAAGTATATTTAGCACCTGAATGGTTATATCTAGTCAGGTTTATATGTTTAAATGTCAAAAGCAGGTTGAGACTGCGGCTTACAGCAATCACATTCTATCAGTCACATTAGAAACTATAGTTTATTTAAATGATTCTGATAAAACTAAGCCTATCACTACTTTGAACATTTCACTAAGACACAGAATTCTATAAAGGAACTTTTGAAAATGTGTGAAGAACCAATTTACCAATACTTTAAATTTAAATGCTCTAAAGATAACAGGGTAATTAGGACATTATTAAGTAACAATAATACCAGGACTCCAAACAAAGAAGATTGTCCTCTCCCAAATTTGTATTACAATTTTGGTGAAGGATGTAAAAGGTATCATGGGTTTGAGTTTTTTCACTTTGCTCACACAGCACCTGCCACGTGACTAGCTCCTCCTCCTGTGGCACAGATGCCACAGAGAAATGGACATGGGGTGTCTGGTGTGTTCAATTTACTGTATACGGCTCCTCTGTGGAAAACTCTAGTTTCTGCAGGTCTCAGTGATCACAACACAGTGTGTTGAAAATACCTAAATGAGTTATTTTGTTGACTGCTTCACCCAGAATCACAGAGGCCTTGACTATTTTTTACATCTTATATTCAGAGTAGACTGTGTTAACATCTCCTTTCTGTGCCATAAAAATTCAAATACTAGCAGAGTATTTAATACTTCTCTGCATTTAAAAAAAAAAAAAAAAAAAAAAAAAAAAGACCCTTCTTTCTTTTTTCCCTAACTAATAATGTTTCCATTTTTAAGCTGGCTATGCACATTCCAAAATGAATGCAGGCATAGTGTTTATAAGACAAAATTGTAAAATCACAGATCTCTAAATATTTCTCTCAGGTACGCTTTGATTATTAAAAACCTACAATCTTATTTGCAATAGTTCCACTTCTTGGAACATCATTATCCTCGGTAGGTTTTTTGGTCTTCATTTGGTCCATAAGGTTTTTTTGAAAGGGAAAAACTAAAGAGGCTCTCTATCTTTCTGGTGTCTCATTACTTTACCAAAATAATTTCAAAAATGTTAAAAACTAGGTCTTCACTCAGGCCTACAGGGACTCCTCAACCATCAGTCGTTACTAATCGCTATGTAGACATGGATGTGACATCCGCATTAAAGAGAAAATACCAAATGAAGGCCTTTAGATCTTAAAGGAATGAACGACATTGTATATTACCGATCATCTAACAAACAGAGCCATCATCCTACAATCCACCATTCAAACACTTCATTCATTCATTCATCTGCTCCTTCATTTATTCATTCATCAAGATACACCAAGAGCCAACTAAGTGTGAGACATACATGAGGCAGTGAACACTGTGAAGTCTTTGTCAGTGTGCTGAAAGTCTACAAATTAACTCTCCTACTCAGCTGTCTGTCCTCTGTCACGTATTGAACTACAAACACTACCAGTCCTAACTTTAGAAACTTTTAGTGAAGTCACACACTACCTATCTCCCTGGAACATTTTGAGATGGCACTACTTACCAGAGCACTCTAAACATAAAATGCAGACAATCTGGTAGCTCAACAGTAGCCCATCTAACATGAAATAAAAGCTTTGACAGATCAATGCGGGAGAACTGAAAATGACATTTTTTAGGTCTACTAATGTAACATGAAAGGGAAGACCACCCATTCTGGTCATGTTGATTGCTTCATAGTAGCATGCACACAGGAAGACTCTAAGGATGCTTTTTCCTACAATGCTAGATAACCAAAACTCATTTATTTCTTATAGTGCTGTTTAGATCATGCTAAGGATGGGAAGAAAAGGTTATATAAAACATATAGTAAATCACAAAATATGAAAACAGGGATTGGAACAGTAAGCTCTTTTCCAGTTAACCATTAATAACAGTCTCTGCAGGCCGGGTGCGGTGGCTCAAGCCTGTAATCCCAGCACTTTGGGAGGCCGAGGCGGGTGGATCACGAGGTCAAGAGATCGAGACCATCCTGGTCAACATGATGAAACCCCGTCTCTACTA
>NW_016107364.1:6197137-6207982 GCF_001604975.1 Cebus imitator | reverse complement strand
ATAAGCAAAGTATCTGAAAAGTAATTCATTTTAAGATGCTCTAAGAAAAAAACCTTGAATTAAACCTGGAGACCAATTTCCCCAAAAAAATGACTTGCAAAATTGAAATGGTAAACTTGTACTGTGTCCTCAGGAACAGGGCTCTTGGTAGTGTTTCAAGCACAATAAAAATGTACTTCCTGAGAAGACCAACACATGAAGTTTAAAAAAAAAAAATACGCTAACTTTTACTAAATGTTACAATCAATGATGTAACTTATATAAGTAGGGTTACTTTGTCACATATTGATAGTTACCTCACTTTCACATCCACATTAACTTGATTTTAAATGCAATTAATACATATAGTCAAGGAAGACTAATGGACTACATTCTGCACTTAACCTGGTGGACATTTTCAAATGGCACAAGTGACCAGTGCAAACCTATTTTGCATTGTAAACGACTAAATAAATCTTAATGGATTAAGAATGATCAGCTATCAACACACAAGGGAAATTAAGTGCTGAAATGCCTACATTGATTATTTTAAATTATTAGCCTTACTCTGTTCTTGAATTTGTATGCTTTTAGTGAGCTTTAACACATTTACAAGACTTATTGACTATAATTACAAGAGAATTCAAGTAATGGACACATCAATTATAAGCAACATGTCTTGACCAGACAGTTGCATAAAGAATTCTAAAAAGAGCTCCATTAGCATCTTCCTCTTACTTTTATTCAGTTTTATCTGCCTTAAGAAGGCATATTAAGAAAGTACATATTTTCTGTGCATGTGAACAAGAGTTATTTCTAAAACTGTATCATTTCAGAAAGAAAGCTGCAACAAGGCACTGACAGAGATACTAACAATGCAAACAAATAAGCATTCAGGCTTATTCCCCAAAAATGGCTAAAGTGCATGGGAATATTTGGGATCAGAAGTACAATATCTGTATTTACCTAGATTAATCTTATGCAGGTTGCCCCTTTTCTTCCTTCAACGAAAAACTTTTATCTATCTTTAATCACCCTAAACAAGTAATGACGCTTCATAGTCTTTTGTCTTCTTCCTTGTAACCATGCACCAAGTATCAAAAACTGTACGAATTTAAAGTATAGCTTTAATAATAAGCCATTATTTAAAAGTACAGTAAAATAAACCTTACAGTTTTAATGAAAATATGTTCATTGAAATGTGAATTTATTATTCAAATCCACTCATAAATTCAACCATGGAGACAGAACTTGTCTAAGCAGAGCACAATGATTTAGAAAAGCTGTCTATTTAAAATAAAGAATGTATGGCAGGTTTATAGAAACAGTGCAGTGAATTTTTACATAAATTTAGAACAGTAGCTTATGCATTTTCCACCAAAAAAAAATGTTTTTTAAAAAACTTTCCACCCAAAATTAAACATTAAAATGGAACACTAACTGTGACAGAGCACAGAGACTAAACCAGGTGCTACCTCCAGGAACACCAGATCCCCAGCACATGTTAACTTTGGAAAGTGGTGGCTAATTTTGATCCATGAAGGTAGAATCTTGTTGCCTGGAAGTTACACTTTTGGATATAAAATATCTAGTAATGAATATTTTTACATCCCTAATATCATAAGAAAAATCTGATTACTCCATTCCTTAAAAGTCACTGAACATGTCCTCTGAAATTACAAGGTACCACTTAATATATACTTTGAAAAACCAAATAATTGGTTTTTCAAATATTGCTCAGAAACAACTGAAAAGCTGCAACAGACAGCAATTTTTAAAAGGCATCAGAGAGACTAGGCTTTTCAACAAAATTAAAAGAAATGTGTCAACTAACTTGCCTTTGAGATCACTAGGGCTTAATCACCGTTAAAAATGTTAAGTGTCAACAATGACTTATTACAGCCAAGCAGAGCAGCACATAGCAATGAAATGTGAGCCGGGTAGAGGCCAGTGAGCAGCTACAGGTAGGGCTGTGTATCTGGGTGGGAACAAATGGCTCCATGTCCTCACTGACTTGGCTTGCTGCAGAGCTACATACCTGTATGAGTGCGAATGTGTGCCAGGAAGGCCATCGAGTTGCTGCTTCGACACATCTTCCCACAATACTTGCAGATATTTCCCTGGTTTTCCTCCCTCTCGCGGTTGATTTGCTCAGTGTCTTCCACTATGTATTTATTCACCTCCCGTAGCAATTCCTCATGCTGTCCTTTAATATGTAGAAATAAATTCTGTTCAGAATCAAAGGGCTCTGTGCACTTGACACATTTAAAGGTGGCCCCTCCCTCCGGAAGCTCTTCCACACTGGCCTGCTCATTTCTCATGTGGCCAGCACTAGCCAGATGCTGGTGAAGGTTGCTTTCGGTATAGAATGACTTTCCACAGAGTAAACAATGAAAGTGCTTCTCTTTTGTAGGATGCTTCATGGCTATGTGAACGTTCAGTCCACTCAGTCCATCTGCTAAGAAGCCACAATCATCACAGCGAATTCGTGTAGACTCACCCAGGGAACTGCCTTCAGATTTCTTTTTTTTCACACCTTGAGCACAGTCTTTCAAGGGCAGCTCACTAATTCTCACTCCGGTTGCTATCAGGCCCTCTTCGGACTGGTCTATCAACTCACCATCTTCTGGGTTCTTTATTCTTATTATGGAGGAGTCAAATCGGCCAAAACTGTACATGGCCTGCCCTTTATCATCAATACTAATTATAGTTTCATAGACATCATTACTTTCAACTGTGCTATCAGAAGCTGGGCCATCCTCCTCCAAAATAATTTCTGTTTCATGTTGGGAATTCATCAGAATTTCCTTATTCTCCAGAATGGGATCTTCTTGGACCCTTTTCAGGTCCTCCAAACCATGCCCACATGCAACTTTGTTCCGACCCCCACTCTCCAGATTTCCCTGTTCTTGGGTTATTCCTGTCACAACAGGAGGGGGGCTTTCAGCCGAGAGCTCTCCAGTGAGCACTGCAGGACACAGGTGTCTGTGAGGAACGTCACCTTCACTGTCTCCTACGCTTCCTCCTTCACTCTCACAATGGATGCGTAGCTCACCTGCATCATTCAATAGCTCATGGTTTTTCTTTGCTGTCTCACAATTTAAAGCAGAACTTCCTGAATTTTCATTTTGAAATCTGCTTGGGGAGTCATGGTTCAAGGAAATAGTAAAGGACATCATCTCGTCGGGTTTCCTAACTTTATCCTTGACAGGGGCCTGTTGAAAAGTCTCACAAAAGGAATGGTCTTCATTGAAATTAGATTCTTCTTCAGTCTCAACTTCTACAGAGTCAGCAGCACAGAGCACTTTAGACATATCTAAATTAGTATTCTCATTTAAAATAGAGCAATCTGCAGCATTTCTAGATTTAAGAGTGTCAGATGGTTGATCTGAAATTATTTGAAATTCCTCAGAATTTTGTTGATGCTCTTCTTCAGGCACAATGATGTTTTTGGACGTGTCTGCAGAACCTGCTTCCACATTAGCAGAGTTCAGGTAAGACTGCCTTTTCATTTTGTGTTTCTCTGTTGCCGCGTGTCTAGTCATCTCGCGACGAGTCACTGCGTAGTAATCGCATGCCATGCAATAAAACTCAAACTCTTTTGTATGTTTCCGTTTTACATGCAGCTCTAGAGAAGCAGAGGAGTGAGCATTAAACTCACAGTGCACACATTTATTCTCACCTGCGCCTGTAACATCTCTCTGGGAGTACACATCCCCCTGCTGGGCGATGTCCTCTGGCTCTAGAGATATTTGCTCCTTTTTATCAAGAAGATGCCTGTTAACTTCTCCATCTAGAGAATGAAATACATTTTCAACTTTGGCTTCAACTGAGTTTCCATGATCTGCCTTTTCTAAAACAGAGGCATGTGACTCAGCGGGTTTGTTAGCATGTTCATCTGACATGGTCATTGCTGAGCCAGCATTCTTTTTTCCGGCTTCAAGGCCACCCCCTTCAGGGCCAACAATGATATCTGAACTGTGTTTTCCACTTGCTTCTATTTCTACCCGTCCTTTATGTTTCTTGGTAGCACAATGACGTTCCATATCTCCCTTAGTTACAGTGTAATACTTACACACTTTGCATAAATAACTATACTGGTGACTGTGCTTTCGTCTAATGTGAACAGTCAAGTTTGTAATACTAGAGGCCAAAAGGCCACAGTGTGAACATGTCCGTGAGATGTTACCTTTAGGTCTCCCTCTCTTTGGAGTAGTGGTCAAAGCTAATTCATCATCTTTGGTGCTATCACCAGACTGTGACAGTTCCTTAGGCATCAGCATGCCCTTTTCAAGATAGGAATGCTCTTGTAATTGCACACCTACATGGCCTTCAATCCTTCCATTTCCGGAAACATTAAACTCTTCTTTTTTATCATTTGTACCTATACATACCCTTTCAATACATTCTTCAAAGCTTAAGCCAATATTATTTTTCTTAGCATTTTCAAGATGCTTGCTTCTTTTAATGTGCTTCTCCATTCCTTCTTTGCTCAATGAATAAAGATTACAAGCTTTACAAAGAAAATGATAGTCCTGACCATGCCGAAGCTTTATATGTCTCGTGAGGACAGTAGAAGATCTTGTTTTATAAAAACACTTCTTACACTGAAACTGAGGCTTACTGGAATGCCTCACTTCATTACCATGGCTTACCCTGGACTTCACAGGTTCTTCCTGAGCCACTTTTCCTGAGTCGTCCATAGACTCTTTTGCATTTTCTGATTCTAAAGTACTTAAAGGTAAAGTCTGTAAAACCAAATCACTGTTAGATGATTGCGAAGTCTTTGGTTGAACCAATGAACTAATATGCTTCTCAGTGGTTTTGTGTTCTTCCATGTCTTTTTCAGACAAAAAGAACAGATTACAAAGGGTGCAAAGAAAATCCATATTATGCTTTTCCTTCATGTGCTCTCTAAGATTTATTTCATCCAATGATGTAAATGAACAGCACTGACAACTCAGGACAGAAGCAGTTTGCTGATGCTGGTGACTGTGCAAATGTTCATCTAAGTCCCTCTTTGATATACTAGAAAAGTCACAAATATGGCAGTAAAATTTCATCTCTCTGGCATGGCACCTTTTCACATGGATTTCCAAATCTGTCCTATTTATAGCGACTTGCCCACAGTCTGTACAAGCACACAATGTCTGAGGGTCAGAGGCTGGCTTCACCGTCAGGGAGTCCACCCTGGAGCCTGGAGGACAGGTGCTCCCCCGATCCTGCTCCACCTCCTGAGTTTCTGAGGTAGTCACGCACAGTCTCTGCACACTGCTGCTCGCTTCCGAGTGTTTCGGCACTGACTCTGTATCGTGTGTTTTCATCTGTGTTCTAAAGTGTTTCATAAACATCCTCTGAGTTTCATTTATGCCTCTTTTAATTCCTAAAAGATTAAACCTTTTCTTTGCCTGGCCCTTCAAGGTAAAAGCGCTGCTTCGTCGACGAAAGCTATTACCCAACACGACAATATTTCGCTCGGGTCTTGTCCTTGAGGTTACACTGACACCGTGTGCTGCCTGCTGGGTATTTTTGGTAGATTCCAATTTCTCTAACAGACCCTCTGAGGTTACTAAGGTGTCTAGCTTTTTACTCTGGTTTTCAGGATTCTGAGTTATACCAAGGGAACTAACATTTTCTTCAACAATCTCTACTTCCTGTGACGAAGTATTTCTGGAAGGCATCATTTCAACAAGAAGCTCACTACTACTGCCACTTTGTCTAGAAATGCTTCCTGTCAAATCTGGAAATTTGCTTCCCACATTTCGTAATCCTTTTGAATCAGTATTTTTTGCTATTTGTTTAGAAGTTCTTGGCTTGGAGCGAACACTTTTTGTTGCCATTGTACATGGTTTTTTAGGAAAAGGCTGTTTTGTTAAGATCTGTACAAATCCTCCACGAGCAGCCAGATTTTGACGACGGAGATGTGTTTTGCCAAGATAATGTGCATTCAACAGGTTTTCTTCTGCGCACTGAAAACCACAAAGATCACAAGAAAAGATCTTCTGTGGCCCATGTGCTTGTTTGATATGCATATGTAGTGCTGAGCTGCTCTCTGCTTTGTGGCTGCAGTGACAACAGGTATGTTCCTTAGACTGTTGCATGTGAGACTCAGCATGTTTTTCCAAATCAGAGCATGAAGAAAACAAATGCCCACAGGTGCTGCACTTGAGAACTGTATCTACATTCCCAATGGTACAACTAACATTAACTTCTTTCAGGGGGAAAGGAGATTCTCTTTCCAGATCAAGGGAAACCATTTCCTGAGCAGATGTTTGTTCAATGTCTGTTTTCAGAGAAACAACATCAATAGTGCTAACATCGCGAGAAGGGGAGAGGGCATTCAGGAGACATGTGCCTCCAACTGTGCAGTCACTCAGGGAGGCCTTCTTCCCTGCTGCATCTACTGCGATACCCTCTTCTGTGGCTGAGCTTTCAGAAGTTTCTAGTCTACAAACATCTTGCTTTCCAGATGTAAGGGGTTCTGCCTCATCTAATTTCCTACGTTTGGAAGCATGTTTATTATTGTCTTCTCCTATAACAACACTATCAAAGTTCGATGATTCTGAAAAACCTCTTTTGCTCGTAGAATTCTCAGGGAGATTTGCTATCACATCAGACACACGCCCATGATCTTCATTATGGGATGAAAGCTTTGTTAAGTCTTGTGCTTCTCTGTTTATCATTTCATCCTCGTCATTTTCGGCTTTATTCTCACTATCCATCATTAATAAAGTGCTGATGATGCTTCTATCTAAGGTGGCTCACTGGTACTCATAACCTGTGAAGTAAACAAACATGGTATTAAATCTTGAATATAAAGACATACGTATTAGTCCAAAACTAGATGAAAAAGTATCATACAATTAGCCTCAATGAAATGCCCTTTATACTGAGATGAATTTGATCACATGTCTAAAGTCTTTTATTAAGAAATCTGAAGTAGGATTTTAGGAACACCACTTTACCCTATTGCTGACTCAGGAAGAAATACCTGGTATCTTTGATAGAAAAAGTGATTTCTCAACAAACTCCCATATTTTCAATTCTCTGTACCAGTATACCTCAATTGACTGCTCTTTAAAAAAAACACACACACACAGAGAAGCTCCCCTTTTAAAATACGTTTCAATGAGCTCCTACTCTGTAAAACATATGAAAACAAAACTGCTGTGATTCAAGTCTAGAAGTGAGGCCTTCCCCTCCTTAATTCCCAAAAGGAGCCCAAGTCCTATATAAAAGAAACATAATTTTAAAACAGCTGTTTCATCCTTTTCTCCTAAAGCAAAGAGCTTTGCCAAACATATTCCAATGAACAACATGTATAATCTCATTACATATCACCATTAATGCTCAAGCTCTTTCACCAATGAAAAGCCACTTCTGGTCCAGCTGTCAATCATTAATTTCCTCATCTAACAGGCATTTTATATTGTCTGAAGGTTAATGGCAAAGGGAAATGTCAGTGGTAGAGTAGAATTAATGGAGTAAATTTTGACGAAAAAAGAAGAATTTTATTGAATAAAATGCCTTGAAATCAATAATATTGATTTTATTTTTCATTATGCTATTTAATTCAATTAAAACATATCATTTTCCATTTACTTTACAGCATGATTGGAATTTTCAGCCAAATGCCGTCTGATTTCATGTTAATAAAAAGACGTCAACATTTTATAGTCTCAAAGCTAATGACAACTATTTTAAACTATTTTAGCTATTTACTCCATAACATTGACAAATCAAATGAAGGCTATTACTTTGATTCAGCTAAAATTAGGGAACAAAAATATACTTACAATGTAAGACACCAAAAGTATTAACAATAAGAGAAAAAAATAACTGGACTTCATCAAAATTAAAAACTTCAAAAAACACTCTGTTTCAAAGGTCGCAACCAAGAAAGTAAAAAGAAAGCCCACAGAATGGGAACACATTTCTGCAAATCAGATATCTGATAAGGGACTTGCATCTAGAATATATTCTAAAAACTTTTGCAACTCAATAATAGATCAATTCAAAAATAAGCAAAGATTATGAAATACATTTCTTCATAGAAAATACATATAATTCTATGCATATGAAAACATACTCTACATTAGTAGTCACTAAAGAAATGCAAAACAAACCCACAAGGAGACACCACTTCAAACTCACCAAGATAGCTATACTCAAAAAATCAGTTAACAAGTGCTGGCAAGAATGTGGAACAAGTGGGACCCTCATAATACCACTAATGGGAATGAGAAATGGGGCAGCCACTTTGGAAAACAGTCTGCCAGTTCTTTAAACAATTAAACATGGTGCCAGCATGTAGCCCAGTCATTCTACTCCTAGGTATACACCCAAGAGAGACGAAAATACATATCCAACCAAAAACTTGTACGCAAATGCTGATGGCAAGGGTTATTCATAAGAGCCAAAAGGTGGAAACAATCCAAATGTTTATTAATGGATGAATGAATTGAGAAAATGTGATATCCGTGCAATGAAATAGTATTCAGTCATAAAAAGAATGAAGTATTAGTCAGGCACAGTGGCTCATGCCCATAATCCCAATGCTTTTGGAGGCCCAGGAGGGAGGATAGCTTGGGTCCAGTAGTTTGACACCCGCCTGGGCAACATAGCAAGACCCCAACTCTACAAAAAATAAAAAATAATAAAGATTAGTGGCAAGTGCCTATGGTCCTAACTCTGGAGCTGAAGCAGGAGGATTCTCGAGCCCAGGGGTTCAAGGCTGCATTGAGCTATGATCGCACCACTGCACTCCTGCCTGGGTGACAGAGACCTTGTCTCTAAAAATACAATACAAATAAAATTTCAAAAGAAGCACTAATACATGCCACAATGTGGATGGCCTTAAAAACATTATCAAGTGAAGACCACACAGTATATAGATTCCTTTTTATATGAAATGTCTAGAATACAGAAATCTATACAGACAGAAAAATAAATAGCCCTTGGTTTCTCGGGGCTGTAGGTAGGCAGGTAGAATGGAGGGTGACAGCTAAAGGGTAAGGGGTTTCTTTTTGAGGTGATAACGGTG
Organism: Cebus imitator; assembly: GCF_001604975.1. Lineage (NCBI taxonomy): Eukaryota > Metazoa > Chordata > Mammalia > Primates > Cebidae > Cebus > Cebus imitator. The sequence continues at coordinate 6,198,960 of NW_016107364.1, read as the reverse complement.
TTTTAAAATGTATTGTGGTGATAGTCGCACACATCCATCAATAGATAATAATACTAAAATTCACTGAACTTAAAATATCTCAATAAAGCTGTTAAAAATATATAAATTATCAAATATCATCTATAACGTACAAATATTTGAAAAACCATAGAAAGATAAATATACATAGTTTTATTGCATTTATAAGATATTCGACATTAGTTCAAATACATTCCTTCAGAATAGGTTCCAGAAATTATAAATTATATAAGAGTAGGTGTTTTAGGTGAAAAAGCATCTCTGGTCAAAGAAGTTTAGAAAACTCATTTATTAGCCAGCTGTGGTGGTGTGAACCTGTAGCCCCAGCTACTCGGGAGTCTGAGGTGGGAAAACTGCTTGTGCTTTGGAGTTTGAGGCTACAATGAGTTACAACAGAACCACTGCACTCCAGCCTGGGCAATAGAGTGAGAGCCTGTCTCAAAAGAAAGGAAAGGAAAAGGAAGGGGGAGGGGGAAGGGGGGGAAGGGGGGAAGGGGGGAAGGGAGGAAGCGGGAAAGGGAAAGGGAAAGGGAAAGGGAACAAACATTACTTTACCGCAGGATTTCTTAGTACACAGGCGTTTCCCAACGTTATTTGATTACAGAACCCTTTGTTTATAAGGAATCAAGAGACTGGTGTTGCAAAGGATCCTTAGGAAATGCTCTTTTGGCTGAACACAGTGGCTCATGCCTATAATCCCAGCACTTTGGAAGGCCAAGGTGGGCAGATCACTTGAGCCTGGGAATTGGAGACCAGCCAGGGCAACATGGCGAATCCCTATCTCTAATTTAAAAAAAAAAAGAAAACAAACAAACAAAAAAAAGAACAGAAAATGCTCTTTTCTATAAAGCATTGATTTTCTATTCGACATTTGAAATTGACAAGTAAAGGGAGGAAAGGAAGTAAGAAAGAATCATGCACCCATTTCAACACCTTCACTTAGTGCCTACAGTATGCCAAATGTTCTTGCTTGTAGATGCTAGAAGCACAGCAAACACCACCCAAAATCATAGTCCTGTGAGAGCTTACAATGTAACAGATAAGACGATAAGACCACACATTGCTTAAAACAGATAAATTGTCCAACAAACCAGGCAGCTGCTTCTGGTCAAGATCAAGTCACAGGGGCTGGATTTACTCATATGCCTCAAGCAACTAAAAAAAAGTAAATAAAACCTACAAAGCAACAGTGCAAGAGAGCTGACATCAGACACCAAAGGACAGTCATTCGTGAGACAAACACACCAGGTGAGCCTGGCTTACTGCCTGAGAAAGTACACAGACCATAGCACAAGGAGGGGCGTTGTAAGTTGAGGGCAAAATAAAGGAGAAGAGAAAGGTGCAGAGAAAAAGAGGCCCAGAGATCTGCAGAGGTGACCTCCCAGGAATCCCTATCAAGATACAGAGCCCTGGGCTGGGACATGGTGGCTCACGCCTGTAATCCCAGCACTTTGGGAGGCTGGGACAGGTGGATCACAACCATGCTGGCCAACATGATGAAACCCTGTCTCTACCAAAAATACAAAAATTAGCTGGGTGTGGTGGTGCACACCTGTAGTCTCAGCTACTCAGGAGGCCGAGTAGGAAAGCTGCTTGACCCCGAGAGGTGGAGGTCGCAGTGAGCTGTGATGGCGCCGCTGCACTCCAGCCTGGTGACAGAGCGAGGCTCCATCTAAAAAAAAAGAAAAGAAGGCTGGGCGCGGTGGCTCAAGCCTGTAATCCCAGCACTTTGGGAGGCCGAGGCGGGTGGATCACGAGGTCAAGAGATCGAGACCATCCTGGCCAACATGGTGAAACCCCATCTC
>NW_016107364.1:6187751-6196911 GCF_001604975.1 Cebus imitator | reverse complement strand
ACAAAGAGCTGCTATCCTTCCAGCAAGATGCCTCATGCCCCTTCACAGTTGGTCCCTGGTAACACCAACCCACCACCACACAACCAGTGTTCAGAATCCTTCCACAATAGATGAGTTTTGCCTGGTCTGGTAAAATGGAACCACGCAATATGCTGTGTGGCGGAAGAGAGGTCTGGCTTCTTTGGCTCAGCCTGACGCTTTTGCTGCATGTGTCAGTAGTATGTTCCATTTCACTGCTGGGTAGGAGTACTCAATAGATGCACCACAATTCTGCTGACAAGACATTAGAGCTGTTTCTTTTTGTTGCTATTACAAGAAAGTTGACAAGTATTCTTAGTTCAACAAATATGTACTGAGCGCCTACCAAATGAAAGGGACTGTGGTGACACGAACGCACTCATGCACTGGGAGCCACATGACACACACCAGTGACCTCAATACAAGGCCACACACGATCATGTGTACAATACAAACTAAAATCTACCGCAGTATGCATGAGCAAGAATATTCACGTGTTTTTACAAACATATTTTTTCATTCTTTTGTGTACATATCAAGGAGTGGTACTGCTGGGTTATAGGGTAGATGGAGGTCCAACTTTATGAGAAACTGCCTGACTGACTTTCAAAGTGCCTGTACTGTTTTGCATTGCCACCAGCGATTTATAAAAATTCTGTTTGACCCACACCCTCACCAACATTTGATATCAGTCTTTTAAGTTTTAGTCACTCTAGTGCCTGTGGTTTTAATCTCCATTTCTCTGATGGCTAGTGATTGCATTGAATACTTTTTAATGTGCTTTGTTAGTCTTTGGCTGTTTCTTAATTTGGTTGTCTTATTGTTGAGCTGCTTATGTATTCTGGATATAAATCCTTTGTTAGATATATGTTTAACAAACATTTTCTCCCTTTTCATTTGATTAATGGTGTTTTTGATAAACAGAAGTGTTAAATTCTGATGAAATCAATGCTTTTTGTGTTATGGTTATTTATGTGTCTTGTTTATTTTCTGTCTCTCCATGCTAGACTGTAAAGGCATGATTTATTTTATCCAGCCATATATCCCAAGAGTCTAGAACAGTTCCAAACACTTGTAAGGTACTAGAATGAATGAATGCCTCATTGTGATATAAGAAATATCTAATATCTAAGTACTTACAGATGAAATAAAAAATGCCTGCAATACACTTTAAAATAGTCCAGGAGAGAGGCATAGTGAAGTTATGTAATAATGATTAAAGCTGAGTGACAAGCACATGGGGATTCATTATATTATTCTGTCAACTTTTGTATATGTCTATGTCTATATATATAATGTTTAAAAATATCGTAACACAAGTTCTGCTTAAAAACATTCTAATGCTTAGTCTAAAACAGCAGGAAGTCCCTTTCAATGCCCAGTCTAACCACTTCTTCGTCTGCAAACACTGCTGCAATACACAACTGTCCCTTTCACTAGGCACCAGCAGGAGTTCCATCTTCCAAATACATGAAGAGACACGACACCACATTCCTTAGGGAAGACACACACACACACACACACACACACACACACTCTCTCTCTCTCTCTCTCTCTCTCTCTCTCCCCCCCCCCCTCTTGCTTGGAGTGCACATTCTGTTGACAGCATCTCTCTCTCTCTCTCTCTCTCTCTCTCTCTCTCTCTCTTGCTTGGAGTGAACATTCTGTTGACAGCATCTGACTCATATTTTTACAGACAAAAGAATGACAACTACATGAATGCACAGAAGCAAAATAATGAGATCCTTAATCTTCTAAACAATGGTTCCAAGAATTCCAAAACAAAAGGAAAAAAGTTTCTACATGTTATTTCACAATTGAATTTCTATATTAATAAAATAACCCAACATCTCACCATATCAAGAAATAACAATAAACATTCAACAAATAAATACTGAATGCCTACCACATGAAAGGAACTGTAGTGATACAAATGCACTCATGCACTAGGATAATAGTCTGTGGGAGCCACGTGACACACACCAATGACCTCATATAAGGTCATACATGATCACATGTACGACACAAATCAAAATCTACAGCAGTATACATGAGCAAGGAATCATACTTCCAAGCACAATATTTAACTCAGACAGCAAAAGTATCCTTTGAGCCTAACATTGAGGAAACCAAAACCTTTCTTTTGTTGAGGGGGCAAGCAGGAACAGTTAAACATCTCAAGGAGAAGACAGCGATTGGGCAAAGCCCTAAAACACAAACCAAGAGCACATAAGAAAGCTCTCAGCCATCCAAAGGGCCACAGCACTGGCTTTCTAACACTGACTAACTTAGAAAACTGGCAGCTGGTCGACCAGGCCCAGCTCACAGAAGGCTCCATATTACGAGCTGGATTTTATTCAATGGTGCCAGTGGGGAGTCACTGAGACACAGTACTGCTTTAGGAAGATTAAATTTTCAAAATGCAAGACATACGAAGGCAGAGACAGTCAGTCTAAAGGCAGAAAGACCTCACTGTAAGAATTTAAGTTATACAGTCCAGACCTAGAACGACGTCAGTAAGCAGGGATGCAGAGTGGTTTAACAGTATCTCAGAGTCATCCAGAAGGGATTCAGCAGGTGAGAAAGTTTATCCTTATGTAAAAATTGTTTTTAACTCACTGGGAAAGGTTACTAGAACAAGTGGCATATTACCAACGGAGCCGGAAAGGGTCTTTTTTTAAAAAAAGAATTCAAAAATCATCCAATTGGGACAGTTTAAGGGCTCATTTTTCTGAGGCAGATTTCATGTCATTCACTCAACAAACATACCATGAACCAGAAAGCCCCTCTGATTCTCTCCAGAACAAAGTGAAAACAGGCAGGTACCTCGCTGCTCGCTCTCAGAGGAAGGTGTGATCTTCCTTTCCCTCTCTAAGTACCAGTGCTTGTAAACCAGTGGAGAAGCAGAATGAGCCTCAGATTTCTTCCCACAGTAACGTTTCAAGATTGAGAAGACCTAGCAAGTATCTAGGCTAAAATAATGGGATTTGTTATTAAAGCCAGTTTTCTTACAGCGTTACGTTCCCTATTCAATCATCAATTCCCATTCAACACCCCTCTTCATTGTGCCACCAATATTCCCCAAGTATCCATCTTAACCAAACACTCAAGCTGTTGTTCCTTGACTATAAACTTAAGTGACATGTAGCTTTAAGATCTTCATTTTTACCTATAAATTATTAATTCACCCAGAAGTCGTCACAAAAGAAATCCATGCTTAGACTGAAATTGTTCTCTGCCTATGAAGAAAAGAAAATGTTTCAAGAAAGAATTCCAAATACTTTTTGAGAACAATAATAAAACAAATCAAGCACAGCCTTCTGATGACACCTGCTGGCCGCTTCTCACAGGACTTTTCTTTCTGCGTATTAAAGAAGGTATTCTGGGAAGAATTTGAGAATCAATTATTTCAGTCAAATGAAACCATTTCCTATGCTAGGGCCGCATGCATGACATTTTCCCCTCATTTTTGTCCTTTTGTTCCACTTTTCACCCATTTTGATCTCTCTTCACTTCTCTCTGTGCCTTTCTTCTTCCTAAGGAGTATCCATGAAGTGAGCTGCACCTCTGGCTCTGGAACTCTCATGTGCACACACTCACACTCACACACATGCCCACTCATACTCGCACTCACACATGCAGTCACACACACACACTCACACTCAAACACGCAATCTCACTCACATGCACTCACACTCAACAGGCATCACACACTCACATCCACACTCACATTCACAGACAGACACACACGGACTCACATTCACATGTACACACATGCACTCACACATACACTCACATATTCACAGACACCGACAGACACATGGACACATTCACACTAATACACACATTCACACTGACATGCACTCAGATACACATGCACTCACACACTGATACAGATACAGATCTGCACTCACACATGCGCTTATTCACACATACACATATGCACACACACATGCACTCGCACATTCACAGACAGACTCACGTTCACACTGAGACACGCACTGAGATACATACACACTGACACATAGGCACAGATATATATATATATGAGAGTATCTGTGAATGCACTCACACACATTCACAGATACTAACATTCACACATTCAGACACTAAAACACTCAGACACTCACAGGATTCACACACCCACACCCTCAGATTCACATTCACAGATACACCCTCACACGTACTCACACACATCAGATATATTCACAAATTCAGACACACACTGACACAATGACACACTACTCACACTCTCACTGACACACATACATGCATTCACAGATACTCTCACACACACAGACAAACACCACTATGATGATACCATAAAGAACCCATCCTCAGCCAGGCACAGTGGCTCACGCCTGTAATCCCAGCACTTTGGGAGGCTGAGGCAGGCAGATTACCTTAGGTCAGGAGTTCGAGACCAGCATGTCCAACATGGAGAAACCTCATCTCTACTAAAAATGCAAAAATTAGCTGGGCGTAGTGGCAGATGCCTGTAATCCCTGCTACTCAAGAGGCTGAGGTAGGAGAATCGCTTGAACCCGGGAGGCGGAGGTTGCAGTGAGCCGAGATCGCGCCATTGCACTCCAATCTGGACAACAGAGCGAGACTCCGTCTCAAAAAAAAAAAACAACAAATCATCTCCCATCCTGCCCCATCTCACCCTTCGCTCTTCCTAGATTCACCCACATTCGTCATGCAGGCAGTGTGGCTTTGTCACCAGGCCCACAGTGATTTCACTGAGGGTACGTGTAACAGGGCATGTGTGCATACAGACACATTTGAAAACCCCTTAGTGGTCTTTTGTTCTTTCTCTTTGGGGAGTCCAAAAAAAGGACAAACCCCAGAAGTGATGACTGCCTTCCAGCAGGGATTCTCTGCTCCTCACAGGGCAAGGCTGGACAGATAGGGCTGCCCACAAGCTCCCTGTGAGCTGCAAGGGCAACAGCTGGGCAAGGTCAGAGTCAATGGAAACTGGTGGACCACTCACATCTCCTTCATCTATCACTTCAGCTGACTTCCTGTTGAAAATGTGTCTTACCCTTATAGTATTACCTCATTTAATAAAGAGCCACCAAGTCCATGCATAAAGTCAGCTTAATATTAACTGTAGTTAAGAAATCCCATGTGTACAATCTGAGGGTAACTAAACGGCGTGTACTCCAACCTCTCCTCACCATTCTCCTCCCAGCAGAAACGTCACTTTATAACAGAGATCACAAAATCAAGTATCTCACCCCACAAAGGAAAAAAAAAACTACTCTTCCATGAAAATGTACAACTGCAAGTTGTGCAACCTCATCTATGAGAAGAGAGTACACAACACCCTAAAAACCCATTGACTAGATAACACCAGAGGCAATTTTACCACACGTGGATGTGTAATAGGGTCTGGCTTCTTCTCAACAGGACTAACACATAAACACTAGGGTCCAGGAAACCCACCTCCTCACAGTCCTGAGAACAGGCTAGAGTACATTCCTAACTTACACATTTGAAAAGTTGTTCATTTTTCTACCCAAGAAAATGCCTTCGGGTAGTTTAAAATGAGTTCTCTGAATTCCCTTTAAAGGGTGGAGCCCAATTCCCTTCCTCTTGAGTGTGTACCTGTTTGTAAGGGACAGAAAATAGTGGAAGTGAGGGTGTTCCATGCTGGAGACGAAGTCCCAAAAGGCCCTGTGCTTCCTGCATGCCCTCCCCTAGGGTCAGTCTGTCCAGCGCAAGCCAGTACACCATGTAGCAAGGACGGGTGAGCAGCTGTGGGGAGGCCCACGGGGCGAGGAAATGAGGCCTCTGACTCAGAGCCAGTAAGGAGCAGGGACTCCTGCCAATAGCAAGAGGGAAGTGAGCCCTCTCGGTAGCACATCCTCCAGCCCAAGAGAAGCTTTCAGAGGACAGTAGCCCCTACAACATCCTACCTGCAGCCACGGACAGACCTGGAGCCAGAAGCACCCAGACAAGCCCACTCTCAAACTCCTCACCCACAGACACTGACAGATGACAAAAGCTGCTTCTTTAAGCAACTATGTTTTGGCCAAATTGGTTACGTAGTGACAGGTAACTCTTAAAGGACCCTTCTCTCTCCTTTCTGTCTGTCAAAGATATGGCTCAGGTTCATATCCCCTTTGTATATTTTTTACATATATTTCCTTTCCCATTCGCTTCAACCCTTAACCAGAATTTTCTGTACTAGTACAATAGTATTAAGGCACACAGGAGGATGTCAAGAAATTTTAACTGAAAGATTTACATGAAATTCATATTAGAGGCTGAATTGCTTTCGAACAATTTTAAAACTTTAACAAAATGACATTTATATTTGTATCTCTCCCACTACCAAAATCAGATTTGATCCAGTTTTCAATAAAAAAGTGATACAAGAAAAATCAAGATTAATTAAAGAGCTAACTAATACAGTCAACAGGCAGAAGTGGGGATGGTTAAGGGGTACCAAAACAGGTGGGGAAGAATAAGAACTAGTATTTGATAGCACAACAGGGTGACTATAGTCAGTGATCATTTAATTCCACATTTTAAAATAACTTTATAATTGGATTCTTTGTAACACAAAGTATAGATGATTGAAGCAATGGATACCCCATTTTACATGATGTAGTTATTGCTCATTGCATGCCTGTACCAAAACATCTCTTATACGCCATAAATATACACGCCTACTATGTACCCACAAAAATTAAACATTAAAAAAATGAGATATGGTAGAGTGAGCTTTAAATTTAGATTTCTATGGAAATAGGGGGAATACCTTAACATTTCCTGAAAAATCTGATCAATTTGGATGGAGGTATTTGTCAAACAGGCCCCTAGAAACTCCTTGGCAAGGGGCCTGCCTTGGAGGTAACTAACCATGTATTTCTTCCCAGCTTGGCTCAGACATCTTAGCAGCCTACAATTCTCATAGCCATAGCCCCAAACCTGCATAGTACACACATGTAGAGCCACAGGTCATCACAGCCGAATGAGTCACAATCCTCTGGCCGGTTAGGCTACATAAGTCTCACACCTTCACCTGGCAGGAGGCCTTTAAGCTCAGGGGCCTCTGTTCATGGGACGTGGACCTGAGCAAATCCCACCTCCAAAGTATCCTGCATGCCACATTGAGCTTGACCCTAGAAAGAACTTTCTCCAGCCAGAGTCCAAGGGTACCTTGAAGGCAAAGAGGCTAGAACTACATGCTCCCACGCCCAGGTGGTCAGGATACAGTAAAATTCTCACTCAAGTCAGAGTAGAATATTGTTTGTATTCCAGAGGACACACATGTTGTATATCAAATATCCAATTCAATTTTGCCTACAAGTTGTTGAAATATTTCCTTAATGCTCAAAATGAGAGCTAAGACAATCACTAAAAAACCATACTGACGGGGATCAAACCATAGCGACCAAAACAGAATAGGCAGACCACCATTTCTTTCATTATCAAAGATTTCCACCTATCCAGCACTCTTCATGCTGATGTGCTACCAGCTTTATAAAGCAGCAAATCAAATTTGGCCTGCAAATCTCTTTTTTAAAACTTTCCTATATTTCAAGCACTATTTTCCAAATATACTAAATTGATCCAGTAATAAAATTAATTGTATGACAACCTTATATCAGCCATCTCTGACAAATGTATCTTTTGTAGTCAGAGATATTTATCCAAAAAAACTGAAATTTAATATCTCTCCACTCAAAAAGTATTTTTAAAACCAGTGTTTTGTTGGCATTTCCATCTAATTTTTTTTTTAATTATTAGGACAGAAAAACAGGGAACAAGAGAAAGGAATGGCAACTCTATGAGTTAAGCAGAAAGTGAAAAGTCAATGCCATTAGAAGCAGACACCTCGGATCGTTTGTATCTTACGCCATTTGAAAAAGGTTGTTTTATTATCAACGTAACCAATCACAATGAAACCATCTCGTCCAACTAAAGACATTATAATGAATTTTCTTTACAGCTACAGAGAAATGGGATTTGCTGTTTCACATCAAATAGAACAGGCTGTATAAATTCTTCTTCCTATTTATTGTAAAATATAATTTCATCTATAAAATCAGTCATGAAATATTAAAACTGAAACAACAGAATTTATATCCTTTACTTAATTTAGTTTAAATGGTCTATTCACTAAAAAAGGTAGGGGGAGGTGACATGTGATAGGGCCCCTCCTTTCTCATTAAGTGTTTCCATTAGACCCTTTATTTTCAAGAATTTATAAAGCGGCCATAAAAAAAACATTCCAAGATAAAAGTTAGTATATGTTCCTTAAATTTTCCTTTCATCTTTTTCAAAAGACAAGAGAATAAAGCATATAACATATGAATGTCAAGGAAAGCAAAGAGAATTAGGAGGATAAAATTAAAGAAACACATAATAAATTTACAGTGAAAACGTTTAACACTTTTGAGAAAGAACATTAAGCTTCGGTAAGGAGGCCATGGCTTTCATTCCAACTGTACCAATAATAAGCTGTAGGACACAGGGCAACTCAGAGAACTTGGCTGAGCCTCAGTTTCCTAGTTTGTCCAGTGAGAAAGAGGGACTAAGATTCCTCAATTCGACAAGAAAATATCTTCCCAAAATTAAGGAGTTGTTGAACACTCAAAAAGTAGAAAAAAAGTATCTTAATAATGGATTTGGTTTTTGTTCCAGGAAATACCGGAAAAAAATAGTATTTCCAAAATGTAAATCTGGGGAAAATAAACCACTGCTCTTGCTTAGATTCACCAGGTCCATGAGAAGAAATGGAATACAATGGCTAATCAAAGAACTACAGGGGATAAAAGACAAAAGCTACTAATTTTGGACAAAATCTGAAAAGTACAGTAATTCTAAAGTCAATAAGCTAACATATGATATAAAAACTATCAAGCCTTAAGATGTATGGAACATAAATTATTAGCTATCAAGGATCTGAGTTTTAAATACATTTAGAAAAGAGAAAAACTTTAGTATTACATTTTTTAATGGATATGGTTCTATCCAAGTCCATTTGTATAATAAGGTTAATAGTTTTTTTCCTCTCCATGGTAAAATTGTAAGTAATCTTTTTCTCCTCCTCTTGGCACTTTTCTATACTTTCCAAAATATATTACTTTGGGGGGAAGAGGTGACTGAGTGGGAAGCTTTAAAAAAA
>NW_016107364.1:6151569-6187698 GCF_001604975.1 Cebus imitator | reverse complement strand
AAAAGCAAGTCCTTAGATGGAAATACATTTATGACTAAGGTCCTCAGACTAAACTCAGAAACAAAACTCCACAAATGAAAGTCAGAAGGTGACTTACTCTAACAGTCAGAGATCCAGGGATCCAATGTGGTCACTCATCTACACCAAGAAAGTTACCTTTGGTTCACTGGACCTCACATTAAATACTCAAGAATGGGCAACTGGGAAGTTGCAGGGAGGATGGCCAGTTAACAAGGAACACACCCAGCATGGAGATCTTGGTCTTTAATATTGTTCCCCACTAAAAGCCCACTGGGAATTTCAATAAATGGCTGATTCCAGGGCTGGGGCAAGGTCGGCACAAAATAAGCTTGGAGTATCTAACGGCAGAAAGTGGGGAAATACTTTAAAGGAAAAAAAAAGATAACACAAAGACATAGGACCAGCTTGACGGGGATTCCCACTGGCCAAATCTGGGACAATTTGAGCGCCCAAATAATGCAGTCCCATTAAATCATTACAAGTAGGAATGAATAAGCCCAGTTCAATGACTGAATGATAGGCAGCTGGAGGGATGGATGGAGAGATGAGAGGGGAGAGAGGAGCAAAAGGATGGCTCTGTTTATAGAAGAAGGCTGGGGCCAGCTGGTAAATATGGAGGGAGTGCTGGAGATAGAAAAGCATACTGGCAAAGACTGTAACTAGCAAGAATCATCAAGGGATGTTAAATCTAGGGAGGACGTTTTAGATTTGGAGCCAAATGCCTACACGGTGTTAAAGCATCTCCCCACAACCTGCTTATTAATTACAAGGGAAAAACAAACTCAGTAACTGTCCAGTGGCTAAACTGGCACAGGTTGCCTGCAGGATCAAAATCAACATCCTCAACAAAGGCCAGAAGGACACAGTGTGTCTCCAGACGCGACCCCTTGAGAAGGGCACAACATCACCTATGCATTACTGCAGCCAACAAAACCTCCAGCTAATGAAGAGGAAACAGCAGACAACACAAAATGAGGAATGTGCGAGGAATGTATTGTTTAGAGAAGCGCGAAAAAAAAAGGTGGAGAGGACTGCATTCTTCAAAAATGTCATAAAAGACAGAGAAAGGCTTTACAAAAACACATAAAGAAAGGCTTCATATAAAAGTATTCCAGATTAAAGAAGGCTAAAGATACATGAATTGCAATGCCTGTTTTCAGACTGGATCCTGTGCTGGCAGGAGGAAAATGCTATTAAGGACATCTTAGGCCAACTGACAAAAAGCACCAACGTAAATGTGTAAAACTGAAAATAGCACCAAAGTCATGTAAGAGAAAAATCCCTATTCTTAAAAGATGTAGACTGTTTATGGGTAAAGGGTCACAATGTATTTAAATTACTCTCAGTGGTTCAGGAGAAAAAGTAAAGTGTGTGGATGTGGATGCACGTGGTGAGGGAGACAGTGCAGACGTGAACAAACAAGAGTGGGAGGAAACAGCAAAGCAAACGGGGAAACGCAACGGCAGGGGACTCAGGATGAAGGTTAACAGGTGTACCAGAAACACTTTCTAGTTTTATTTGTGCATTTTTTAAATAAATTTCAAATCGCTTCCAAATAAAAAGTGAAAAAAGCAAAAACAATCAGAACGAGGGTAGACGGGTGGAGGGAATGGGCTGGCTTTGTACATATGACTTACAAAGACCTCTATAACATCTCTAGAAACTGTCAGAAGGGTCAGAAGAATATAAACCTCCCTAAAAGCGACAAAGTTTTTCTTAGACCTGACAAAAGCTTTACTCCACTTAACAGTTCTTAGTCCCCAAGAAGACTTCAAGGAATCCAAAAACCTTTATCTTCAACTGAAGGTTTACTGAAAACTATACCCTTCCTAGTACAGCTTTGTCTCTGTACTAAGCAGTTTAACTCCTTTGCCATTTGAATCTGTCAATTCCTGTCCACTGTGGTGGACACCAGCCTTAAAACAGAGTCCTAAGTGACACTAATACAAACAGAATGTTACATTTGAAAGGACTGCATGGGGTTTTTTCCATTACTGGCAAAACTGGTTAATGTATGCTGCATTCAACAGTATCAGTCATCGAGGAAAGGTAACTGTTCCTCTTGTTCCATTAAAATTTAAACAATTAAAACTATAACAGGGGCTGGGCGCAGTGACTCACACCTGTAATCCCAGCTACTCGGGGTGCTGAGGCAGGAGAATCACTTGAACCCAGGAGGCAGAGGTTGCAGTGAGCCAAAATCACACATTGCATTCCAGCCTAGGCAAGAGCAAAACTCCATTTAAAAAAAAAAAAAAAAAGGCAGTCCTTTCCCCATTGCTGGCAACCTTTCACAGATGGCATCACAAGTCTTCAATTACTTATTTTCACACATGAACAGTGGCCCACTTCAGATTCCATGTCTAAGCAAATATTGCAGTCTACTAAAATGGCCTAACTCTGTAACAGTACTCTTCTACATTCTGAAGAACAGACAACAGAAATGTTAGATGGGAAGAAGGAAAACCACAGAAATGAATTTTCTTCAAAGCCATAATCTGCCATTCCTTTTAGATTTGGATACAGTGGCTAGAAGCAACCCAACAAGAATTTAATGCCCTCTCATATAACTGCTATAATACTTTAAAATGGCTGAAACATGATAAAAGTGTTTATCTCATTCTTTAAAAGGCAGGTATTCCTCATCAGCAAACATTCTGCTTCAGTCTGTGATTTAGAGATCCAGGTTCCTTCCATCTTGAAGTCTTTGAGCTTTCTCATTCCTTGCATCCAGCTGACAGAAGAAAGTAAGCATGAAAGAGGCAGCTGGCTCATTGTTTCTTACAGCCTTGTAAGAAATGTGGAAGTGGTATCACTTCCAATCATATCTGCTTAGCTGCAAGGGAGTCTGTAAAACATAACCTGGAATTGTGCAAAGGGAAGAAATGAAGTGGGCGGACGGCTAGCCATCTCTGCCACACATCCCTCCAAAAGTTATCATGTTGCCTGTCATTCTGCCATTCATGAAGGCTTTTAGCCTGTACAAGACTTATGAAAACCTTTTTCTCAGAAATGCAACTGGAAAAGCATCCCTAGTGCTATTACTTCCACATTTGCAAAATAAGACAATCACAGACAATACCAATCATTTATAAATCTAGCTAATCATAAAAAATATGAAATCTCTAGGTCTTACCCATGAAAAGACTCTGATTAAGAAAGTCGGGCTGGGCGCGGTGGCTCACACCTGTAATCCCAGCACTTTGGGAGGCCGAGGCGGGTGGATCACGAGGTCAAGATATCGAGACCATTCTGGTCAACAAGGTGAAACCCCGCCTCTACTAAAAACACAAAAAATTAGCTGGGCATGGCGGTGCGTGCCTGTAATCCCAGCTACTCGGGAGGCTGAGGCAGGAGAACTGCCTGAACCCAGGAGGCGGAGGTTGCGGTGAGCCGAGATCGCGCCATTGCACTCCAGCCTGGGTAACAAGAGCGAAAATCCGTCTCAAAAAAAAAAAAAGAAAGTCTGGGGCTGGGACAAAAATCTGTACTTTTTAAAAGAGGTCCCTGGATGATTCTGATGAACCAGATTTGGGAACAACTGGACTAAAATCTCTCCTAACTCTTCAAAAAAACGAATATCCACTTACTGCATATTTACCAGACATAGTGCTGAGGTGAAGAAAACGAGAAGGGAAAGAAGTGTGTGTGGTAGGAAGCGATAAATGAATCAGGAAAAAGCACATATGCACTGTACTTAATAGGGCTATCACACAGGGACTCCAAAGACATTGACCTCCATCATCATTTGCCACATAAAATTATCCTGAATGCCACTTTTAGCAAACATAGCTCTGACCTACCACCTTGAAATCCTAGAGTGTTACAGTGAAATATAGTAAAACACCACCCATATTGAAAACCAGGTTTTGTACCCTGAAGATTCTTAATAAAAATCATTTGATCCGCTTTTTGGAAGCTGTAATTTCTACTCCCTATTCTTTCTAAGCTATTTTTAAAAGTACATTACTACCTTAGTTAAAATTATAATGGTTTTGAAATTATATTTTAAATTAACATGCACTCCTGTAACTGCTATTCCTCATTTTATAATTGATCCCATAATCATATATCAAATTCTGATCCACAATTCACGATCAGCAGAAATCACAAGTGAATTACACACTTCCAGTGAAGAAGTCTGTTGTTTGTTCTAGGTTTAAAACACTAAGTTTCCATTATATTTAATAACTGAAAAGCATGCTGGGCTTTGGTTACATTTGATGATTAGACTGGCATTACTCCAACTGTGTTAATTCTTTTCCCTATTAGGCTTCTTATTACCTTGTTTTTCTTTAAAACAACTACGTGGGTTTGTTTAATGGGGGAAAAAACACAGCATATAAGGGAAAATTAAAGAGAAGTATGAACATCAAACACACTGAAAAGCACTGAGAATTAAAATTGAGAGTTGCTAAATTTAGCAAAATGTAACTGAAACTACAAGAGCTGAAGTGCCTCAAATCTGTTTAAGAAGCCTATGTTCTATATTTGCCCATAAGGGATCTCCTAGAAATACCACATGTGTATGAAATGCAGGCATCCTTGCCACAGAAGAAGTCTCACAGGCTGTCAACTTCCTAGTGAGGTGCCGATTCTACTAGAAACTATGACATTATATAACTACAAATACTTGACGGTTCTCATGGTTTGGATAATTTCAGCAGTCAGTATCAAAGAAAAATAGTAGTACTATTTGGATCCACAGGACAGGTAATTTCACTCCTAGAGTCATCTTTATATTTTTCCTATACTTGTTAATTTTAAAGAGTGACTATAATATGATGGCTTAGGATAAGGTTTACAGTAGAAGCAACCTTGATTTAAGAAAAGTCCCATAATATAAGATAAATATGACAAAACAAAGTTATAAAAGGCTAGGAAAAAAAGGCAAATGTTGATTCCCCAAATGTGCCCCTCCTTATTAGCAAGAATTGCGTAAGCGAGTAAGTATGATTTCCAGAACCCTATGGGATGTGAACTGAAAGACGCACTCCTTAGAAGTCACTTAGACTCAATATTCAAGAACTAAAATCAAAATGCGATTAGTTACTTTTTATACTTTAGGGACTAGTAATCTCCTAGAATGACAAAGTCATGTATACTGGTTTAAAAAAAACCTACTAAGAATTTTTTTTCCAAAAAGGAAGTAAATAAACCTTTTACCAGTCTTCTTTCACACTCCATTTATGTCACGATTTTTGTTTTCTGCCCTTCGGTTCTCTCAGACTACTGTTTTTACCTATGCTTGTCTTCTTCCCCTGACCCTGCATGGCAGGGATTCAGAGTCAGACTCCCTCTGTGCCTGATCACCCTGTGCCCATGGACAAGGGACGTCTTCTACAAAGCAAGAATAACACCTTCAATAACAGTTTTAATAGCTCCCACCCCAGAGTCATGGCAAGATGCAATCTTATTTTATTTAATGGCAGATAGACTCAGCATGTCGCATGCTCAGATCAGTGCCTGGCACACACTAGATGCTCAGTAAGTATTAACGCAATTATCATTGAATCCAGTCTTCTTTTTCATATCTCTACTCCTGAAAGTCTTTACAGGAGGTGAACTGAAGAGTTAAGTTCTCTTCACCTCCACCACCTTTCTCATACAAACTGAAAAGTCTCTATGTAGATAGAGCATGCAAAATTAAAAAATCATAAACGTTTTTTATGATTTTGTTTTTGAGATATTTGGTATATACAAGAAACTACTTTTAATATGTGTAAAGTTGTTATGCAAAACATAACAAAATCCTGAGTGCAGATAACAGTTTAAGAAAAACAAATTATCTTTAATAACTTGTCCCTCCGTGTTCCCGTATCACCTTCCTTCTTACAGTTATCCACTTACAGTTACACACACAGAACTTGAGTCCTGTTTGTATCATTTACCTGCTTTTCCTTATTACTTTATCCTATCTGTATTTCTAACAATCTACAATTTTGTTTTTGCATGTTTCTAAACTTTTAAAAAGGGAAAGAACTGTGCATTCTTCTACAAGTAGCTTTTTTCCACTTGAGATTATGTTCCAGCTGCGTATTATCCTTGGTGATGAATGCAGCTAACATTCACTCAATCTCAGTACTGTACAGGACTTCACTATAGGAATATGACACAATGCCGGCATCTGTTCTTCTCTGATGGACATTGCTCCCAGTCTTTCCTTTTACAAAGAGTGTGACTGTGGGCATTCTTGCACATGTCTCCAGGCACTCATGTGCATGAGTTTCTCTAGGGTAACAGTTTTCCCATTTCAGCATCACATTCCCTAGAGGGCTTGACATTCAGAAACCTGACCCATCCTCAAAGCTGCTGATTCAGTAGGTCCACAGCAGAGCCCCCAAACTGCATTACAAATCAGTTTCCAAATGATGCTGTGAAACAATTCCGAAACCACAGCTTCAGGATAAAGGCTGAATGGAATTAATGGGTCGAAGGATACATGTATCTCAACTTTACCAGACACTCTCAAGAGCTGCGTATCACTTTCCCACCAGCTTTATATAAGCATTCCAGTTGTTTTCTGTCCTCCCAACAATACTGTCAGACTCTTTACACTGTTGCCAATCTAAGGTGTAAGAAACTATATACTTTTTGGTCCTAATTTGCATTTCCCCAATGAGTAATGAAGTTGAGCATTTCTGCATTCAAATTCCTCTTCTGGGAAATGCCTATTTGTCCCCTTTTCTGTTGTTCATACTGATTTGTAGTCACCTTCTGGATACTAACCTTTTATCAGTAATATGTACTGAGTATGTCTATTCTCCCTGTGACCTGTCCACTTTCTTGATGATTTTTCTTAACAAACAAAAGCTATCAATATTGTCAAACACATTGATCTTTTCCTTTATGGTCTGCACCCTCTGTGATCTTTTTAAGACCCTCTTTCCTAAACCAGTCATACAACTACTGTCCTGGGTTGCCTTCTGAAAGTTTCATAGTTTGCCTTCTATATTTAAGCCTTTAATTGACCTGCAGTTGACTTTTATGAGTAATGTGAATTAAAAACATATCCCACCCTCAGGAAGTTTCCTGTTTGGTACAGACCACATACAACTTTACAGAGGATACAAAAAGTGATAGAATATTGACTAGGTGTTAACCATTACCTTATTGAGGTTTATTCTGCTCTCTCATTGAGACAAACAAAAAATTGGAAAATTTCATATTAACATTTGGAAGGTTATTTGCAAACTGTAGTCAGACTATGATCCCCACTCACTACACTCCAGGAAGAAACCTTAAAAATGTCCCAAAATATTTAAGTCTTATTCTAAAAAACTAAAGAGTTAAGCATTGGGAAAGCACAGGAAAATGAACATCTTCAAATCGTACTGGTTGGATAATTACCTATCTGGAGGGTAATCTGCTTGCACACACATGCAGGAGAAACAGAAAAAGAGAGAAAAGGGGAGAAGGGATCTGTGTGTTTCAGGATGTTCACCATGAACTGTAGAAAAAAACTGGAAACAACCTAGTATCAACAATCGGGGACAGGTAAAAGTAAAGCTAATGTGGCAATCCATCTACTTGAATACTGTTCGATTACACAGCTCCACATTCATGTGAAAAGACGTTCACAAAATTCTGGTAACATGCAAAAGCAGCTAACAGAATGCATTCATTTATTCATCAAATATTTATGAGTGCCTTGTGTGTTGCAAGTCCCAAGCAAGTCACTGGTAAACAAAAAGAGATTTGTTCCCTGCCTCCAAGAAGCTTACAACTCTGTGAAGGAAACATCCAATGTGTTTCTTCCAATGTGCCCCAGTTGGGACAATAAAAAAATATGTTTTGAGAACAAAGACAATTTATATGCAAACATACATAATATATACAGTAATGCCATTCACATGATCTACAAAGAAAACACATCTACCCAGTTCTATAAGCCACCGATACTTAGAGCAACTACCCAGTGATGAACTAAAACACAGTTATGCACTACCTAATGATATTTCGGTCAACAATGGACCACATACATGATGATGGTTCCATGTCACTATAATGGAGCTGAAATATTCCTATTGCCTAGTGACATCATTTAGTTGTGGTAATGTATTAGCACAACACATTTCTCACGTTTGTGGTAATGCTGGTGTAAGCAAACCTACTACACTGCCAGTCATATAAAAGTGTAATCTCCTAGGCCTTCACATTCTCTCATCACTCACTCACTGAATCACCCAGAGCAACTTCCAGTCCCACAAGCTCCATCATGGTAAGTGCTCTATACAAGTATACCATTTTTTAACTTTTATACTATATTTTTGCTGCACCTTTTCTATATTTGGATAGACTTAAATATACAAAACACTTACAATTGGGTTACAATTGCCTACGGCATTCAGTTCATTAACATGCTATATGGGTTTGTTGCCTAGGAGCAATAGTCCACACCATATAGCCCAGCTGTGGAGTAGGCTGCACCATCTGGGTCTGTATACTCTGTGACATTCACACAACAATGAAATCACCTAGTGAGGCATTTCTCAAGAATGTATCCTCACTGCACAAATGGAGAAAGTCACTCACTGAAGACAAATGTGAGTCAGAGCGCAGAACCACAGCAAAGGAAATGGACAAACAGCTTCCTCAGCTTCCAATTCAATACTGATTGACTGATATCAGCAAATACATGTCCTTCCAACATCCTAAACCTTTACCCCTCCCTCCTATGTTTGGTTCTAATGAATAATAACAAACCTTCCCAAGATATGAAATATCTCACAGTTAAGGTCAGACTAAAAAGATTCTGACACTATGTTCGTTTCAAACTTTTTGGACCAAAAAAAAAAAAAAGTATGAGTTATTAATTACAAAGAAAAAATGTTTAACCTCAGAGTACAAAAACCTGACACATCACCTCAACCAAGAGATCAAAGTTCACATTCTCCAGAAGAAGACATATCTACATCACATGCTTCCTGATACAATGCGCCGACAGGGGCATGACTTCACCCCTGTGCTATTCCCACCAAAAATGCTTAAACCTCAATCATGAAAGAGCATCAAACAAATCCAAACTGAGGGACATTCTACAAAATAACTGACCAGTATTCTTTGAAAGTATCAAAGTCATGAAAGACAAAGAAAACTAAAAGAACTGACCAGCCATGCTGGCTCACACCTGTAATCCCAGCACTTTGAGAGGTCATGGCTGGGCGGATCACTTGAGGTCAGGAGTTTGAGACCAGCCTGGCCAAAATGGCGAAATCACATATCTACTAAAAACAAAAAAATTAGCCAGGCATGGTGGTGCACGCCTGTAATCCCAGCTACTCAGGAGGCTGAGGCAGAAGAATTGCTTCCATGGGAGACAGAAGTTACGGTGAGCCGAGATGAGCCACTGCACTCCAGCCTGAGTGACAGAGCAAGACTCCATCTTCCAAAAAAAACTAAAAGAAAGAAATCTAAATGAACTACTACGGGATGGAGAGACCAAGGAGGCATGATAACAAAAAACAATGTGGGATGCTGGGTTGGATCCTGGACCAGAAAAAAAAGATATCAATGGAACAACTGGTTAAATTCAAATAAATGTTTTAGATTCGCTGTTATCAATTACTGGTCTCAATAATTGTTTCATGAATACATGAGAACAACAAAGGATGCTGGCCAAAATGTACATCCATAGGAACTTTCTGGACTATT
The DNA here is from genome assembly GCF_001604975.1 of Cebus imitator. Classification (NCBI taxonomy): domain Eukaryota; kingdom Metazoa; phylum Chordata; class Mammalia; order Primates; family Cebidae; genus Cebus; species Cebus imitator. Next base: position 6,178,023 of record NW_016107364.1, on the reverse strand, counting down.
TTTGCAATTTTTTTTTCCTAAAATTATTTCAAAGTAGAAAGTTTTAAAAAGTCATTTCAGATGAAAAAGAAAAAAGGGAGGGCTCATTCACGGACTCTAACATAAAAATATGCCATCTCTAGCTTTTGTGCTAAAAGTGTTCAATAACTACAAATAAGGATTAAGCTGGAATAAATAAATTGCAATTGTTCAGGAAAGAGCCTGTGATTGGGATACTCTAGAGAACAGAGTAACTCTCTAGGGCACAGAAGTCTCCCCAGATAAACGACTTATGTTATTTTCCTTTTACTCTTTTAATTCATTTCAACTCATTTATTTATCATCTACTAGGGACATGTAAGTGTGCTAGGGCCTGATGAAATTTTTATATATTAGATAAGGGATACTGAAGTACACAAAATAACAGAAAAAAGCAGAGTAACAAAACCAGAACTAATTTTTCACTCCTGTACACTCTGGCAATCAATCTGGATACCCTTTCACAGTAAATGTTGCCAAGACTGGGCCTCAGAGCACAAACTCAGCCCCATCAATGGCCAGTGGTCCTGACAAATAAAATTAGCTCCAAACTTAACAACTGGAAGTGCCACAGTGACTCTGTGAGAAATACTCCATTTCTACTTTTCTTCCCCACCTAATCACTACATGCATTTCTTTTTTCTAACATAAAATTTAAAAACTAGATTCTCAGAATACTAGGGAAAAGGTTAGTCTGGTATAAACCTAAGAAAGTTTACTTAATCTCTTCTTACAAGTGGCCTGAGAAATCAAAGCCACATCAGGTGATGCTGAGGCTGGAGAAGTGTGGTCTCAGGAAGGCAGCTGTAAAGTCACCTGGGAACTTACCAGAAATGCAGATTCTCGAGCCCCAGCCCTGGCCTGCTAAACCAGTTTCTGGTGGATACCCAAACCCTCTGGGTGACCCTGATGCACATTAGGATTAAGAACCACCAATGGAGGAGCAAAAAGAGCAGCTATAAATCAAGAGGCCTGACTTCTACTCCTCATTCTACAACTAACTGTGAGACTGACAAATCACCTGCCTCCTGTAGGGCACAGCTTTCTTACTGGACAATGAGGAGTCAGAATTGGATTGCCACAATCCTTATTCCCTTTAAAAGTTGAGAACCCTATAGGAGCAGTCATTCCTCTAAGGCCTGAAAGTGAAAAGGCCGCCACTAGTATTTCACCAGATGTTTCTCTCCTTCATCAAAGTGAAACAACTAAAATTTCTTCATCAACTGGTCTCTGAATTACACTTGATATACCTAAAGTTATTTCTTCAATTTTAAATAAAGTTGCATTTACTTTGCTTTAGCTAATGCCATCTAAACTCTAATTTTACAGTTTCTCCAATTTAATTCTATATCAAATTTACTTTGAAATAATTCCAAAAATACCAAAAAAACTGACACTCAAATGTCAGCCACAGTTCAGGACTGTGTTCCGTGTAATCACGTAAAGAACATGTGTGATGAGATCACACAAAAATCAAACAAGTATGAAAAACAAAGAATTTTTACATGTATAGATCTAGGCCAGGCACAGTGGCTCACACTTGTAATCCCAGCACTCTGGGAGGCTGAGGCAGGAGAAATTGCTTGAGCCCAGGAGTTCAAGATCAGCCTGAGCAACATAGCAAGACCCCGGCTCAACATAAATTTAAAATATATTTTTAAAAAATATATAAACCTAGGTATCTCCATTATTTCATAAGAAACTGGTTCTTTCCAGGTTTTCTTCATAATAATTCTAAAAAGCATCTTTCCAGATAGAATTCAGCATTACATACGCATGATGAGTTTCAACCTGAAACTCATTACAAATCAATTACTGCATTTTTTTCACATAGATTTTCAAATTTCATTTTTAAGATCATCATTTAGCTATTAAATACAAAAAGGATCTCCCAGAAGCTTTTCTTCTTTTCCTTAAACCCCTCTCCATTTATTTACTGGAAAGGCTCCTCACGTCCACACCAGGCCCAGCCCGCCGCCAGGGATCCCTGACAGTCTGGGGGTTCAGGGCGCTCTGGCGTGAAACCACGGCCTCTTTCCTCACCGAAAGTTCACAGAAACAAATTATTCTGCAGGTAACTTCATCGGACTTAGGGAGTCAGGAAAGGCTCTGATGAAGAACCAAAGGACCACAGTCCCACCCATGCTCCAGGAACTAGAATCTCCTTGTCACACTAGTCCAACAGGAGCACACACACACAGATGCAGGCTGGGGTTTTTGCTGGTTTGGCTGGTTAACAACCTACCTTTCCAGCATGCCAAAATGTGTCCCCCAATTCTATCTTATTGGGTTAATAATAAGGCTTATTTTTTAAGTTAAAAAAAAATGCGGTTTTCATAGAAGTCTTATAAACAGTTATATAATTACCTACTTTCTTAACATGTATATAGCATATTATTTCATGTTTTCTTGACAACTCAGGGTAATCAACTGCTGTGCTGGGCAGTAAACCTTTATTGTTACATATGAGGAAACAAACTTCCTATTGTTTTGTGAATTTTTAATTTTTTCAAACTCCTTATGATACGTGCTTAATTCATGGCATGGGCAGTACTGTTATGACCGCTGTTGGTTGACAGTTATAATAGAGCGGGGACTGGCTTTGTGTCAGCTCCTGTATAACGACTTACCCACATTCTACCAATTAGCACTCACGCAACTCTGCAAGATAACACACATTTCACAGTGAAGCTACTGAGGCTCAGAGAGATTCAGAGACTTATCTGATGACACACAGCCAGAAGCTACAGACATCAGATCCAAGTCCCATGCTTCCCAGTCCTTATAAGATTAGAAAATGGTTGGATTGGAGACCTCACTCTAAGTAACTGGGGTTGAAGGAGGTACTCTTCAAGACTGACATCACTGATGAAATGTCTTTTATCCTAGAAATGGCACTGGGGAGGCAGACCCTAAATATCAAAGAATGGACTCCATTTCTTTCGTGGTGTGGCGAGCAGTGAGTGAAATGGTTAACAAAACCCTTTCCCTGATACACGAAAATTAAACTCTTAAACCATCTGGCTCTGTTCCCTCTGGTAACCTAATAAGGGGAAGAACGTCAACTATGCCACTAAGCGATACTGCTTATTGTAAGAATGGCCCACCTGTAAACTGCATCTGGACTTCGAGGAACTACGCATGAACTAGAAATATCTGATGCAAACACCATGCTTCGGGTGCCCTGAGGATGCAAGGATTCTTATGAATGGTGAGTATCCTACAAATAAAGTGTAGTATATACCTCAAAGGATTTGGGGGAACTGAGTGATATATGTACAGACGCATCTGGCACAGTGTTTACATAAAGAGCTCAAAAACAGTATTAGTCCCATTGAATTATATGTTTATTTATTATCCTCCACCAACAATCCTAGAAGCTATGCCTATGTAATGTGCAAAAGTACTCCCTATGGGACACGAGATGTCACAGATAAGACTGCGCCTACATCCATGATGCGGCTCTCACGTCCCTGCACTGGAGCAGCCGCCTGGAAAGACACTGCCTGTACAGCTGTGTAGACTGTTGCAAGGACCATCCCTGAGAGAAGATCTGTCACTCTGGGCTGGCAAGCTGTGGCTCTCATTCTTCCCCTTCTCCAAGGACTGTGCAAGTGTGGCCTATGGAGGTCTTGGGAGTGTGAGTTAAACCTAAGCCCCTGGTGGCCACAGCAGATGAGCCAAGGATCAAAGTGCACATGAGAAAGTTCCGGGATACGGAGAAGGGAACTTACCACAAGGATGCAAAACAGGAGCTAACAAGGAGAAAAACTAGGCAAGGACCCATCTAAAGAACTCTGGGGAATCCCCTGAATCCCAGGGAGCAAAAGAGCTACAATGGAATCAGACTCTGTACTTTGTGAAGAGATGTCTTCACAAAGGGAACTCTCATGGTTTTGATTCCCATCCACTACCCATGACACTCAAATTTTTATCTCTAGCCAATGGCTCTGTAGGTACCAGACCCCTAAGTCCATTTGGATGTTACATGCATTCATCAACTTCCCCCTCAAAGTTATTCCTTTTTCCTTTGTTCTTTATGGCAGTAAATAGCTTTACAACCCATCAAATCACCCAAGCCAGAAATCCTTAATGTCCATTAATAAGATAATGGTTATATAAGCTAATATATCCATAACATAAAATATTACATAGATGTAGTAACACTGGAAGCTCACCAAGACATCTTGTTAAGTCTGAAATTACTTAACAGTGGTTACCTCTGGAAGAGTGCCTGAGATCAGGAAGTACTTATTCTCTCCAGTGCTTAAATGTTAAGACAAAAACTAACAACCATCAAAAAAAAGCTTAAGAATAGAGAATGCTTCTCTCCATGAAGAACCTTTCAGGTACTGATTACCCAGCCTGCCTTACCTGGTTGGGCTTTACTGTCTGAATTGCTTCATGGAGAGAAGATACTGTTGTCACTTGCTTTGCTCACATTAAAAGAATGGGCACTTACATTAAAAGAATGGGCACTTCTAGAAGGAAACTCAAGAAACTGTTCATAGTGACTGTCTGTGGAGAGCAGCCCCAGGAGTCTGAGGCATCACTGTACTATTTGCAATTTTCCACTGTGTGCATGCATGGCTTTTTCAATCGTAAACAACTAGATAAGTAACTGAAGGGCTCTTTTCCTCTGAGGGGACTTCCTTTCCTCTGAGAAGTCTCCCTAAACCTTCTTCCAAGTTAAAGCAAGATTCCTTATCATCAACTCTCACCGCATCCAAGCAGCACAGTGAGTGGTATAGGACTCAAAACTTTCTTTAAATACATGCTAAGACATGAACAAACGCATGAACCTGTTATTGGCTCCCCAGTGCCCTTACAATATGCTCTTCAAGCATTACCTCAGCCTTCAAGGTCCTTCACAGTTTGGCCCCTGCTTCCAACTGCTACACTGCCCAGTGCTCGGCTGGGCTGCCTGGGAGCCTGAGCTCTCTCCTGAATGCCCTGCCCCCACAGAGCTGGCATCCTCAAGAGTTCCCCTGAGGAGCCTTCCTTGCCCCCAACTCCCCTCACACACTCAGCCTTCTGCATCCTGGGCTGCACGATACTGCAAAGGGTGTTTCCCAGCAGGACCAGGGCAATGTGTTCATCTCATGCTTCCTTAGATCTCTAACAACTCACAGATTACACTGGACATAAGAGAAGCTTAAAAAAAAATTGAATGAATCAATGCTAAAATATCATAGATGGTAATATAGCTTAGTGACTAAAAATAGGAGTTCTGAAGTCAGACCATCTTGGTTCAAATCCCGGCTCTATCTTTAATACCTGTGTCACCTTGCACAAGCTATTTATCCTAAATTTAAGTGTCCCATAAATCAATAAAAGGTAGCACATACCTCAAAGGATCTGGGGAGATGAACTGGGACTATGTGTAGAGGCACCCGGCACAGTGTTTATATAAAGAGCTCAAAAACATTATTATTGTTACTTCCAGTGAATTCTATATTGATCTGCCTTTTATTGTCCCTACGTACTTTGTACTTTGAAAGCTTCCAGTTTTCTCGGCTATACTCAAGAGAACCTAACTATTAAACAAGGATTGTTATATCTGGAAACTATTCTATGAGTCCTCATAAGGAAAAATAAAACTTAAGGAAAGCAATGTTGGAGACCACCATCTATCTCCATCTTCTCCCGCAAAAGGTTCTCCTTTCAGGGCTCAATTCCAGAAGTTCCAGATTTTATTTTATTTAGGGAGGCGGTAATTCCTTCACACTCCTACACTGTCATCACTTTCCTGCAAGGCTATTTCTGGGTTTTATTCCAGGTAGTTGGAATTACAAGATAATCAAGTAAGCAGAGAGTTATTACAATCATGATCTACCCATAGAATTATGATAAGATGTTCTAGTCACAAGACAATACTGATACTATCAGAATAAAAAGTCCACTACAAAAAATATACAGGAGATGTGGACCCCTCACTAGTGATGTAAGCAAGATTCATATGTAGGTGTAGCTATATACATATATACGTATGCCTATATTGTATAGAGACATGTTATACACATATAACTGTACTTTCTTTCTGCTTCAAACTACTCACACTGAGGCCATTAAATTCCACCATATTTACTGATTCCTCTTGATACACTTTAGATGTGCATCCCCTCCAAATTTCATGCTCAAATGAGTCCTCAATGTTGGAGGTAGGGCCCAGTGTGTGGAGACTGAATTATGGAAGGGGATTTCCTCATGAATGACTTGGTGCTTTCCTAAGATGGTGAGTGAGTTCTCGTTAAGAGCTGGCTGTTTAAAGTGTGTGGCACCTCCCCACTGTCTTGCTCCTGCTCTTGCCATGGGATATGCTGGCTCCCCCTTTGCCTTTTGCCATAATGGAGAGCTTCCTGAGGCTTCACCAGCAGATGCCAGTGCCACGCTTCCCACAGAGCCTGCAGAACCATGAGCCAATTAAACCTCTTTTCATTTTAGGCAATGCAAGAATGGCCTAACATCTCCTTCTATGCGTAAGACATCAGGCAAGAGACTTGGGATGCATATACATGAAAGCAGTCTTGCCACAATCTAGTGAAGAAGGCGGACGGACATGGACACACACACACACACACACACAAATTAACTGGAGGAACCAAGGCTGGCTGTAGTGAGATGCTGATGGTCCTCTGGGATTGCAGACTCATCAATACAGTTGTGTGTCCACAAAAATGAGCCCACATTGAACTATCACTGGGACATGTGCTCACCTTCCATCGCCACACAGGGAACACAGGCTCTACCCAGTCACCCAAAGCAGATACTTCAGTGTCCACCGTGACTCATCCATCTCAGCCCTCTCACCTACTCCATCCCTGAATCCACACCACTAACTGAACATGCACAATCCACTCACTTCCCCTACCTCTGGGCAACTATCCTAGTTCAGACTTCCAAGATGTCTAACCTAGTATCAATGCAACAGCCTCTGAAAGATCCCAGTCCCCTAGCCTTACACCATGCCAACTGGTCTCCATAGTTGCCACTGAAGTGCTTAAACAAACAAAAGTATGCACATGCCACTATGCTGCCTACATTTCTTCAAGAGGACCTCTCCAGCCTTATCTTCCACACCTCCTCTCATACTCCATGATCCAGCCAGCCTAAACACTTTTCAAGTCTTGAAATGTTCCACACTACCTTCTGACACCTGGGGGTCCTCTACCTGAAACTTGATTCCCTATCCGCTCTTTATCTCTTTGCCCAGTGAGTTCCTATTCATTCTCTGGTTGTCAGTCCCTCTTGGTATTCCTCCCTAACCTCTCTAGACTTGCCAGGCTCAGTGGTTATGCTGAACAGTTTTGTTTTTGGGGCTATACACAGCCCAAGCTGCCTTCTTATATAGTAGGAATCCTTTGGGGCATGGGTCTTTGTGAGAAATAAAGACCATCTCTCCATCTGCCTGCTGCCTGGCAACCGCAGTGGCTTGGAAGAAAATGTCACAAAGATGCAAGAGCAATAAGAGATTTTTCAGTGGTAGAAGAGAGTCAACAGTCCAGCAACAGAGGTGGCAGTTTCTCCAGTGGCAATGTCACCAGCAGCAAAATTCTAGGCAGACTATTTACGTGATATTGCATTGGCTGTGGCCCCATCCAGCCAGCCTCTTTTGGTTACTGCCTGTTTTTTGAATACAGTTCCCCAGCCTTCCCATCATTTCTGAAAGCCATCTATAGACTTCCAAAAAATTCGTTTTTTGCTTAAGTCAGCCAAGTCCATTGCCATGGTTGACAATCAAGAATAATGACTGGCACTGTGACACTCTGTGGGCATGATATTAGACTGCACTGCCAATGCACATTTGCTTATCTATATTCCCCACTATCTTATCATTTTACTCTAGTGCAATAGCTGGTACAAAGTAAGCATGCACTAAATGCTTCCAGAAGGAATTACTTAGTCCACTAGTAATCAGAGTGGGAAAGCAAGGAAAACTCTCAGTGGAGGACCACAGTACATTCCTAAAAACCAATCTCATCTACAGTCGAAAGAGTCACAACTACCAATTAGAAATATACAGCTTAGTTTATCCGCCAATTCATGGATTTAGAAAATAGGATTCTTCTATCTGGGATACGAACCACCTTCTTAAAGGAGACCAGAAGGAGAAGGATCAAACTAGGAGAGTCTATTTGATTAAGGAGTTATTTTATTAGCAAGTTATACTCTAATAAAACAAACATAATTGGAATGAATGTTGGAGAAAATGTCCCTTCGACCAGGTGAATACTCACTAGTCCTAGAGATCTAACTCAAATACTGTAACATATCCTGCAAGCTTTCACCACTCCTCACCGTCAATCAGCCATAACTTCCACTGTGCTCCCTCACCTCCATTTTAGTGCTTAGAAAAAAAGTATTGTATTTATTTATATGTGTCTCTTCAAGCAGATCTCAAAATCCTCTAGGGAAGTAGATTACTATTTCCAACACCTAGAAGGGTGTTTGGCACAAAGCAAGGACCAGTGTTTCTGAAGTGGAGCCACTCTGCTCTGCTTAAAAGGTACCAATGGAATTGTCCTATTGTTTGCAACTTTCTGTAAATGTTAATTTATTCCAAAATAAAGCTTTAAAAAACGCACCAGTAGCAACTGTGTTATCAGCAATTATCACACCTGCCTTAGATGTCAAAGAGAGCTTTACCTTGTGACAGTAGCAGTTAGTAATTTTGTATACAGCAAAGTGAGTCTCAGTTTGTAAAAAAAGGAGTAATTCCTACTACACAAGACTGCCACACTAAATTAAGCACAGTGAGTATGCCAAATGGCATATGAGCTTTTCCAACACGGTTCTAAAGGGTGCACGTTAAGGCCCTGTCTACAGTGTTCTAAGGGGACTAGCACCTCATCACAAAACAGATACATGCTACGACTATGCTGCCACTAGGCACAGACTGCAAGGCTGTAACTCAGATCACTATTAAGACCGTGATTACCTATAAAATAATTCTACATGTGTGTCTGTGTAAGTGGTTTGTCCTATTCCAGAACTCCCCAAAGAAATAAATGGGCTACACAAAACCCAGCGCAACCAACAGAGGTCGGCGGCCGCTGCCCCCGCCTCCACCAGCTTAAACTCCAGGAAGCCACGCACCCAGGGCGTGCTAGCTGGCTGGGAAAAGTGAGCATCTACTGGGAAGCCCCAACGCTGCCAGCAGCGGCGTCGGGCAGCCGGGGATCTCCCCGCAGTGGCGCAGAGTGGGCTGACGTCGGGAGTGGCCAGGACCCTTCGCTGCCACCGCGGTGCTCTCGGTCACCGTACTTGTGTGCCGTCCGCTCGCCCACACCAGCGTCGCTTAACGGAAGACGCGAGTGGCACCGGCGCAGCCGGGGCACCTGGGGGTGAATCGAGAGTGGGCGGGCGGTCCAGGGAACCCCTGCTGGAAACCAGACGCTAAATCTTGCAGCTCTGCAGAGAGGCGAGCATCTGCTGTCCCTTAGAGAGCAATCTGGGAAAACGAGAACGGCCCGATTTCGGTGCAGGGGTGCGTGCCGAGGTGGCGGGGGCCTGTTTCTGCGCGGACAGGCGGACCGGGCGGGGGACACGGAGGCCACGCTGGGTCCGCAGCCCCGAGGTGTCCACGAGAGCTCCGCCCGTGGGACGGCGCGGCGCGAGGCTGCCCGCGGGACGGGCCTGCGGAGCGAGCGGGTGAGAGGGCAGGGCAGGGCGGAGGCGGCGGCGGAGGGCGCCGGGGGAAGGAGGGCGGCGAGGCAGCGTGAGCGAGCGAGCGAGCGAGCGAGGGTGTGTGTCCGGGGGTGAGTCTGGGCGGGTGTCGGGAAGGAAGGCGACAGGGAGGGGCGGAGGCGGGGGGAGGGGGGAGGAGAAAGAGCGAAGGGCCCAGACGGGGCTCCGGGCGCCCAGCCGCCAGGCTCCGAGTCCTCAAGCCACCTCCCCCAGGCCCCGCGCTGACGCTGGACGGTCCCCGCCTCCAAACCCCCCGCCCCGGCCAGAGAATAACTTACCTGTTTGGCGACGGAATCGCTCCTGCTCGCCCCTCTGACTGACTCCTCCGGCTCACCGTCTTCCCTTTGGGAGGAAGGGGCGGGACATCCTGTTTCTCCGTTGGAGGACTTCCGGCGGCTTTCAGGGCGACTCCGTCGTGGATGCAGAGCTGGACACCACAATCAAAAACAGAATCGTGGAACTGGTTTAGTAAAATCCAGGTCGAGTTCCTTGTTTTTTATCCAAGTGGCCGGCAGGCCCATGTGCTGTCTTGTTTTTAACCCATCAGCTCTTGCCGGAAGCCGCTCAGAGATAAAATAGGAAGTCCCTCCCCTCCCCTGGAGAAGGAAAACGGAAAGCCGAAGGAGTCAATCTAAATACGAGGCGCGTGTCGGGCTCGCAGGCCGGCGCTGTCAGCCGGGTAGGGCCGCCTGGAGTTTCTAGAGGGTCCCAGAACGGGTTCTTCCCGGGCCGATCCCGCCTGCTTTCTGCTCCGTCCCTCCACCCGGCCCCCGCTCTCTGTAAGGGACCCCGAGGGTGACGCCAGAAACACGGAGAAGGCCCAGACCCGCGAGGCCTGCGCTGGCGAACGCAGCTCGCTGCTGCTCTGCCTGCTTCCCCCGGGCCTGGAGTGGCTCCTGTCGCTTCTGGCGATCTCATTTCGAGAAATGACTTGCGTGCAAGGCGACGATATGAGAAAAATCTCTCAAATGGCTCCCAAAATGAGGTCCTTGATTCAGAGGCCACAGGAAGCCGCCAACCGAGCTCTGATACCAAAGAGGAGGCCAAGAAGCGGAACGTGGCTTGGTGGCCCGTTTGGCAATAAAAGCTGAAACACCTTGGGTATTTAAAACGTTCGACAAGGACTTTTTTATGAACGTTAACGGCACAACACACGGGCTTGTTAAAGGAAAAAAAAGGCAGGACTCCAGGATGTGGTGGTTAGCAGCCCGCCTGCTCCCTTGTGCAGGTCCCCTCATGAACCTCGAGTTAAGAGATTTTTCTTCTGAAACTCAGAATCTAGTAGGGAAGACCTGTGTAGACGAATAAATACATCACAGCTTGTTAAGTGCTGTGACAAAGACGCAGTGAAATCCTGCTGGAGGTCATCTGCCGTACTGAAGAGTTTTGGCTATGCTGTAGGCACAGGGTTAGGGATAGGGTTAGGGTTAAACTCTGTAATGGGATGTTATGTGATCAGATTTCTCTTTAGGAAGATAATTGGCCAGGCCAGGCGTGGTAGCTCACGCCTTTAATTCCAATGCTTTGGAGGCCGAGACGGGTAGATTGCTTGAGGCTAGGAGTTCGAGACCAGCGTGGTCAACATGGTGATACCCTGTCTCTGCTCAAAATTTAAAAAATTATCCGGGCGTTGTGGTGCGAGCCTGTAATTCCAGCTACTCGAAGGGTGAGGTGTGAGAATCGCTTGAACTGGTGGCGGAGACTGCAGTGAGCCAAAATCGTGCCACTGTACTCCAACCTGGACAACAGAGCGAGACTCCGTCTCAAAAAATAATAATAATTGTAAGTAAATGGATTTTTTTAATGTTCTAAAGATAGGCTTTCTAGACCAAATCATCACTCAAGTCTAAGTCCAACACAGTTCAGTTTAATTCTATTCAAATTAGAATACATTAAAGTGATAATTCCTTACCTTTTTTAAATAGTTCATAGAGACTTTTTCGTCGACATCTGGTTCAATTCTGATTGTAATCCACATGAATTCTCTTATCATCCACACCAAGGAACAGTAATTTAGAAGACTCTAATAAACTATTCCAAGATCACACAGCTAGTAAAAATGGAATTCGACTTTCAACCCCAGAGTCGACCTTTTCCATCTATCGTAGACTCAGTTTAATATTGATAGTTTAAAATTCTAGAGAAAAATATGGAAAACAATTTCCTCACAACAATAACATTGACCAGCCTGCCAATGTTATTTTTATTCCATTAACCAACATGTATTGGGTGCCTGTTGTATAAAAGATAAAACTGGGTTCTGCCTTCAAAGAGTTCCCTTGAAATTTAAGATTTAAAAATTTAGTACTTGATACAGTCTTTTAATAACTATTGCAACAGTGTTGGTCTTGTATGACAAGGTGATAAATTTCTTAACAAAAGCTAGCACAATTCTGTATATGGATTGGGCATTCTGCTGGTCTTTGGGTGATTTATCTTGCTACCTTTCTTTCTTTGGGTGTTTAGTTAACATTTATCTTCCTCCTTTGAGCAATGAAGTAAAATCTGAGTTTCTTTTTCAGTTCTATTTTAAGTTGAGTATTTTGAGTTAGTAAGACAGGACCTTAAAGAAGTCAGTTTGACCTCATTTCCAACTGAGCGATTCCATTGGTCTGATTGAAGACTAATTGTCTGATTCTAAGGCAAAAGGGAAGTCTTTTTTTTCTTCCTCTCTTTCTTTTTGAATGAATAATGCTTGACATGGATAACACAGACTTGTAGTAAAGACTGAGAGCTCTAGTGATGAAAACACCATTGAAAAAATTACAACTGAGAAAACTATAACAGTGAAAGAGATCTGACCTAACCAATTCCATCTTGCTTCTAAACTCCAAGCTGTCCTTGTTCATTCCTGGGCATAGGCAGAACTAACTCTGGGAGGAACTTCGTTTATAGTGTAACTTTGAAACAAAGTTGATAACAGCTAATTCCGAAAACAAACCCCCTTCTTGCCTGGGAACCTTTGTCGGACTAACAAATTAGCCACAAGATTAGAAATTATATTTTAGGAGTCATGCAGCTGGAGGCCACAAGACTCTTAACCTCCCCAGTTGCTCCTAAGGATAACATCACTATTGTAAAACCCAAGACTGGTGCTTGAGATGTTTTTCAGAGCCTACACACATGGATCAGCTGGTACCACTCAGATGGATAAACTTGTTCATCTAGTCCTGTGGCCCCCACCCAAGTACTGACTCAGTGGAAGAGGACAGTTTCATCTTCCTATAATTTCATGTCACACAGGAGAAATCAATTCTTCTAACTCCCTGGTCTCCTACTCCCCAAATTCTCCTTTATAAATCACAGTCTGAATTTTCAGGGGACTGATTTAAGTAATAGTAAAACTCTGGTCTCCTGTTCAGCCAGCTCTATGTGAATTCAACTCTTTATTGCACTTCCTCTGTCTTGATGAATTCACTCTGTCTGGGCAACGGGCAAGATGAACATGTTGTGTGTTTAAAATGATACAAGGAGCACCTGGGTCAAGACTTGCTCAAAGCCAGCTCCACCTGAGACCTGTTAACCAAAAAAAAACCAAAAATTCCTTTTTTTATTTAAATCCTTTTACTTGCATCGTGACATGACGCAACCTACCTGATACAGAGGTTTCGATACCAAATCCACCAGTTACAGCCTTAAGAAAGCTGCAGAGGAAAAATTCAGAGCAAAGATTTTCCGTCTTCATAAGTTCAAAATGTATAATCATGCCTGAGCAAAGAAAGCAATCAACATATTCACATCTTTTTCTGGGTATATGTGATATTTTTCCAGTGGATAATGAATAGTAAACACTTTTACAGTAGCAGGTTGACAAATTAAAATGAGAATGTACAAAAGAAATTAAAATATATCAGCTATTTTAGAAAGCCAGGCATTATGCTACAAACCTTATATGCATTATCTCAAATAATTGTTATAACCACTCTAAATAGATTATTTCCATTTTACAGATGAGAAAAATGAGGCTCAAATAGGTGACATCATGTTCTCTGATTTTGTCTACGTTGTGTACCTTGTGACAATTTTCCTCTAATACCCTAAGCATATGTTCACCTGCATGCTGCTTCTACTATTCTGGACCTCTGCACTGGTTATAATCCCAACAGAGTGGCTCGCTGAGAGGAGGGAGATACTTTACAGATGCGGCACTAGCACTTCACCCTAACATCTTCTCCATACTGAGGCAACATTTTTGAATACACAGAGAATGTCTAGGATTCAACTGTTGAGAAAAATTGATGTAAGTCTGTTTGTCTCAAAGCTATCAGGAACTACAGTTTTATTAACCTAAATATATACCTGGTTTGATGATGACTATGTAGATGTATTTTTAGCTTATTATTATTTGTGTCCATCAGCCAATGAGTGGATAAAGAAAATGTGATATATATACACTATGGAATACTACTCATCCGTAAAAAGGAATGAAATAATGGCATTTGCAGCAACCTGGATGGAATTAGAGACCATTATTCTAAGTGAAGTAACTCAAGAATGGAAAACCAAACATTTTATGTTCTCATAAGTGAGAGCTAAGCTATGAGGATGCAAAGGCGTAAGAATGATACAGTGGACTTTGGGGACTTGAGAGGTGAAGGATAAAAGACTACACATTGGATACAGCATGCACTGCTTGAGTGATGGGTGCGTCAAAATCTCAGAAATCATCACTGAAGAACTTCCCCATGTAACCAAAAACCACCCGTTCCACAAAAACTATGGAAATAATAATATGTTTTTTTTTTTTTCAATTTTGAGATTGAGTCTTACTCTGTGGCCCAGGCTGGAGTGCAGAGGAGTGATCTTGGCTCACTGCAACCTCCACCTCCCAGGTTCAAGCTATTCTGCCTCAGCCTCCCCAGTAGCTGGGACTACAGGCATGCCCCACCACACCTGGCTAATTTTTTGTATTTTTAGTAGAGACGGGGTTTCATAGTGTTAGACAGGATGGTCTCCATGTCCTGACGTTGTGATCTGCCCACCTCAGCCTTCCAAAGTTCTGGGATTACAGGCATGAGCCACCACACCCGGCCCGAAATAACATTTTTAAAACTTTACTATTTTTGGATAAAATTTTCATACATTCTCAGAAAAAAATTTAGAATTGAGGTATCTAATAGAGAACCGAGTTAAATTATTGCCACGGAAAAACACAGCAAGTGGCATAGCCACTTTATGAATTTATCAGTGAGCAATGGCTAGATTACGCTTACTGGTTTATAACCAAATCTTAGTAGTTTATAACAACAAATGTTTATTGTTAATTCTCACTACAAATTCATCACGACATTGCTGGATGCTACACTCCATGTCTACTCTCTGCGGGACCCAGATTCATGGGACCTCTGCTATCCACATTAAAGAGAAAGAGAAGACGACAACATGCACCAGTTCTTGAAGCCTTGGCCAGAAGTAAAATATATCTTACCTGTTCACATTGTATTGGGCCAGGGCAACTATCATGGCCACAAGTGACTTCAAAAGGATGGGGAAGTGCAATCTTGGACCATGTGTCAGAAGAAATGAAAACATTTGGTGAAGAGCGGTAATGACTGTCTTTACAGGAAAAAAACAGAAAAAATAGACATGATTTCTTATTTCAGTTTCATCATTTCATCCTACTGTGTTACCTAAACCTTCTGAACCTCAGTTTCATATTACTAAAATGGAATAGTGATAAAGATGATATTCACTTCAAGGACTTTGTATTAACTAGGATAAAAAAAATTTGAAAACTGTAGAAAGTTATGCAAATTAGAAATGTATAATATTACTGTTTTGAGAGTGATGGTGAAATATAGAATAACTGAAAGGATAACACAAAGCAGTTATACCAGGAGGCTTTTTAGCTGCAGTTAATAGAAATGAACCTCCACTACTTTAATCAATAAAAAAGTGTATCAGCTCACAAATTTGTTGTCCAGATATAAAGGAGGCTTCAGAATTTATTGACTTCGGAGTTGAATGTTGGTATCAAGGACCTAGATGTTTCTCATCACTCTGCACTTCAATTCTCAATGCCTGAACGTCAGGCTGTAGTAAGATGCCTAGAGTGATTCCAGGGATAACATCTAGAGAGAAAAATGTCCCAGGAAGAAAAGAGAACTCCTTTACTTATGATTTTCCTCTTAAAAGAAAAGGAACCTCCCAAAAGCCCCCAGCAAGTATGCCTTCATATCCCATGGCCAGAAGTGGTTCACGTGTGGACCCTGAGCTAAGCACTGCAAATAGGAATGGGATCGCCTGCAGGCCTCAGTGACTTCCTGGATCTTGGGAAGGTGTCAGCTGTACCTGTGGCACTTGGCTGAGTGGGAAAGTGGTGGAAAGAAAACAAAGCAAGTATTAGGAAGGAAAGGGGGAAATGGATCCAGGGTAGGAGGCCAATAGTTTAGTTATCTCAACAAAATATGATTTATTTCATCTTTATAAATGTGATGATCTAATTTAATACGTTCAATCAATGAAGTAAAAGAAAGTGTAAGGGCAATGTGACATCTGTCATTCTCAGTTGAGATTTGAGAGGTAAACCAACCAAGAACCGGTGGTGACCTGGGTCCTCACTGCCACTGTATTCTTGTACTGGACACTCCCTAGCAAGAGATTTCAGCTTCAGAACAAAGAAAATCCCAACTTGTAACTGCATTATACACACCCCAGCAGCACACATAAGTTGATTTCTAATTATTCCTCTTTAAGAAATTGTTTGTGGAATATTTCTGTCCTGCTTATAAATGGAAAAATAGAAAATTAAAACAACAAAAATAAATAATGGCACGTATTGAATGTCTACTGCATGCTGGGCACTGTGCTAAGTGTTCTGCATATATTGTCATTGTGCTGCCAACGACTCTGCAATAAAGATTTTCCCATTCCTACTTTACAGCTAAGGAAACCAAGGCTCAAAGAAATAACATATTTTGCCCAAGATTATCCAACTGGTAAAATCTGGAGTCCAAATTTGAACGAGAGTCCATTCAACACACTTTCACCTCTACACCAGTGGTTCCTGAGTTTGCTGCACATTAGAATCACCTCAAGAACTTTAAAAATTCCCAGGTTATACCCTATAGCAAGTAAATTAGAGAGTCAGGCAGGGGGAGAGGAACCCAAGCATAGGTACTTTGTAAAGTCCCCAGGTAATTCCAATGTGGAGAAAAGTTTGGGAACCACTGTGCTATATTATGTTGCCTCTTCAAGCAGGAATTTAAACCAGGATCTTTTCTTCCAAGGCCAAGGACAGTGAATGATGTCTTATGGTATACACTCTCATTCCCAAGTGATCCTCTTCCTCAGGAGTTCTGCTTTCGGGGAACTAATTTCAAGTTTCCCTTTCACTGCTTTCTCACCAATCCCAAGCTAAAAATCTTACAGGAGGCTTTTGTCAACAGGAAGAATGGACACCTGGACTATCTCAGAAGAACTTTTGAATTCATGATCAATGGTGTGTTTTCCCTAATTAAGATAAAAAAGCAAGAAAAAATATTAGGTTTAATTTTCTTCTTACAAGTTAATCACTCAGACTCACCTGGAATTTAGAAAGCATTTAATTTCTGACCTCATTTTTTTTCTTTATAATTTTTATTTTAATATAATTTCAGACTTACCATAAAATTGTTTAAAAGGACAAAGAACTCCCATATACTACTCACCCAGATTCTATAATGTTCACATTTTACCATATTTACTTTATGGTTTTATGGACATTTTTTCTGAGCCACCACAATGCAATTATCAAAATCAGATTATTACACATTTATCTAATAATCAGACCTTACTCGTATTTTTGCACTCATTTTTTTGTCTTGCTCCCCTATATTTTTTGCATATAATCTCCAAAGGGATTTATAGCTGAAAGTTATAGATAATGCATAGAGAAAATGAATAGTAAAATGAGAAGACTTAATTCAACTGTTATTAATTATATTAAATGTTAGTGACTGAACACTTCAGTTAAAAGGAAGAGATTACCAGATTGGATTAAAAAGCAAATCTTAGCCCATCTGACGTGTATAAGAGATGTTTGTTAAATTAAAAGGTATATTTAAATGTCTTCTGGCCTCCATTTGCTTCTGATAAGCAATCAGAGGTCATTCATATCTTTGCTTGCTTTTATGGTTCCCTATATGTCATTTGCCATTTTTGCTGTGTGCATTAAAGATTTTCTCTTTATACTTTTTTTTCTATAATTTGTGATATGACTAGACATGATTTTCATCAGATTTTTCCTGCTCAGCACTTTCTGACCTTTAAAAATCTGTAAATATATGTCTTTCACCAAATTTGGAAAGCTTAGGGCCATTATTTCTCCAAATAACTTTCTTTTACTCTTTCAGTTTCTTTTGGTCTCTAAGTAAATATGTTACACCTTTTGATATTATACACAACTCACCATACCTCTGCCCAGTTTTTCCATTATTTTTTATCTGACTTTCAGGTTGGTAAGTTTTACCGATCTATCTCCCATGTTCCCTGATTCCTTCTTCTGTGGCCTCCAACCTTCTGTTAAAATCAACTTGTGATTTATTTCAGATATTATGTTTTTAAGTTCTCAAATTTTGTTTTTTCTTTTAATTTCTGTTTCTGATGAAATTTCCTATTTGCTTATTTATTAGAGACACATTTTCCTTTATGTCTTTGAGCACAGTTATAATAGCTGCCTTGAAATTTTGTCCGCTGATTCGAATAGTTGGAGTATCTTGAGGTTAATTCTCATTAATTTTTTTCTCATTTATTTTAATTATGACTCATGTTTTATTATTTCTTAAATGTCTAGTAATCTTATGATTGTATCCTAGACATTTGAGAAATACAGTGTAGAGATTCCTGATTCTATTCGGTTCTTCTGACAAGCATTAAAGGGTTTTCTGTTTCTTTGTTTTATCAGGCAGTTCCTTTGGCTGTATCCATACCCCATACAATGTCTCTCCTTTCATGGGGAGCAACTAAAATCTCGTGTAGTTTTTTTAGCCTTCACTGAAAGGATTGAATCTGCCTCACGTATGCATAGTTCAGAGATCAACCAGTGATTTAGGCAAAGTATGCGGAATTTGGTGCCTTTTCTCTGTTGCTCCCTCCTTTTTGGAGCTCCTCTCCTTAGTTTTACCTACTAAAGTATCACTGAACTCTGCCTTCTGGGTCTGAAAGTGGGATTTTAAATAAACTATATGGCTTCCTTTATTTGGTTATAATTATTTAAGATTTGAAGGAAGCATGGGTCATTTTGGTGACTAATCATTTTTGATGACTAATTTAAGTGTCATTTAAAGTTCTAATTTCCTTTAAATTAACATTTTTTGTCATTCCATTCAAATGCCTACTTACAATGGCAGTAAGAATATGCTATGAACATTTAACCACCCACACTAGAATTTTAAATCTAAGTTCTTTCTGAATGCTGTTTTGGTGAATTTCAATGTGGGAGGTGAGATGATTTAAAGCTTCAAATTTTCTATTATAGTCAAAGGCATAATTTCTCTGACATCTTTTTTATTCTGCATAAGGAATTACACTAGAATAATGTTTTAAAATAAAATTTGTCCACATAATGACATTTTTTTCAATTCTATCCAAACTAAAATAGCTCAGAAGCATTTATTTACTTATCATAACTGCTAAGAAATTATACTCTCTGGGCACGGTGGCTCATGCCTGTAATCCTAGGAGGCGGAGATGGGTGGATCATTTGAGGTCAGGAGTTCAAACCAGCCTCGCCAACATGGTAGAACCCCTTCTCTACTAAAAATATAAAAAATTAGCTGGATGTGGTGGCAGGCACCTATGATCCCAGCTACTTGGGAGGCTGAGGCAGGAGAATCACTTGAACCCAGAAGGTGGAGGTTGCAGTGAGCCAAGATGACACCATTGTACTCCAGCCTAGGCAACAAGAGTAAAACTCCACTTCAAAGAAAAGAAATTATACTCATTACACCTGTCATCACTTCTCTTCTACATCATGCTGAGAATTAAAAAGAACTCATCATATTGTTGTGGCTCAGAAAATTTCCTGTGTTCTTATCTTTGTATTTTATCAATTGATTAAGGCTTTGGACAGCTGAGCAAAGTATAGAACATATCCAACCCAACCTCTGCCTCCCAAGAGCTTACTTCCTGAAGAAGAAAGTTTTCTCCACATGGTAAAGAGGAAGATGAGCTTTCTTACTTGTTAAGCGCTCTGCAATGTAGAATGTAGATGTTAGAGTTGGTCAGTGGAAGAGCAGAAGGGATATGTGCTACTGTTAGGACTTGGTTTAAGTTTTAATTCATTACGAAAGGCAGTACTATTACAGATTGTTAACATAGTTATGCTAGATCTAACCATAGTACATTAAGATAGAAACAAATATTTTATTTTGTCTTGTATAATCAAGACCTCAAATCATGATTTAATTTGTTAGCCGTTATATGTACAATTACTATTCAAACTTGATCTAAAAAATAACATTAAAAATAACAGATAACACTGAATTCATTTAAAAGTAGACATTTAAAATAGTATAGTTCACTTTTTTTCTTTTTTTTAAGAGGCAGGATCTCCCTATGTTGTCCAGGCTGGTCTCAAACTCTTGGGATTCTCCTGCCTCTGCCTTCCAAAGTGCTGGGATTACAGGCGTGAGCCACACCACACCCGGCCCTTAAAATAGTATAGTATACTATCTACTAAACTAGATTGTGTTTAAAAGTCATTTGGCCCTATCATGAAACAAGTTTGGGGATTTGTTTTTAAGTGAAAACAGCTATCCATAGAAGTGAGAAGCCAGATAGAATAGCAGTTGTTTTCTTTTGTGAGCTTTCTCCTTATTCTTCTTCTGAGAACTTCATTGAGCACATCTTAAGGGTCAGGCACTGGGCTTCTTGCTCTCCTCAGCTTAGCCTCTTGTCACCTGCAGAGCAGTGTCACTTCACTCTGTCCCCTGATTGCTCAAGAGGAATCGTGTGTGTGTGCACGTGTGTGCATGTATGTGTGTGCGTGTAATCTGCCAGTTTTGGAATGTCTGCTTCCCATTCAAAAGTGCTTAGGACATGGTGAAAGCCACATCAGCAGGGATGAAGGGAGCCATGCAGGGCTCCCAGGCTTCTGGTTTGTGGCCTCTGGATGAAGGTGTGGCCCCTGGTATGATACAAGCCCTGCTGGGCACTCTAACACATTGGACAGTTAGCAGCCATTGACACCTCTGCATGGCTTGTTTTTTGTGCTTCTCCCCAGTACTAGCTGCTCCCAAGGTTTCAAACTAGGAATAATGTGAAGTGGAAAGTATAAAGACAGAGAAGTCTGGGAAGGGTAAAGCAGACCTGGTGGGGAAGACCCCAAAAATTGCAGCTGCAGAGTCAAGAGGAGAACTTTAGCAGTCATACTGATCATCTAATGTGTGCAGCGCATGCCACTGATAACTGAAATACAGAGAATGGTAGGACATGGTCTCTGATACTATAGAGCTTAAAGTTTAACAGGAGGGAGAGAGATGCATGAGTGTGCACGGCAGCATGAGAATGGATGATGATTTCAACACTTAAATGTTTCCTGAAGACATACAGTATGCCCGGACCTCTCAAGACATCCTGATAGACAAAACACACATAATCTCTGCCTGTAAAGATGTTACAGTCTAGCAGGAGAGGTGGCAGTTTTCAACTGTAGAAACACCATCATGCATCACTTAAGAAGGAAACTGAGAAATGCGTCCCTGGACACGTGCAGCCACCCTAGAGTGTACCCACGCAAACCTAGACGGTGTAGCCTAACTACACACCTAGGCGGTATGGTGTGGCTTTTTGCTTCTAGGCTACAAACCTGTGCAGCGTGTTACTGTGCTGAGTACTGTAGGCAGTTGCGACGCAGTATCTGTGCATGTAAACATAGAAAAGGAACAGTTACAGTATGCTATTGTAATCTTATGGGACCACTGTCATGTATGTTTATTGTTAGCCAAATTGTCAGTATGCGTGCATGACTATGTATTTAGGAGCAATGATAATAAATGCTACAAAGGAACTATGGAGACTATGGTAGATAATAGGGACACCTCACTTACTCATGGGGAATCAGAAGAAGCTTCCCTGAAAAATTACAACTAAGCTGAGATTTGAAGAATAATGAGGACAGGTGGGAGGGGTTTTAATGAGGCCAAGGAGGTTGTAAGGGCGTTGCTAGAGGAGGGAGAAAATCTGAGAAGGCTCTGAGGCAGGGAAGCTCTTGGATATTTGTGCAGCTGGGAGGATTAGAAGGATAGGGTTATCAGGGTGTATCTAGTGAGGGCAGAGCAAGCCAGAAGAGTAAGCAGAGAGCAGGTTGTGCAGGACTTGTAGACCTTCCTGGGATGTCTGACTTCATCCTAAGACTGAGTTGCCAGTCTAGAGCTTTAAACAGGGTGGGAGGGGCACGCCAGCTACAGCGTGGCACATACAGTTAGAGGGGCTGCCCTGTAAGCAGAGGCTGGTTAGCAAATTCCCAATAACCCAGCAAAACTTAGAGGTGTTGGCTTATGAGCTATGCGAGGTGACGGTGGAACTAGGAGGAAGTGGTGGCTTTTGAGGAATGGGCTGGATGGGCCTTGATACTGAATTGGATTGAAAAGGGGGGGAAGTGTGGAAAACAATGCAGGGCTCTGCTGTCAGCTAGCCGATGGTCCACTTACCAAGGTAGGGAGCACCAGACGGGAACCAGGATAGGGAATGGATGGAAGTTTTTGTAGTAGATGAGTAGCGTTTCAGATGTGAAATGGGCAGGAAGGTCAGTGGGCCGGGTTCTCTGAAGAAGGAACTGGGATCGGAATCACAGGCATCTGGTGAGTACAAAGGCCACGGAGTCCCCAGCATGAGGGTGACAGTGAGAAGCAGCCGGGAGCAAGCCCTCGGGGGAGCCCTGGCTCACTGCATTCTCCCAGCAGCAAGTGCAGAGCAGTGTTGCTGACCAAGGCTCTCACGCTGTCCGCTGCACAATCACCAAACTTTCCAGGCCAGTACATTTTATTTTTATTAATACAACTTAAAGCCAGAAACATACCCAGCCCTCATTGTTTTCCATAAGAGCATCTACCAAACCCAAATGACATTCCTACCCCTAAACCTCATCACAGTAGTTACATTTTAATACGCTATGTCTACCAACAAGCAAATGCATTGCCCTCCTCCAATACAATAAAGTCTCCCCGATGGGCATGTCACAATGTACCCCCAACTATACTGGGTGATTGCTTTTGTCCATATATTTTGTCCATATATATTTGTCCATATATTTTGTGCATATATTTCATCGTTAAAATGTTAAAAAAAAATTTTTAAATTTCTCTCTCCCTTAACTTTTTTGCCTCTGTACAACTGGTTAATGAGTCTAAATCACTAACAACTGAGTATAAGGAGCTTGGAAGATACTCCTTTCTGACTCCCACGTCAGAATAGTGTCTGGGTCACCACCGGGCTCAGCATTGGGTGGAAAACCTGGAGGGAAGAGCTTTGGAGACCCATCCTGACCCTGGGTGAAGAAAAACATGGATATTCCAACTCTGGCAATCCAGGGTTAGAATATCCTAGATTCTACAACCTCCATAACTATTCATCCTCCTCCCCTTCTCTCCTGGGGGCAATGAATAGTTAACTGAGACACTGCTGGTCTCAGGAAGATTTAGCAGGAATGAAGGTCAGTGAATACATCGTGTTGTTTGATGACTTCTTAAATCTGATGGTACCTTAGCCAGAAATGCTTACAGTGTATTTTATAATAAACTTTGGTTAATGGACTAACATGAAGCCTCTAACTCTTTTGCACTGTTAGTCCTTGGGTACAATGCCAAATACATCAGGTAGGTTCGTTCAACAGAACCGAGGAACACCATGAAATCCTACGTCGTTAGATGAGCACAAACTATGCTTAATAGCACAAAATACCCAACACCTGCCGACACTCTGTGACAAGAACTTAGTATTCTATAGGACTGAAGATGTGATGGCTGGAAGTCTCCTTCTTCCAAAGCAAACACCCACCAGAATCCTTCACAAAAGCCCACAACGAGGTTGAGCCCTAAGTTGGGTCCTCTTCTGTGACTAGTATCGGTGGAGTGAATCATTGACTGCCTGCTCCAGTCATTTTAAAGATGGTACAGCACGTTTTTAAACTGATATCTCAAGAACCAACAGAGTGATGGAAAAGTCGAATGCAAATGTGTTCTGCTTTGTTTTCATTTGTAGTCATAATAGAAAAAAATTGTAATAAGTCCCCAAATTATTCTCCCTTAATGTGATTTAAATAATAAATTCATAAGATTGAATTGATTTGTTTATAGACACTTAATTGTAGAAAAATGACATTTTTTGTTGTTTACACCATCAAATCCAATCAAGCCAAACAAGATGGTTAACTAAAATGATTAATGAATGCAGCATTAGCTGATAGCTTTAAATTTAGCATGTGCTACTGATGTCAGGGTTGATTAGTTCTCTATCTAAAACTGATGCTATTAAAAGCTTTGAGCAATTTAGATGTTGTCATTGAGTAAAATTTCAGTGGGGTGAGATAAATTCTATCAGGATTAATTCTGCCATGGTGCAGCATGTGCACAGATGTTGAATAGAGAGTGGGCCTTTTCTGATGGGACAAGAAGAAGGAATGAAAGGCAGAGGGGCCACAAGGTGGCAAAAAAAAAAAAAAAAAAAAAAAAAAAAAAAAAAAAAAAAAAAAAAAAAAAAAACATCTTTGCACAAGGATTCCCAAATGGCATACAAGTAGGAATATTGATCATTTCAGCTTCAGAACTTTTCAAGAAGTGGGAAAAAATAAATGAAGGGGAGGCAAGAGGTTAATACAGTACCATGCTTTAGGAACTCCTCTGAAAATGAATCCATGGGGAAATCATTGTAGTCAGTGGTGGAGACCAACATTTTTATTAATAAGATAAAACGAAAGAGTGGTAACGCAAAGGCGATCATTGGATGGAATGATTACGTGTCACGCGCGCTTGAGGACCTAGAAAGCAAACCGGAGTGATTATGCCAATCAGATTGCAAGGTCGGAGACCTGCTAAAAGGTTAGAAAGAATCCAATCCTGGGGCTCTCAGACAGGACTTGGGGAAATCAGGTTGCTGCAAGCCGCTGTGACTTGAGGAAGGTGTTCAGTGGGGGACCTTAAACCATTTCCAACATCTGTGCCTTTGAAATATTTTATTATTGATCCAAATATCCCCAAGACATTTTAAATGGAAGGGAAAATGTACTATAGCAGACCCAAATTCTATGGATGTTTAGACCCTATCCCTGTCTAGGGATGTGGAGGAGGTGAATCTGTCAGTGGATTAGATCAGACTAGAAGGTTCTGGTGATTAATGCAGCTGGGCCATCTCAAAGAAAAAGGCAGCAAATACTTTGGTTCCCTCTATGTAGTTCCACCTAAGAAGACGAAAAACAAAAAGAAATTTTGTTAAAATTTCCATTCAAATGAAGGAGGAAAAATATTCTGTCATTTAGACAGGAAGATTTGATGTTATAAATTCCATCTAAATTATTTAACATAATTCTGAGATCCCAGTATGAAAGGCACTAAGTTCCATGTGAAAATGCCATTATTATTACTAAGAAGATGAGAATCACTCATAGACTCAAATCCAAAGGTCCATTTTCCTTGATTTCTTATCATTGATATGACATGGATCTCAAAGTCAAACATTGTCTTGTTTCTTGCTAGTCTGGGAGGCTTAGGAGATATTAGTATCTGCCAATAGCACATATAGCAAACATTCCTAAATAGCCTTTTCTGTTTTGCACTGAACATTCGTGTTTCCCCAAACTCCTATGTTGAAGCCCTGACCACCCAATGTATCTGTATTTGGAGAACAGGGCTGGAGGAGATGATAAGGATTAAATTAGGTCAAAATGGGGGTCCTAATCCCATGGGGCTGGTGCCCTTATAAAAAGAGAAGGAGACACCAGAGCCCCCTAACCCCACCATGTGAGCACAGGGACAGCCAGGAAGACAGCCCGCACCCACCAGGAACCAAAGAGGCTGGCACCGATCTAGGGCGTCCAGGCTCCAGAACTGTGAGGAATCAATGTGTGTTGTTTAAGCCCCCAGCCTGTATGATTTTTCATTCTTGCATACATTGAACAGGAGCTCACCCACGTGTAGAAGGGGTGTGTGCAGTGAAGGAAGAAAACAGAGGCACATTGCACAGGCATCAGCTGACCTGTTGATCTTCTCATTCTGTGAGTGTTCTCCATCATCAACAGCTCCCAGCGGAATCATGACCACGCTCTTGTGAACAATCTCCTGGAACATTTTGGCAATTGGAATGGTGGATCCATCCCGTATCATATCTGGGTCTGTTCCAAACACTGAAACAGGAAAAGAAGGCATTTGGATCGAGTAAGGCCAAGACCACCCCCAGTAAGCTCCTCAAGGGCAGTGCCACTTTACCTTCCTCTTTCTTTTTCCTTATTAATCTTTCTTTTTTACTGTTAGATTTGGTGCCTGGGGTAAGGAATCCTTTTGATATCATGCAATTTATATTCTAATATAGATGCTAGAGTCAAGAAGAAAATATCTTCTTCACAATTACCTACTTTAGAAAATATTTTAGGGTCAGGCATGGTGGGTCATGCCTGTAATCCCAGCACTTTGGGAGGCTGAGGTGGGTGGATCGCTTGGGGTCAGGAGTTCGAGACCATCCTGGCCAACATGGTGAAACCCCGTCTCTACTAAAAATACAAAAAATTAGCTGGGCATGGTGGCGCGTGCTTGTGATCCCAGCTACTCAGGAGGCTGA
>NW_016107364.1:6126071-6151391 GCF_001604975.1 Cebus imitator | reverse complement strand
TGGGAGGTGGAGGTTGCAGTGAGCTGAGATCTTGCCACTGAACTCCGGCTTGGGTGATGGAGCGAGACTCTGTCTCAAAATAAATAAATAAATAATATTGCAAATAAAAATTTTATTTTAAACTAATTTTAGAAAAGTTTAGAATTTAGAAAAGTTGCAAAAATAATACAGAGAGAGCTCCCATCTATCTCTTACTCTGCTTTCCCTAACCTTATGTAACTAACACAAAGTGATCAAAGCAAGGAAACTGACGACGGTGCAATGCTACTAAATACTCTCCGGACTTTAAATTTCACCAATCTTTCCCTTTTTCCACTCCAGGATCTGATCCAGAATCCAAACTGCATTTTTATTATTGCTTCTTAGTTTCTTGTATGTTGTGGACGTTTCTGAGTATTTCCTTGTCTTTCATGACCTTGACCAGCTTGAAGCTTATCAATTAGAGGTTTTGTAAAATATCCCTCATTCTGGGTTTGTCTGATGTTATCTTGTGATTGGAAGTGGTCATGCATTTTTGGCATGACACAAGACAATGTTCCTATCTTTCTTGTTTCTTCATGAATTAAATACCATGGAAGTGGGACTTTTTGGTGACAGATATGCCAGTAGCTGTACTATCACTCAAATGTCAGAATGTTTCTGGCAATTTTCAGACCATCGCATAAAATAGTTTTAACTGCTATCCCAGGTTTTAGAAAGAGATGAACTTCTAGCTTAGAGGACATGCTGCCAGTGAGGGAGCAGGGATGCAGAATGAAACCAAGAAACCTAAGAGAACATGCCGCCTCTTCTGTATTCACAGAGCAAGATGGATACGAATCAAAGCAATGTACCTTGTTAGCAGAACCAGTTGAGCACACAAATAGACCGGAAGGCGCCTTTTGCATTCCCGAAAGGCTGTTTCAGACCCGTCTATTATTGTCCACCTTGATATTTCAAACACACACCTCTCTTCAGCTGCTATCACATTTCTTCAATCCTAAAGTTTATTGGCAAAATACCTGCTATATTGGGGGCAGCAGGAATGCTGATGTAAAGAGGCATGGCTCCATGTCTTGGATTGTTCTCTGGTTTTCCGTGTCTGTTTCCCTTGTACTGATAACCCCGAGAGAGAGAGTTAGTGCTTCAAGGAGATCTGGGCTTCCCATTCCGGCTTTGCCACCATTAGCCAATGTGGCCTCAGGCCGCATCTGTAATAGGATGCCATAGGTCTATCTAAACACACACCACTGCTTTTCCACCTGGCTTTTGGAGAGACCCAGAACCTCCTGCTTTGGGGAGAACCCCAATCCTGCTGTTGTTGGCATGGTCCCCCTCCTGGTGCAGAAGTCAAGGAGACTGGGTGTTCCTGCTCCCTGATGCCACAGCCAGCACCCAAGTACACACCCTCTGCTCAGCCCAACACATGGCTGTACCCAGGACAGTGAAGTGCCTGGACTTAAAGCAGGAACCACCAAAGAAGTTCCAAATAGAGCTGCACTGCCTTCCAGAAAAGTGATGTGGCGTTGTGAAGAGACCACTGGCTTTAGGGTCAGACACACTGGAATGGGGTTTCATGTGCGTTTTGTAATTTTATCCAGCAAGCTCATCTCCAGGAAGCTCCTGCAGAATCTCCTTGGCCTGCCTGGGGTCTGTGTCCTCCAGGGCAGTGCTGTGCTTGCGTCCAGCCACGGCACTGGGGAGGCCGGGACCACACACTAGGTAAACATTAAAGACCCAGACCCACGGGGGCAAGTGTCCGTGATTAAAAATTCCCAGGGGAGACCTTGTGCCCGTCCAACATCCAAGCAAAGACAGTTGTGCTTACACACACACACACATAGGATGGTCTCGTTGGGGGATGCCCTGCCTGTATATAGGGGGTCTCGTTTTCAACTTCCTGCCTCACTCTGGCCCAAGGCCATGAAAGCCCCAGCCTCTCTGTGACCAGGAAGAGCAGATCCCTGCAGGCCAACCCAGGGTCTGCTTATTCACTCCCCTAGAGTTTAGGTTCTCCTTCATTTTTAACCCTAAAGGGTTTCCTCTGATGCCACACAACCTAAGCTGTGTTTTTCCATTTTTCATTTTTCACTCTGTCCCCTAGGCTGGAGTGCAGTAGCATGATCACAACTCGCTGCAGCCTCAACCTCCTGGGCTCAAGCAATCCTCCTGCCTCAGCCTCCTGGGTAGCTGGGACTACAGGCATGTGCTACCACACCCAGCTAATTTTTATATATTTTATAGAGATGGGGGGATCCACCATATTGTCCAGGCTGTTCTCCACCTCCTGAACTCAAGTGATCCTCCCACCTCTGCCTCCCAAACTGCTGGGATTATAAGCTTGAGCCATCACACACCTGGCCTAACCTGTGTTTTGAAAGGACATTTTTACATGTTAGCAACATTTCTATGAGTTTTGTATTGGGGGGGTTGAAGGTTTTCTAGTCCATCATTTTCCCCAAAATTCAGGTCTCCAGACTTAAATTTGAACAGAGGCTTTGCCACTTGTGAGCTGGGTGCCTTCTGTCGAAATGCTTGGTGTCTGTAAGCCTTCATTTATTCCTCTGTCAGATGGGGAAGACCATTGGGAGGATTACTTGAGATGGTGTGTATAGCGTGCCCTGTGCATGCCATGCATTCAACAATTGTTTGATATTAAAGGAGAGTCGATTTCTGAGTTTTAAAAGTGTCTGCTTTACCCGCAGTCCCATGGGTACCACCCCTGAGGCCCATTGCAGACTGGCCAGTCAGAAGATCTCAAGGTCCCACCTGTTCTGATGGCTCTTTTTGCCGCGATATACTGGGTGTTGTTAATATTTGCGATCCATGGGTGTAGTCCTAGAGCCATGGAAACAACCATCTTGTTGGAACTATTTCTTTTGGAGAACACATCCTCAAGATGCCGTGTCACCTAAAAGGTGATGTTTTCAATAAGAAGAGAAAATGTCAAGTTATTCTCTTCCACAGTGAGCATAGTATTCCATCAAGAAGCCCCAACCTGACACATTCAAGTGCTGTGATTTTCCCTTCGCTCTGCCAGAGGGCAAGAGTGAGAGCCTTCTTCAGTGCTGAGAGCAGGCAAGCCTGGGCTGCACCCAGAGGGGGACTCCCCTCTGTCCTCTACCTTGCAGTCCTGGCCCCCCACCCCTTCCAACCGCAGTGTCTCACACACGGAGGTGCTGGAGCATCGCTGTTGAAAGTGAGGAAGCCGAACACCAGCAGGACTTCTCATCTGAAACCTTCGCTTTTTGGACTCCTCGGTACCCTCTGAATGTTTGGGGAGTATTAGCATTTGGGAAATTTCCAAGAAGTGGAAGCAACTCCAGGCTCAACTGGAGGAGCCTCATTTCTGCCTCATTCTCTCCCCTCCTGCTCCTTTTTCAATGTTACTGTGGAAAGCCTCCCGGGGCGGTGCCACACTCAAATTTCTTCCATTAATTCCCTCAGCACACATTTATAGAACACCTGTCATGTGCCAGAGACTGTTCTAGGTGCTGCGGATACAGCTGTGAACAAGACAAGGAAGGCCCTGCCCTGGAGTTTATATGTCATGAGAAAGAGGGGGAGTACCTCCAAAAAGAAGGAAGGGGCAGGAGGAAGGAGGGAAGGAGAAGAGGAAAGGGAAGGGAGGGGGAGGGAGTGGAGATAGGAGGGGAGGGGAGTGGGGAGAGGAGAGGAGAGGAAAGGATGGAAGGAGGGTAGGAGGAAGAAACAGGAGGGAAGGAAAAGGAAAGGAAAGGAGAGGAGAGGAGAGATGGGAGAGGAGAGGGGAGACGGAAGGGGAGGGGAAGGGAGGGACAGGATTGGAAGGGGAGGGAAGGGGGAGATGATGGGAAAGGGAGGAGGGAGGGAGGAGAGAAGGCAGGAGAGGCAGGGAAGGAAGGCGGGAGGGAGGGAGAGAGAAAGAGAGACTATTTTAGAATGTAATTAGTGGTAAGAAGATAATAAAGGGGGATAATGGGATGGAGAGGGGCTGAGGGTTGCGATGAGGTATTCCTTTAGCTCATTCATTCAAGAGTCCAGTCTCTGAAACTAACTTGAGTCAAATTGATAATTGGTTGGTAATTTGGATACATAACTCCTTCCAGAAAACATTTTCCTTAAAATTCTTTCTAGGCCCGACACGGTGGCTCATTCCTGTAATCCCAGCACTTTGTGAGGCTGAGGCGGGTGGATCAGGAGATCAGGAGTTCAAGACCAGACTGGCCAACATAGTGAAACCCTGTCTCTACTAAAAATACAAAAACTAGCTGGGTGTGGTGGGCACACCTGTAGTCCCAGCTACTCAGGAAGCTGAGGCAGGAGAATCACTTGAAACCAGAAGGCAGAGGTTGCAGTGAGCCAAGATCTGGTCACTGCACTCCAGCCTGCGCTAAAGGGCGAAACTCTGTCTCAAACAAACAAACAAAAAATGGCGACTTCCAAAGTGTCCATCTCAGACACGATGGGAATCTGATGATTGAGGCCTGGGACTTCCAAAGGGTCCATCTCAGACACGATGGGAATCTGATGATTGAGGCCTGGGACTTCCAAAGGGCCCATCTCAGACACGATGGGATCTGATGATTGAGGCCTGGGACTTCCAAACGGTCCATCTCAGACACGATGGGAATCTGATGATTGAAGCCTCATCAGAGGCTTCTGGCCAAGCACAGGCAGTTCCCTACCCTATCCTCCCTCAATGTGTAAAGCAATCTTGCTTTTTATCTACCACCGAACTTTCAAATTTCCTTAGCACTCTAGCTTCAAATGGTTATTTGTCTGGCTGCTGTAATTGCATATACTCGAGGAAAAAGATGGAGTTCTTTTTGTTTGTTTTTTTTTAAGAGACAGTATCTCACTCTGTCACCCAGGCTGGAGTGCAGTGGTGCAATCATAGCTCACTGCAGCCTTCAACTCCTGCGCTCAAGGGATCCGCCAGCCTTGGCCTCTCAAAGTGCTGGGATTACAGGTGCAAGCCACTGCGCTGGACAATACTGGTTTCTTGACATCTGTTCCACTTCTCTTGTTCTGCAAAAAATGATACTCCAACAGTAGCAGCCGCAGTGCTCACTAAGCCGTGATGTGCAGGAGTCAGAGACCATGCTGCTAGACAGAATGACAACGTTCGTTACCTGCTTTTCCACCATGGACACATTCATGTGAGGGACCAGACGGATTGAAAATTTTCCTATAACTCGGCCAGGTATGACTGTTTTAGCTCCAGGCTCATCAAACGCGCCCTCAATCCCATGAATAGAAAGAGATGGGTACCTCCAGAGGTGCATTAGAATCTCCTCCTACATTAAAACACAATTATCCAAAGGAGGCCTAATTAGAACCCAGTGGATCTGGGTTGCGTGTGTTACCACCCCACGGTTCCTCTGAGACACCATTCAGGACATGTTAACTGTCACCTTGGTCAGTTGCGCCTGACACACGGAGGACTTTTCCCTCAGGACATAAACTCTCCGCTGTCCTCAAACGCCTTCGCCTACCCAAGCCGTTCCCTCCTCCAGAGTGCCGCCTTTGCCCAAGATCTGCAGTTTCCAGTTAACGAATGGCAAAGGGGCCCTTTCAATGAGATTGGGCACGGTCAGGGTGGTATGGCCATGACAAAGGGGCCCTTTCAGAAATTTGGGTCCAAGTATAAATTTCCATCCCCACTCATGTAATAATAATAACGTATGTAGGGAATGCATTTTCTTATTCAGAAGACGTCAAAGAACGCTACAGATGTTCCGGCCAGTTTTCTTTCTTCTTCTGGCCATCCTCGCGCTGGTCTGCGGGAAGAAGCGTGCTTCATAGTAACTCACTCTATCGCTCTTTTCAGCTTGCTTTTCCCTCTGGGTCCCTTCCCCAGGAACCAGCCCTGGCCGCCAAACACCTTGTCAGGCAAGCAAGCTCCACAGAAAGAGGAGGAGAAAAGCAAAACAATTCTCATTTGCCTGTAAGGAATGCTTTTGGCTTTGTGTTTACTTAGTCCACTGAGGCAACCATGTATTCACTTACAGATCAGACCCTAAGGCTCCTGGTTTTATCTGGAAAAATGAACACTTTGAGGTCTTGGGACTGGCATCATCTCAGACTCTTCTCAGTCTTTGAACAGGTAAGAAGTCCAGTTCACTGGCCGAAGGCCAGCATGGGATCTAGGTTAATAAACAGCTTTGGAAAAACAGGGCTGTGAAATGGGTAACTGCTTGTGGTTAAGTGCCAGAAGCCAGTGCCACCTAGACCCCAGAGAAAAAGGACTGGTTGATCCAGACCACAGGGAAGTGGCTCTGTGAAAGTCAAACCTGCCTAGGAATCAACATCCGCTTTGGGTTCTAAGATGCACAGATTAACACCAGACAATGATCTGGACAGTGGGCAAATGCAATCTACAAGCCTGATGCCTCTTCCAGGTTATCCAGCAATCTGTGGCCATACCTTAGTATCGAACAGAAATTTCGCCACCTGGCTGCTATTCCGGTATTCTTCTAGGTCCAGATCAATGGCTTTGTATGTATTTATTTCCTCTTCTGTAACAGGAGCCACTTCATCATAGATTCCAGGGACCAGGATGTGACCGGACGAGTCTACCAGGCTACCTGCAAAACACACACAGAAAACACAGCCAGGTAGAAATAAGGAGTGTGCCGACATTGTGGTCCTGGAGCTAGACCATGGATAACTGTTTGGGGTTGCAGCAGGCCTCATGACTGTCCGGGTCCCCATGGCCAAAGCCATCGGCAGCAACTCCATCCAAGAAGTGACCGTCAGAGAAAGGAGCTGGTCACCAGGCTCACGCAGCCAGAGTCAGCCCTGCCTCAGGGTTCACCTTGTCAAAGGTGAGGCTGAAAACACCTGGGCCTGCCACAGATGAAGCCAGAGCGAGTTACCTGCATCACGTTCACATTCTCAGCTATGCCTTTCATGTCATAAACAAGGTTTGTGTTTTGGTTTTATCTTATTCTGAGTTAAAAAAGTAATACTTGTTCTTCATAAAACATTTAAAATACATGCTGGGCATGGTGGCTCACATCTGTATTCCCAGCATTTTGGGGGGTCAAAGCAGGTGGATTGCTTGAGCCCAAGTCCCAGACCAGCCTGGGCAACATGGCGAGACCCCATTTCTACAACAAATACAAAAATTGGTGGGGCATGGTGGCACATGGCTGTAGACCTAGCTACTCAGGAAGCTGAGGCGGGAGGATCACTTGAGCCCAGGAAGTTGAGGCTGCAGTGAGCCATGATCGCATCACTGCACTACAGCCTGGATGATGAAGAGACCATGTCTCAAAAAAAATTATATATATATATATATATATATACACACACACACACACACACACACGTATACACACCTACATACATCCATACCTGAGAAACCAAAAATTTTCATCATCCCTTCTCAACTTCCCCTACACACACACACACACACACACACACACACACACAATTATAATAAAGACTCCTTTTTGATTAAAAGTATTATAACCTTCAGATCCACTCCATGAGACACCATCATGGCCACAAAATCCTCTATATATACCAGTATGCTATATAGATCAACACACATGGACAAAACCATCACTAAATATCCATAAAAGCAGCAGCGGTTGAGATTCAGTAAATACTGCTCACACTCTGGAGAAAATACTTATCAAAGGCAAAACGCAGCCAGGAAGTACACTGATGTAAATGACACACAAATGTCTCCAAGACAGCTCAATGAGTCCCCACTGATAATGCAATCACGAAGTCTTCCCTTGAGCGTATGTCCCTAAACTTCTGCCGACACTCTTCTGGGTAAGGATGGAGCTGCAAGGCACGAAAGACACACAAGTGCTCATAACCCAGCTGGAAAGCCACAGGTAGAGAAACGCAGGGGGGTCAGCAGCAGGAGCACTCATGAGCAGCAGGGGCTGTGCAGGAGCACGGAGGAGTCAACACAGAGGTCACCGGCAAACCCGGGAAGCCAAGGAGACCGCAGCTCGACGGGTGGGCCTGGGAGGTTGTCTAGGACGGGATGGGCACAATCTTCATGGTCAAAATTTTTATATAACTTGGCAAGACATTTGATGTTTTTGAGAGAAAGATTTGAGGACTACAGGCCCCAACATGAGAGTGCCCACCTGCACCAGGGGCTCATGTTGGAAGTGTGAAACTGAACGGTGTCATTTCAGCTGGTATCGTCAGACATTGCCAGTTGTGGGGTGGTGGTGATCCAGATGTCCTTAACGAATTAGGCTGTGATTTTGGCAGAAATGGCTTTTTCTTTCTTTCTTTTTTTTTTTTTTTAGACAGAGTTTTACTCTGTCGCCCAGGCTGGAGTGCAGTGGCACCATCTCAGTTCACTGCAATCTGCCTCCCGGTTCAAGCAATTCTCCTGCCTCAGCCTCCCAAGTAGCCTAGTTCTTTAATATTGAAAGCATTTGAATGAAAATAGTATGCTTAAGAGTTTGTCCCCTCCCCTGCTGTTCATTTTCCTCTTACAATCATGACGTGATGTCATTTCCACAGTTACCACTGCTGTCTTGGGGCACGCAAGGAAGGCAGAGGGTGCCTTTGAAAACTGCCCACAGGAAACAGAATCCTGCATGCCCAGCAGCTGTCTTGGATTTGAACATTTTAAATAACATTGCATATTTGGCACTTACAAAAATGCCCTTGGTTCAGCTGGACATGCTGACTCACGCCTATAATCCCAGCACTTTGGGAGGCCAAAGCAGGTGGATCACAAGGCCAGGAGATCAAGACCATCCTGGCCAACGTGGTGGAACCCCGTCTCTACTACAATACAAAAACTCACTGGGCGTGGTGGCGCGTACCTGTAGTCTCAGCTTCTCAAGAGGCTGAGGCAGGAGAATCACTTGAACCCAGGAGGTGGAGGTTGCAGGGAGTCGAGATTGTACCACTGCACTCCAGCCTGGGCGACAGAGTGAAACTCCATCTCAAAAAAAAATGCCTTGGCCAGGCGCGGTGGCTCAAGCCTGTAATCCCAGCACTTTGGGAGGCCGAGGCGTGTGGATCACGAGGTCAAGAGATCAAGACCATCCTGGTCAACATGGTGAAACCCCGTCTCTACTAAAAATACAAAAAATTAGCTGGGCATGGTGGCACGTGCCTGTAATCCCAGCTACTCAGGAGGCTGAGGCAGGGGAATTGCCTGAACCCAGGAGGCGGAGGTTGCGGTGAGCCGAGATCGCGCCATTGCACTCCAGCCTGGGTAACAAGAGTGAAACTCTGTCTCAAAAAAAAAAAAAAAGCCTTTGGTTCAATGGCCTTTTCTGTTTTATGGCTTTTAGAGGAATGAAAAGAGTAGGAAAATGTGGGCAAAGGGGAACCACAGAAGGTTAGAGCTCGATTTGTAAACCAAGTATGCTCGTACCGGCTCCTGCCTCCCCTGCACAGGAAGCCTCTTTTCAGACAGGGAACTTACATGGTTTTGCTTTGTATCCCTAGCGGAGGTTATCTGCATTTCACAGAGCTGGCGCTCACTAGCATTTATTGCCTGTGCATAATCACAGCAGAGACAGAGGGGTTAGGAGCTGGCACAAGGCAAGGGCTGCCCGTGGATTCCCTGCACCCTGTCTAGTGTGTATGGCTGTTTGTCAGCCTGCAGGAGTGGACACAGCAGAACCGACTCTCACTTGACATCAGGGACCCTGGGAGTCCAGGCAGCTCCACTATAGCCCGGCCTGCTGGCAAGCAAAATTCCTGCTTGTCATCTGATAAACACCAAAGCTCAACACTATGTCCTTGTGTTTTTGTACAAAACATATGAAAACCACATAGAGGACACAATCCAGAAATTACTCCACTGTGGAATGATTATTTGATTTGCACCAAAACTAAAGAAAGTAAAACCACATTTTTACTTTTGTTCATGAGCCTGAGCTGAATCTTCCTTAGCAGAGCACTGTGCACTTGTGGGGCTGACCTGGATCCTGTGCCTGGCTGAAGCCCTGAGATCTAGAAAGATGCATGCAGCAATCATGCTTGTGGGAAAAGCAAAATGTGCTGCAAAAGATTTCAGATGCATTTCCTGGGGAAGAAAAGATTCATTCTGGTAAAACAGAAAATTAACCTCCACTCCCCAAAATAGTAAGTTGCATACTTTCTGAGTTCTCCTGGAAACCATTTAAAAGCTTTAAAAGAAAATGCCTGGTTGTATTCTGCCTAAATTGTCAGACATGGGAAATATCTTCCAAGACTTATATTTCAGGAAAACTGGAAGGCCACAGAAGGATAGATAGATAGACAGATGGATAGATGGATGGATGGATGGATGGATGATAGATAGATGGATAGAGAGATAATAGATGGCTGGCTGGATAGACAGATGGTAGAAATATAGATAAATTTCGTGATTCGGATTGGAAGAATGAAGGAGGAGAAAGCTGTACAACGAAAACTGATGCTGAAGACCTTGAGGAGATCCTCCCAGACCCGGACCATCTGGGCCCATTCTACCTCAGTAGTCTCTGACTACAGAGGCCAATGGAGTAAATGCTGTTTGGCAATTTTTCTGCCCAAAAAGGGCGCGTTATTAAATATTTTTTGCCTTCTCTTTTTCCTTTTTATTTTTTTGAGACAGGGTCTCATTCTGTCATCCAGGCTGCAGTGCAGTGGCACAATTACCTCAGCTCACTGCCATATCCACCTCCCAGGCTCAAGCGACCCTCCTGCCTCAGCCTCTTAAGTAGCTTGGGACTACATGCCTGCACCATCACACCTGGCTAATTTTTGTAGTTTTTGTACAGGCAGGGTTTCACCATGTTGCCCAGGCTGGTCCCAAATTCCTGAGCTCAAGCAATTTACCCACCTTGGCCATGCTGTGAAGTTTGCATAAAGAAGCTATGCATGCCAGGTGGAGCAGAGCAAGGTTTTGCAGGGTCTAAAGCATAGGTAATGTGTGAACCTCTTTTTTAAAAAGAACACCGGATTATGAATATAAAATGATGAGTGTCATAAAATAATGAGCCAGGACTGCGGAAGGAGCTCCTATAAGTGAGGCCCCTAGAGTTTAAACTTCCTTTGCTTCCCTGGGAACCCACCATGGGCGGCCCTGAGGCCTAGAACAGCTGTAGGTGAACTGAGCCTGGGCAAACAGCCTCGCTGAAAAAAACACACAACTCCCTGTTGCACAAACCAGCAATCCACAAGAAATCAAGGACAGCACTGGGACAATCAGGGAATTCATCAGCATTGCTGTGCCACTCAGGGTCACAGCAACCTTGAAAAATGAAGCCAAGTGGTGCTGTCATATTTGACACCATCTCTGGAGTCAGGCCAGTGCAAGCCATTACTCACTGATGGACATGCTGCGTTCCAGCCTCCGTGGCAAGTGTTCTGCACACATCATCTGTTGGCACCTTCAGAACAATACTAGCTAAATAGGCGATTGTGTCCCTTTACAAATGAGAAACCGAAGACTAGAGAATTCAAGTAACCTGCCAGGGTCATGCAGGTGGTCTGTGGCAGAGCAAGGACGTACCTGGTCACCCCCACCCAGAACCCACATGCCTCAAGGCATAGGCTGATCTGCAGAAGGGCTTATCTACAGTGAGAAACGAGACACTCGTGAGAAAGTGGGTGAAGGGCCTCACCTGGTGTATCACTGAGTACCTTTCCCCTTTGATCATCCCTTTGTTGATTTATCTTCAAAAAGTCATGCCAAGTCTATTGAAGTTAAACTTGTGGTTCAGCTGGCTTTGGAATAGCACACCCCCACCCAGCCTGGCATTCTTGGAGCAGCAGTAAGGAAGTCAGGGTGACCTCTCAGTCTTTTGCATCCTTTGAGTCTCTGCCCTCTTGTCCTTGAGTATGGCTGCATGTGTCACAATGTCCAATAAAAGAAAACAGGTGAACTGAAGAAGAGTTTCAGTCCATGAAAAGAAATAATGCAGACTGACTTATAAATGGAGGGAACAGGTAGCCCAGGGGAGGAAACAGTCAGCATCTACACCCTTGTTCAGCGCTGGCTCAGAAAGCAAGAAGGAGAAGCACATGGAATCAGGTGGAACTGTCTTTTAGTTGATCCCTGATGCTTAAAAACATGAAACAAAACAAGGCATTACCAAGAAGAGCAACCAGATCAGCCATTGATTCATGAAGGATGCCACCAAAGGTTCCTGAGTGAAAATCCTGGTCTCTGCATTTCACCTGTACAGTAGATAAAAGAAAAGAGATATGCTTCCTGCCTTGGTACCTCTAGTGTAAGCATTTCATGTGGTGGAAGGTATATCTGCTGTGTCCCTCAGAACTCAGCGAGGCGACCTCCAGACCTGACTTCACTTTCCGTGTTTCTCAGTCATGTGGATTGGAGTTCCTACCCTCTGTTCGTTACTTCAATCCCACTGTCTCCTGAATCCCCTGAAACTGACTCATTCCCCAGCTCTTCCACCAACCCTATTCTAAGCCAAGATGACCAGGCAATCCTTGGCCAAATGATTGACATTTACACAGCTGTCTTCCTTTTGGTTTCATCCCATATTGTTAATCACTCCTCTTTCTGGAAAAACTTTCCTCCCTTGGTTTCTGAGAAGCTTTCTTCTCTTTCTTCTTTTCTTGCCTGCAGGACAATTCTATTAATATCTCCTCTAATGACATCTTTCCTTCCTTCCACTTCTAAAGCTTAATACTTGGGTCATCCTTCCTCTACACAAGCTTCAAGAGCTCACAGGATAGCATTTATGTATACAGCACCCTTGATATAAGTGACTCCATCTTAGAAAAAGACTCCATCTTACATTTCATGAGGCACTTTGCCAACAGGGACTAGATGTTCTGCCTCATCAGTAAAGACCGCATGCAGCTGGACAAGGACATAACCAAACGCATTCTTCCACTGTTGGTTCTTACCAGAGGCCTCTACAGTCATAAAATGACCAGGATGTCAGCAGCTCAAAACTTGACAGACACTGTTCTGCTGTCACTTCTGCTAAGCACCCAGCATCTGCCACCAAAGGCTCTACACAGATCAAAGACTCCTCCTTGCAAGATCACTGGACCACTCGGGCAAGGCCAGGTTATTCATTTTGTCTATATCACTCTCCCTGGACTGGGTCATTAACCTGTTTTCCTATCCCTTTTCTTTGTTTTTGTTTTGTTTTCTTGTTTTGAGAAGAGTCTCACTCTGTCACCCAGGCTGAAGTGCAGTGATGCAATCTCAGCTCACTGCAACCTTTGCCTCCCAGCTTCAAGTGATTCTTCTGCCTTGACTTTCCGAGTAGCTGGGACTACAAGCACACACCACTGTGCCCAGCTTTTTTTTTTTTTTTAGTAGAAACCAAGTTTTGCCATGTTGGCCAGGTTGGTCTTGAACTCCTGACCTCAGGTGATCCACCCGCCTTTAGCCTCCCAAAGTGCTGGGATTACAGGCATAAGCCACTGTGCCCGACTCCTTCTCTCCTCATGGTAAATGTTCCTTTGTTTGTTGTGGAATGTTTAGTCTATAACATTTACATATTGGCTAGGTATACCACGATGCATGCTTTGCAATATTGACTGCCTTGTGGAGTAGCTTGAGCCTGTGTGCCTGTAGCTCTGACTCCCAAGAGAATGGGAGGCTCTAAGGAGAACTGCCTTCTTGGGAACTCTGTGGAGCCCATGGCTTTTATTACTGAGATAGCATCAGTAAAAGCCTGAAATTGTGGAAAGACACAAACACGTGTGGACCTGGTTATCTCTGACCATGCAGTGAAGCAGGGATACTATTAATACCTCCATGCCCTTAAATGTGCATCCCTGGAGGTCTGACCTTCTACCTAAACACCAGACCTAAAACTCTGAGGTGCTTACAGTGCATTCCACTTGAGCATGCTTCTAGTTTCTGAAACTCAGGAGATCTAGACCCAAACTCAACCTCTTCTGCAATTATTTCCTACCAGCATGACTTCTCCTATGTATGCCATGTCCAATCCATTACCAATTTCTAGAGGTTGGGCTTTTGTGAAATTGATTCTTCTGTTCATTCCCGCCCATCCTTCTGGCCCAGCTGGTCTTTCTCTGTTCCGCTCCGTCCTCAGTGTACCACCAGAGCAATCTTTGGTGTGGTCACTTTAGCGTTAAGACTTTGAGTTCACTGGGCAATAAGGCTAGCTAAATTACTTCGGAATGTGGACGGTCTCACTTGGAAATGTTGAGCTGGCTGTCTCACACCCTGATGACAGCTCCTCTCCTCCTCTCTGGTAACTTTGCTGTACCACCTGTTCTTGGCCCTCATCAAGACATCCAGTCCTTTGACCCTTCCAAGATGTCCCACATTGGCCTCCTGCTCTTGTCTTTTCCCCTGTTCAACCAGAATACCACCATTGATCATGTCAGCCCCTCTGTGGTCAACACCTTGATGAGCTCTACCTACTTTCTCCACCACAGCCCTCTGGAGTAACCTCAAGCCCTGGGCCAGCCTGTCCACTGGGGCCTTCTCTGTCACCGGCCACTGAGCATGCTGCAGAAAGCCATCAATCTGCATGGACAATTGACTCCAGACCTTAACATTGCCAGGCCCTTCGTCATCGTCCCGTCCCTTCTCTTCTCTGTGTCCCATAGTGACCACTGCAAGCCATCACTTCTTGGCAGATACACTCACTTCCTACTACACAGAAAAAAAAAAAAAAAAAAAAAAAACAGAGGCAAGGAGGGAAGGAACTCCAGGATTTTGAGCTCTCTACCTGCCCAAGGCCCTCGCAGAAGAGGTTACTTTCTTCGCCTCGGCCTGGAGCGGGCCCCTCCCACCTCCTCAGTGCCTTTGTTCTCAAAAGTGCTCCCTCCTAGGTCTACCTGCTCCCTCCGTCTGTGGCCCCCTAAAGGCCTCCTCGGGCAGTTGTCCCAGCTCTCTCCCACTTCTCACAGCCATTTTCTTGAAAGAGCGTTGTAGAGGACAGTCCTTGCTTCCTGTTTTCCTTGTCACCCCCACAGGTCTTTAGTATCTGTATCTCACTAGGAGTAAACTTCCTGAGAGCACAGCCTATTTCATTCAGTCCTGTAGCCTTAGGACTTAGCATCCTCCTATCTGGCAAACAGAAGACACCCACTGTTTTTCAAACGCACAGCCGTGTGTGCTTCCGTGTCTGTGCTGACATGAGTCTCACAACTGCCTAGGGATTGGATGGAGCATGGATTATTAGCCTACACATTGTTATACGAGAGAAAAGATTGATGTGATGAAACAATTAGCTATTTACCCAGGAGGGACCTTCTAAGTCTCACATGCTATCACCAGTTGTCTGCATTACTAGAAAAAGAGAAAGGGAGAAGGAAACTGACTACATGTCAAACCTGAACTAAAGGCTGCATGTAATGACACGGCCATCCTGGGAGGAGGCTGGAAAAGTTACTGTACCGTCTTTCAAGGTGGGAAACCAGGGCTCAAAGTGAAGCCACCCACAGAAGACTGGGTACGGTAGAAGCCAGGATTCAGACGCTGGCCTCGGGCAACACCAATGCTCCTTCCCCTTCCCCGTGACCATGGCACTTAAGTCTCCTGCCACTGTTGCCAGCGGTCCCACACTGGGAGCAGGACACAGCACAGTTGCCCCCACATTGATCAGGCAGTCTGCTGACCCCCCTGTGGGCTGCCATACCTGCCTGCAGATCCCACAGCCAGAGTTTCCAAGCTTTGCTTTGTGAGTCACCAACCCCTGTGAATCCCCTCTCCAGAACGATGCACACAGGCACATCCACTCCAAGTGACGGGAGGTTCATAACCTCTCCAAACCCAAGACCTCTGTACCCACCCCCACCCCCCGAAGGCTGTGTGTTCCAGGTAAGGCCCTCTGTCCTCAGGAAGGCTTTCTCTTCCTCTCCAAGATTCCACAACGGGTTGGCGTTCCCATTCACACCCCCACAGGCCTCCACCCACACACTGCTGTCTGTGGATACCTCCACCGTGAAGTAGCTGTTCCCCCGGGTTCCGTAGGTGATTGCTGGCTTCCTTTGGCTGATCCACAGGTTATCTGAAATTACGATGTAGTCCACGCCAGAGAAGAATCGGTCCTTTTCTTTTTCCATAAGTTCCTCCAGGGCAACAGAGCCGGCCTCTTCCATCCCCTCAATGATGAATTTGATATTCACAGGAAGATCCTGAGTAACAACAGAAGAAAAAAAACTGCACAAGTTGCCTGATGTGGTTTGGCTGCGTCCTCATCCAAATCTCAACTTGAATTATCTCTCCCAGAATTCCCACATGTTATGGGAGAGACCAGGAGGAGGTGATTGAATCATGGGGGCCAGTCTTTCCTGTGCTATTCTTGTGATAGTAAGTCTCAGGAGATCTAATGGGTTTCTCAAGGATTCGCTTCTTCCTCATTTTTTCTTGCTGTTGCCACGTAAGAAGTGCCTTTTGCCTCTCGCCATGATTCTGAGGCCTCCCCAGCCATGTGGAAGTGTAAGTCCAATTAAACCTCTTTTTCTTCACAGCCTCGGGTATGTCTTTATCAACAGCATGAAAATGGACTAATACAGTAAATTGGTACCAGTAGAGTGGGTCATAGGTGAAAAGATACCCAAAAATGTGGAAGCAACTTTAAAACTGGGTAACAGGCAGAGATTGGAACAGTTTGAAGGGCTCAGAAGAAGACATGAAAATGTGGGAAAGTTTGGAATTTCCTAGAGTCTTGTTGAATGTCTTTGCCCAAAATGCTAATAGCAATAAGGACAATAAGGTCCAAGCTGAGGTGGCCTCAGATAGAGATGTGGAACTTGTTAGGAACTAAAGTGAAGGTGACTCTTCTTATGTTTCACCTCTGCCATAGA
Organism: Cebus imitator; assembly: GCF_001604975.1. Classification (NCBI taxonomy): domain Eukaryota; kingdom Metazoa; phylum Chordata; class Mammalia; order Primates; family Cebidae; genus Cebus; species Cebus imitator. The sequence continues at coordinate 6,134,690 of NW_016107364.1, read as the reverse complement.
GATTGTAGAACTTTGAACTTGAGAGAGATGACTTAAGGTATCCAGCAGAAAAAGTTTCAAAGCAGCAAAGCATTCAAGAGGTGACTTGGGTACTGTTAAGGGCATTCCATTTTTAAAGGGAAACAGAACATAAAAGTTCAGATAGAAAAGATAGAAAAGAAAAACCCATTTTTCTGGGGAGAAATTCAGGCTGGCTACAGAAATTTGCCTAAGTAGCAAGGAGCCTAATGTTAATCACCAAGACCATCAGGAAAATGTCTCCAGGCCATGCCAGAGACCTTCATGGCAGCCCCTCCCATCACAGGCCCAGAGGCCCAGGAGGAAAAAATAATTTCCTGGGCCAGGCCCAGCGTCCCCGTGCTGCATGCAGCCTAAGGACTTGTGCCCTATGTCCCAGCTGCTCCAGCTGTGGCTGAAAGGAGACAATGTACAGCTCAGGCTGTGGCTTCAGAGGATGGAAGCCCCAAGCCTTGGCAGCTTCCATGTGGTGTTGAGTCTGTGGGTTCACAGAAGTCAAGGATTAAGGTTTGGGAACCTCCACCTGGATTTCAGCAGATGTATGGAAATGCCTGGATGCCCAGGCAAAAGTTTGCTGCAGGGGGAGAGGGCCTCATGGAGAGCCTCTGCTAGGGCAGTGAGAAAGGGAAATGTGGCATCGGAGCCCCCATATGGAGTCCTTAGTGGGGTGCTGCTTAGTGGAGCTGTGAGAAGAGGTCACAGTCCTCCAGACCTCAGAATGGTAGATCCACTGGCAGCTTGAACCATGTGCCTGGAAAAGCTGCAGACACTCAATGCCAGCCCATGAAAGCAGCTGGGAGGAGGCTGTACCCTGCAAAGCCACAGGGGCAGAGCTGCCCAAGACAATGGGAACCCACCTCCAGCATCAGCGTAACCTGAATGTGAGACCTTAGGTCAAGGGAGATCATTTTGGAGCTTTGAAGTTTGACCCCTGGATTTCAGACTTGCATGGGCTCTGTAACCCCTTTGTTTTGACAAATTTCTCCTATTTGGAATGGCTGTATTTACCCAATACCTGTACTCACATTGTATCTAGAAGGTAACTAGCTTGCTTTTGATTTTACAGGCTCATAGGTGGAAGGGAATTACCTTGTCTCAGATGTGACTTTGGACTGTGGACTTTCGGGTTAATGGTGAAATGAGTTAAGACTTTGGGGGACTGCTGGGAAGGCATGGTTGGTTTTAAAATGTGAGGACATGAGATTTGGAGGCATCAGGGGTGGAATGATATGTTTTGGCTGTGTCCCCACCAAATCTCAACTTCAACTGTATCTCCCACATGTTGTAGGAGAGACCCAGGGGGAGGTAACTGAATCATGGGGGCCAGTCTTTCCCATGCTATTCTTGTGATAGTGAATAAGTCTCACAAGATCTGATGGGCTTATCAGGAGTTTCCACTTTTGCTTCTTCCTCATTTTCTCTTGCTGCCGCCATGTAAGAAGTGCCTTTCTCCTCCCGCCATGATTCTGAGACCTCTCCAGCCATGAGGAACTGTAAGTTCAGTTAAACCTCTTTTTCCTCTCAGTCTCAGGCATGTCTTTATCGGCAGTGTGAAAACAGACTAATACATTGCCCATTCACCTTTGAAGATACACTATTTGTTTATATATAACATAAATACATGAAATTATTATTTACATTCAATGTATGAATTTGCATTCCCCACAGTTCTGTTTCAGCAATGGCGTAACCATGGTTGTGAAGGAGAATTCAAGGCAACGCCTGGTGCATGCCCTCCAACATGGTCTGCCAATTTATCGCTATGATCACGAATTGGGGAAAGGAGCAACTACAGAAAAGCAAATTCTCGATATACCCTCTGTGTGGCTACAGAGGGAGGCATTTTTCTCCTTCTCCCCAAAAGGACTTTTTAAAGAAAGGTTAGGCAATTACAAATCGCTTTTCTGCCCTCATAATTCTGAGCATGAAAAAGGAGAACTTTTTCCTTTGAAAGATTGTTAAGCCTCAGGATAATTTTTACTTCAAGTATCTGTTATTTTTCAGCTATGATTTCAATCTGCCTTTTAACTTATTCAAAAGCTTTGATCTTGCAGCAAAATGGAACTTGAGTTTTTTTTCTAGTTAATATTAGGGCATAGAATAGCTCCTTTAAAATTTTTACAACATGCTGCTTCCCCATTTGGTTTTGATCTTTTTGTATCTTTATAATTTATAACTTCATATCTTTGAGAACCACATGAAGAGGAGAGGTCAAAGCCTTTTCCTAGGGCACAGGATGCGTGTAGAACTCTAAAAGTGCTTACATGCAGATAAACGACACGGCACGCACACTGTAATCAGTTCTAATAAGTGGGCTTGACTCACCACAGATTAACAAATGCAACATGAGCACAGGATTATGTATCAGAAAATAATAAGTTATGTAGTCATTAAAATGAGAAAATTAGAAAATCAGTCATTCATTTGGATAAGAGCATTTGGGGATAGTGATTTGTTCAAATCCCTTGTGCTTCTGTGTGTCTTAGGAAGCTCATCTGAAGTTCTGAAATCTGAATATCTGAAGATTCTGTATGAACACTGAACTAGCAAACAATTGCCGAGAAGTACATGGAAATCCTAAGAATTTTCCGGCAAGTCACGTTTAATAAAATACAAACCCAGAGCACTCAGCATGCAGGGTGCATGCATTAGCTGCCGGGTCTGCCAAGCCTCCCCTTGGCAGCTCACTGCTCTACCTGTGAAATATGGATATTGGTGCTCACTCTGCCTCCTAGAAAATAGTCCAGGGAGGTAATGTGTTCTAAGAGCTCTGTAGGCAAGGCAGGAAGAGAAGAAGAAGGCAGGAACGGAGAAGAAAGGGGCGCTCACGAAGGACCGTGAGTACTAGCACCATGTAGATGTTTCTTCACTGAATCCCTGCAAGCCTGTGAGGCAGAAACAATCATTCCCACTTCACAGATGAGAAAAGTGAGGCTCAGAGATGAACTGACTTGTCCAAGGGCAGTGAGTATTTCTTCTGTTTTCTTTGTGATTATGTAATTTTCAGAGTCGAAATTTTAAAAGTAAAACAGATTTTGGCCTTTTGATCGGAACAGTCTTATAAAGATTGCTGTTCCTTAAAAGGAGAGAGAGGAAGAAAGAGAGGGAGAAAGAAAGAAAGGAGGGAGGAAAAAAGAGAGAGGCAGGCAGAGAGAGAAACCAAGGCCCCATGGAAAGCTCAGTGCATATGTGCTTCGAGCGTCACGGATAAGAAGGCGCCTCTGCAGTGGTCAGTGGGAGCCCGCCAACACCTGTGCTGAATTCCTGAGCCTGTCTTCTGTGAGATTCAGGAATGGAGTCAGAATACTGAAGTCCCCTCCCATCTGCTTATGTCTCAGGAGAAAATAAACTTCTGAGAGCGAAACACCCGACACCTGACGGAATAACCCTCAGGAAAAGACACCCCAGGAGCCCAGGTCTGCTCTGCAGGACAGGGTGCCAGGGTGGCCCCTCAGCCCTCCGAGCCTTGCAGCCTTGGACAGGGCTGAGGTGGCGCCCAGGACAGGGGAGATGGAAGCAGACCCCAAGACTGACCTGGAGGGGTGCACACATTTTCACAGAACAGAACCCGAGGTCCGAAGAGGTCAAGTCATTTGCCCAAAGCTACACAGCTAGAGCCGATCCTCTGCCGGTGTCCACGCACATTGATTAGCAGACAGCAGAAGAGTGGCTTGAGATAAAACCATCCTTGTGTTGAAGCACAAACCTGGGTCCACCTACAATGTCCTCTGGAGCCTGGGAGGAGGGGACCCACCTCCTCAAATCTGTACCCCTGCCTCCACTCCAGAGCCCTTATTTGGACATCTGAAGAGAACCACTGTGTTCTCAGGGAAGAGATCCAAGGACTCCTGTGGAATGTCATGGAGATTCCTATCTTGATCATTTGCAAAGTAGCTGATACATTTTAAAAATGTGTGTGTGTGTCTCTGCTAGCAAATCATACTTTGTGATAAGAAGAAAGGGATGACAAAACAAGACAAGGCAAGATAAAATAAAGATTAAAGAAAAAAAGACAAGTCCCATCAGATAGCAGCTTGGCCACAGGCTTGTGTCTATGGCCGTGTCCTGTCTTTTAACGTGGTTAACAGTGCAGGCTGGAATCCGTCCTTGAGGTATCAGCCTTGCCACTAGCTGCACCACTTTGGGTGAGTTCCCTGACCTTCCCAAGCCTTACTCTCCTTATCTGTAAAATGGACGCAATTGTGGTACACCCTTCAAAGACTGCTGGGGAGAGTAGGTGACCGAAGGCAGTTTGCTCAGGACACAGCAGACAACTCAGAGAGAGTTGCAGTTACCATCCTCCCCTTCCTCTCTCCCAGACGCGGCCGCCACCTACCTGCTCCAGGGCTCGGAAAGCGCTCACAGCGTTGATCCAAGCCAAGACAGGGCCTTTGTTGTCAGTTGCTCCTCGTCCGTAAAGTTTCCCTTTAAAAAGGGAAGAAGAATGTTCAGAGAAGCGTGGATTTCTCTGCCAAGTGAATTAAAAACCAATGTAGTTTCATGGGCAATAATGTTAGCGGTGCTTTATATAATAATATAAATAAAAAATCTATGAAATTGCAAAGTTTGACTTTTTATGTACAAATAAGACTGTACATAAGACATCCTTGGATTTCTTCCCTGACAAATAGTATAGTCATCAGCTAGTCAGATAAGATAAGCTAATTTGCAATAGACAGATCCCGCTGGCCTTAATAAAAATTAGCTATTTTATCCAAGTTCACCAAAGAGACCCATTGGGGATTTGTTGCAGAATGCCATGTGGCATAGCCTCTCATTTTGAGATTTTACAGTTAGTAGAAGAATGAAAAAAGATATGTGTATATCTCTATTAACCTTTCTTTTTTCTTTATAAAATGCAAATTACGTTTGTTACTGTTAAAAAATAAAATGACCCAGACAACTACTTTCCTCACCACCCAAGAACCTCCATCCAGAGGCACAGAGGTTTATAGCTTTTTTTCACAAATGAAGAAGAACAGCCCCAGTGAACCAATCAGGAGACTATGAGAGCCGCCTCTCTTGCATTCTTTTTTTTTTTAGATGGAGTCTTGCTCTATTGCCCAGGCTGGAGTGCAGTGGTGCAATCTCAGCTCACTGCAACCTCCACCTCCTAGGTTCAAGCAATTCTCCTGCCTCACTTTCCCAAGTGGCTGGGATTACAGGCACCCACGACCATCCCTAGCTCATTTTTTGTATTTTTAGTACAGATGGGGTTTTGCCATGTTGGCCAGGCTAGTCTCGAATTCCTGACCTCAAGTAAGCCACCTGCCTCAGCCTCCCAAAGTGCTGGGATTATAAGCGTGAGCCACTGCACCTGCCCTATGCATTTTTAATGGCAGGGAGAGACCTGAAGCCCAGGGACAGAGCCGCATCTTCACCCCTTCAATCTTGCAAGCAAGCCCCCATCCATGTGCGGCAGCACTGCCCTGCAGCCCGAGCTCCCCACTGACCGTCCACCTCCGTCAGCATGTAGGGGTCCGTCAGCCACCCATCAGCCCGGTCGGCAGGCTGCACATCCAGGTGGCCATAGAAGCACACGGTGGCTTTGGTGGGATCGTTCCCTAGTTCGGCCAGGATAACGGGAGGTATTGGAAGACTCTGACCATCAGGCAGCTGCAGAATGATAAGGAATCATTTTTTAAAAGGCCGTGTTGTTCTTTCAGAAAATTCAAAGACATGACATTGGGAGTCCCGGCCAGGCTATCCCTGGGTCCTTGGAGAGCCCACATCATTTTTCTGAGCATCAGTTTCTCCATCTCTAAAATGAGTCCCATAAAACACTATTTTTTTCTGTTGGATACAGGGCCTCACTCCCATTGCCCAGGCTGCAGTACAGTGGTGCACCCTCAGGCTCAGGTGATTCTCCCACCTCAGCCTCCCTCCAAGTAGTTGAGACTACAGACACTCACCAACATGTCTGGCTAATTTTTTGTATTTTTGGTAGAGACAGGTTTTGCCGTGTTGCCCAGGCTGGTCTCAAACTCCCAGGCTCAAGTGATCCACCCACCTGAGCCTCTCAAAGTGCTGAGATTTCAAGCGTGAGATACTGAGCCCAGCTGAGACACTTTTAATTAAGATATAAAACCTCATTAAAAATAAAGTGTTGTGTTTTGTTTTGTTTTGTTTTTTTGAGATGGAGTCTCGCTCTGTCATCCAGACTGGAGTGTAATGGCGCCATCTTGGCTCAACACAACCTCCGCCCCCGAGGTTCAAGAGATTCTCCTGCCTCAGCCTCCCGAGGAGCTGGGACTGCCGGCGTGCACCACCACACCTGGCTAATTTTTGTACTTTTAGTAGAGACAGAGTTTCCCCAAGTTGGTCAGGCTGGTCTCCAACTCCCGACCTCAGGAGATCCGCCTGCCTTGGCCTCCGAAAGTGCTGGGATTACAGGTGAGCCACCGTGCCTGGCCGGTGAAGCACTTCTTTAGATCCACATCGACAGTTAGCATCATTAGCTGAATGTGCTCTTCAGTAAGAATGCAGATGACAACTGGATTAAATTAGGTGGACAAATCCTGGAAAACCTGGATGATCCTGAGGTTCCTCAGAGCTAAAATAAGTGCATCGGGTGCTTAGATTTCAGATATTTATGATGGAGTGGAGTTCTAGGAGATGGTTCTGATAAAAAAAAATGCGGCTCTAGATATGGCCCCTTCGAGAAAGATGCATATGAATTTAAAGAAAAGGACAATTTCCTTTTCTTAAAGGAGAGATTTGAATCGTGTGCAGGAAAGGAAGAATACAAGGGGGTCCTTTCCATAATAAGGCGACCTTCACTTGCCATCTGCACCGGCTTCTACAAGCCCACCAAACCCTGGAGTCCTGATATGACTGGAAAGCAATTAGATGGCCTCATCTGAGACCAGGTGGAATGTTTCATCTTCATTGGGAAGTGGGGTTACAGGGGGTTTTGGTTGAGGATCAGGATGAGCCTCTCCCTTGCCACCCCCGGGAAGGCACGACTGACATCTAGAAGGGTCAGCTCCCTCGGTGGGAGGTAGCCCCACAGCACCTGCTGAGAACCCATGTCCACCGAGGCCACATGGGCCCCCAGGCGCTGCAGCATGTCCACAGCCACCGCCATCATTCTGAAGAGCTCTTGTCTGAAGTGAGGCATGGGCTGGACAGAGTCGCTCTCGATGGCCACCCACTCCTTCAGCATCTAGGAGGAAGAGAAAACAGGGCATTAGCATGGGGGTCCCACATCCACTCTGGGCAGGAGTGAGGGTACCACAGGAGACAGCGAGTCCCAAGTGCTCTTCTGTTGATGGAGGACCTGAGGACGCATGACAGTGCCAGTGCGCACTGTGACGTTCAAGAGTAACAGACAGAAGAGCTGGGGTTTAATCAGGAACCCGGAGGCCAGTGATGCGTGTTGAATACAGAAGATCAGGCAGGGCAGGCTGCAGGAGAGGTGGCTGCCAGGCCCTCCCCAGGTTCACCAGGGCTGCAAAAAAGGGCAAGTCCCCACCCACTGCTCCTAATTATTAAGAACTGAGCAGCTGGCGGCTGTCAGCTTTCTCCAAGGCTCCCGGCTTCCCAGAAATGGAGGCCTCACTGGGCTGCAGGGCCCCCCGGACATGCTCTGCATTTAGATGCTCTAGCCTGACCCTCCCTGCACCTCTAGGATCCCACAGGACTGTGACCTCGGGCTTAAACTCAGCCTGTCATAGCTGTGTGACTTTGGGTGTATTCCTTCACATCCCTTAACCTGAGTTTTCCCTAACGTGTGCAAAAGACTCAGCATGGCATCCAGCACCTGGCGGCCACTCCAGCAGCGCTGCTGATGCTGAACGACTAAGGACCATTTACACGCCCATGTGGGAGCCGGAGTGGCTCATACTGAGACAGTCAGCATGTTTATGAAAAACGACGCCTATTCCGAATGACTGATCTCGGACTTCTCTTCCCGACTTGAGTTTGATCTCTCTACCCTGGTTGTAGCACTTCCATTTTTATTATAAAGGCACCTACTTAACCCGAAGGAATATTGTGTGGTACATTTTTAAACTGGAATTTACAGAGCAGAGGCTGCTGGTTTCTCCCTAAGTCCAGTGGATGTGGGTATGTTTGAGGGACTTAGGAAGAGGAGATGTTTCGGCTGAAAGGCCCAGACAAGGATTAAATCCCCACCACACACCGATTCTGGAAACCCCACTCAGCTTTCAAAAATCTAAGAGGCATTGATGCCTGGTTAATATTTCAGGAAGAGCAAGGGTTACGTGAGGGTCAGATTTAGGAACAGCGGGCTGGACATTCAGCCTCGTGCCTTTAGCCTAATTGCATGATAGTTTTCCTAAATTTGGTTGATTGATCCAATAAATGTCTCCTGAATGCCTGTCCTGTGCCAGACAGGAGGTGGGGGCTTGGGGTACAAAGTCCAGGGGGACCTCAAGGAACATCTAGTCTGGTGAGCACAGGCGACAACACACCAGTGTGCACATGTGTGGGAGGCTGATGGAGGGGGCAGCCAGATGGCCACAGAGTGGGCAAGAGAGCCCAGGAGAGTGGGAGTGGGGAGGAGCGGGTGAGTCTGCGGCTACATCACGCTCCCACTCTCCCGCTCCTCCCCCTGCTCTCCCCCTCCTCCCCCGCTCC
>NW_016107364.1:6118979-6125203 GCF_001604975.1 Cebus imitator | reverse complement strand
CCTCGTCCTGCTCTCCCACTCCTCTTCCTGCCTCCTCCTGTTCCCCAGGCCTCCCTCTTTTCGCCATTCCTCCTCACCCTCCGTCTACTTTACCCCTGCCCCGGACCCTGTATATGTACAGACACGGTATGGTGAATTAGGGATTAAGCGGAGGATTATCAACTTGGGAGGCTGAGGCAGAAGGATCACTGGAACACAGGAGATCGAGGCTGCAGTCAGCTGTGTTTGTGCCACTGCACTCCAGCCTGGGCGACAGAGCAAGACCCTGTCTCAAAAAATAATAACAAAAAAAAGAGGACCAAGCACAGTGGCTCACGCCTGCAATGTCAGCACTTTGGGAGGCCAAGGAGGGCAGATTCCTTGAGGTCAGGAGTTCAAAACCAGCCTGCCCAACATGGCGAAACCCTGTCTCTACTGAGAAGATACAAAATTTAGTTGGGCGTGTTGGCAGGTGCCTGTAATCCCAGCTACTTGGGATGCTGAGGCTGAGGTAGGAGAATCACCTGAACCCGGGAGGTTGCAGTGAGCCGAGATCTCACCACTGCACTCCAGCCTGGGTGACAGAGCGAGACTCTGTCTCAAAATAAATAAATAAATAGATAAATAAAATAAAATAAAAAATAAATGGAGGAGATAAAGTGCCTCTTGCACACATGCTACAAAACAAACCATGTTGCCGTTAAACTTTGCAGAGCTCCTGAGCTCCTCAGCTCTGCGTAGGCCTTATATTAATGTCAGGTGGCATTAGGAATGGGCGACCTCATGGAGCAGGGCAGACTTGAGCTCAGCGGAGGTGCTGGTCCTCTCTGCATGGACATCCCTAAACCAAGCGCTGGATATGGGCAGAGAGTGCCCTTGATGGGAGGAATGGCTAGGAGGGATCTTTTCCATCCATCTCACGAATACTGATGGTTTTTAACTCAACAGGCATTTTAAATGGAATTAGGCAAAAAAATCCACATCTCCAAGCAAGTCATTGTCCCACCCAAACACCAAAGGATATAATCCAAGATTTCTGTGTGTAGTTTCTTTCTCCTACCTGCACAAATTCATCCTGATGGAGGTCAATGTACTGGAAGACTTTCTCTAATGGCGCCGGGGGTGGGGAAGGCGAGGAGAACATGCCTCCGTCCAGCAGCAGGAGCACAGCCAGCAGCGACGCAGCCTGGAAGGGTTTGACGCGAGAGGAACGACTGAAAGTCAACACCCGTTGCTGGACTTGGACCTTTCAAATTCCTCGAGAATGTGTTATCTCACAGCTGCCCCCAGTCAGTCGGAATGAAATCACACAAGGTGGTGGAACCAGACATGTATTTTTTGCTCTGTCTTTCCCCAAACACTTTATTTCCAATGCTGAAGAACTTTAGTAAGACAGAAAAGAAGTTAACAAGCTCATCTTTAAATAATGTCATTCTGTTTCCTCCTGGCCCTCAGGGAGGCCAGTTCTGCAGCTCAGGAGTGAAGGGTGATCTTTGTGAGAAAGAGAAGAGGGAGGTAAAACCAAAAACAAACACCCAAAAGCCTTCCATGTGTGACGAGCCACTGCGTTAGACAAAAGAATTTCTGAGCAATGCCTAAAATCCAGTACTGTGGGGTTTCTTTCCACTGGCTCCTGAAGTCACAGCACTTTAACAAGAAAGGAAGAGAAAGGTCTGAGCTGGTGGCTCATGCTTGTAATCTCAGTACTTTGGGAGGTCAAGGTGGGCAGATATTTGAGGTCTGGAGTTGAAGACCAAATGGGCCAACATGGTGAAACCCTGTCTCTGAGAGACCCAGCCACAACCCTGTCTCCTTCCGCCTTTCTCCTCCCTGACCCCTTCTCAATCTCCCAGCCCATCCACACCTGGGATGACTCCGTCTGAGTGTCTTTGGGAGCCTGAGAACCAGCATTCCTCCTTGACCCCCAACAGGAAGGTCCTGTGGCAAAGTGGGCAATGCTCACCCCTTCACAGAGCACCCCCCACCGGCCCAGCCCTGTTTGGAGTGGGAGCTGCCGGCATTAGGCCAACCGTATGTCTGGAGGGGCCATCAGCCACGTGTCCCCCAGTGCAGCCCCAGGCATCAGTGGCTGGAGACGAGTAGGGAGGGATCGAGCTCGGGAAGGGCCACAGGGGCTAAGCCCTTGTTCAGCTCCCTACATGAGGTTCTTGGCTGGGAAAGCCACCAGCTATCCCAAGGAGACCAGCTGGGCTCCACTTTAGAAGCCAACCCCACCCTCCTGCAGCAGGAGGAGGGAGGGGAGAATTTAACCCAGACTGTCTCTGTTATTTTTGTCCCCAAAATCTCATCTTTTATTGTTTTAAATGGTTGAGATATTTTACATTATAAAATGATGAATATTTTAATCTATGATTCTTTAAATGCCCACCTTTCCATAGGTGGAGGTGAGCAGGGGTTGTGGGGAGAACCAGAGGAACTAGGCTGGTAACGTCTCAGAGTCATCCCTGAGACCTGGAGGAGGCCGCCCTGGCCTTGAGAGACAGATGTGCTCACAGCGAGAGGATGCTCATCACAGATTGGCCACCCCTCCCCAGTATTGCTTATTTTACAATGGAGCGTCTGCAAGCCTATTTGAAAAGCAGTTGATTATTTTACTTTTCGACCTGTCATTTTCATGGTTTTCTCTAAATTACTCTCCACAAAGCAGCCTGGGTGATCTTTTTAAAGGTGGGGCAGATCGCAAGACTCCCTGTTTTAACCCTTCCAAGAGGTCCCATTGCCCTTGCGGTAAAGCAAATATCCCACGACCCCCAGGTCTTACATGGTGGAGCCCACCTGCCTCTACCAGCAGACCTCCTCCCTTGTCGGGGTACCATGCAGGACCCCTCCATCACTTTTCATCTGTTCCCAAATGCATTGCTGAATCTTCCTCCATGCCTCTGTGCATCGCTTGGCCTCAGGCCCCCGCAGAGTGAAGGTGAACTGGGGAGCATCCAAACTGAGGAGCCCCTCACCCCTACACACTGTGCAGTGCATCTGAGTGAATTTGTGTGCAGGGAGCTGTGTTCTGTGTCTTCCAGGAATTCACCCCCAACAAAACGTCTAGTCCTGCTGAAAATGTCCGAGACAGCAAGAAAGAGTGCGTCTCCCCAACCAGAGTGTCACTCAGCACCTGGGATCAATCCATCCCATGCCCAACAGGAGAGCCACTCCCAGGCTGTTCTGCCTTCTGTCAGATCACCACTGAAATGCTACAGGGATGTTCAGGCTTCAAGAACTTTCCAGCTAGGATTCAGTGGGCATAAAATCTGAGCGAACACAGAGAACCTGTGTTCACAAAACAAGGTGGCAGAGAAAGAGCCAATGCTGGGTGAGGGAATGTGCATAGAGCAGGGCAGCTGGGGTGGCATCACGCGAAGACCACAGGCCGAACAGTCGGGAGGGCCACTACCAAGTTCAGCCCTGCCAGGCTCCAGCACGGCTCCTTCGGGTTCCTCTCTCAGCCTGAATTCCTCCACTGTCATTAGGGAGTGGGAGCCTCACAGTGGCCAAGGACCCAAAGAGCTACAAAAAAACGTGTGGCTCTGAGCGGACAGAGGGCTCACCAACTGCCAGGAAAGCAGTCAGATGTGCTGTGAAATGCAGACCCTGTCCCATCGTGGGGCAGGGACGGTCAACAGCAGCATCTGGGAGGAAACTGGTGCTGAACTCTGACGGGGAGGAAGCGTAAGCTTGGAGAAGGGCAGGCATTCAGGGCAGAAGTTTTAACCTCTGGAAGTTTCCTCTTTTTGAAGTAGGAGAATGCATCAAAACATATTAATAAGAGTCTGAATTTTGCTGGAGAATAATCGAGAGGAAATTATAAAGTTGAAGAATAATTACACATAATCTGGAGAAAGAACTGGCTTAAGGACACACATACATATCAATCAAAGAGAACTAAAAATCAAGAAATAAATCCTCACTTTAATGATCAACTGATTTTCATCAAGGGTGAGGAGATCATTCAATGGGGGGAAAATAGTCTTTTCAATGAATGGTGCTGGGACAATTGAATGTCTACGTGCAAAGGATAAAGTTTCACTCCGTTTCTCACACCATATATAAGAACTAACCCAAAATGATCAAATACCTAAATGAAAGTATTAAAACCATAAAACTCTTTAAAAAAAAAAAGCTGTAAATCTTCCTACCTTTGGACTAGGTGATGGTTTCTCAGATATGACATCGAAAGACAAGATCGACAAACTGGACTTCATTAAAAATAAAAACATTTGTGCTTCAAAGAACACCATCAAGAAAATGAAAAGACAACCCATAGAATGTAGGTGGGGGGATTGCAAATCATATTTTTGATAAAGGACTTATGTTGAGAATATAAATAACAAGCATGGTTCAGGAATAAAAGACAGATAGCCCAATTAAAAATGTGCAAAGAAATTGAATAAACATTTCCTCAAAGAAAATACACAAATAGCCAGTAAACACATGGAAAGAGACGCAGCATCATTAACCCACAGGAAAACACAAATCAAACCACATTAGATACCACTTTCTACCCACTTGGATGGCTAGAATTAAAAAGTCAGATACTAACAAGCTATATCAAAGATATAGAGAAATTGGAACCTTCATGCACTGCTGATGGGAATGCAAAAGCGTGCAGCTACTGTGGAAAACAGTCTGAAAGTTACTTAATCGATTAAACACAGAGTCACCATATGACCCAGCAATTCTACTTTTGAGTACATATCCAAGACAAGGGAAAACATATGTCCACACAAAAACTGGTACATGGATATTTATAGCGGCATTATTCATAGTAGCCAAAAGGCAAAAACAAGACAAATGTTCATTAATGAATGAACGGATAAATAAAACATGGTATATCTCACTATTATTTGGCGAAACAAAACGATTTTCTTTTTTTAAAGAAAGAGAAAAAAAAAGAAAGAGAGAAGGAAAAAAAAGAATTAAAACAAAAAAGAATGAAGGAGAGGAAGAAAGAGGAAAAGGAAGAGGGAGAGAGAACAGGAGTGTTGCTTTATTGCCCAGGCTAGAATGCAGTCTAAAAACGAGTATTGAAAACCTCTTTTATGCCAATAATTGTGCTTAATAATGGAGACAGGAAAAAATGAGGGAAGAAAATAACAAACAAGCAGCCAACCAATATTTCATTTAAACCTGTAAGTAGGTGTGATGTGGTACTGATAAGAGTGTATATTTTGTGTATTTAAAGTGGAGAGTTCTATAAATGTTTATTAAGTTTACTTGTTCCGGATCTGAGTTCAAGACCTGGATATCCTTGTTAATTTTCTGTCTCATTGATCTGTCCAATATTGATGTTTAAGTGTCCCACTATTATTGTGTGGGAGTCTAAGTCTCTTTATAAGTCTTATGTGTCTGGGTGTTCCTGTATTGGGTGCGTATATATTTAGGATCATTAGCTCTTCTTGTTGCAGTGATCCTTTTACCATTATGTAGTGTCCTTCTTTGCCTCTTTTGATCTTTGTTGCTTTAAAGTGTATTTTATCAGAGGTGAGAATTGCAACTCCTGCTTTTTATTTATTTATTTATTGCTCTCCATTTGGTTAGTAAATCTTTCTCCATCCCTTTGTTTTGAGTCTTTGTGTATCCTTGCATGTGAGATGGGTCTGGATGCAGCATACAGATGGGTTTTGGCTGTGTCTTTTGATTGGGGGATTTAGTCGATTTAAATTTAGGATTAATAATAATATATGTGAGTAATACTGCCATTTGATATTAGCTAGCTGTTTTGCCCATTAGTTGATGTAAATTCTTCATTATATTGATGCTTTTTACTTTTTGGTATACTTTTGGAAAGGCTGATACTGGTTGTTCCTTTCTATGTGTAGTGCTTCTTTCAGAATCTCTTGTAAAGCAGGCCTGGTGGTGATGAAATCTCTGAGTGCTTACTTGTTCACAAAAGATTTTATTTTTCCTTCACTTATGAAGCTTAGTTTGGCTGGATATGTAATTCTGGGTTGAAAGTTCTTTTCTTTAAGGATGTTGAATATTGGCCCCCACTATCTTCTGGCTTGTAGGGTTTCTGCTGAGAGATCTGCTGTGAGTCTGATGGGCTTCCCTTTGTGGGTAACCTGACCTTTCTCTCTGGCTATCCTTAGCATTTTCTCCTTCTTTTCAACCCCAGTGAATCTGGCAATTATGTGCCTTGAGGTTGGTCTTCTTGAGGAATACCTTTGTGGTGTTCTCTGTATTACCTGGAGTTGAATATTGTCCTGCCTTGCTAGGTTGGGAAAGTT
>NW_016107364.1:6111776-6118064 GCF_001604975.1 Cebus imitator | reverse complement strand
TCCAAAATGATTTTCATCTTACATACAATGATTTTCATTTTTATCTTACATAAAATGATTTCACAAAATGATTTTCATCTTACATAAAAAGGAATGAAGTACTGACACATGCTACGATGTACACAAACTTTAAACACATTGTGCAAAGTGAAATAAGCCAGACACAACAGCCATGTATGGTGATTCCCTTTACATAACAGTCCAGAGTAGGTAAATTTATAGAGACAGACAGCAGCTTGTTGGTTACTACCGGGAAAATAGGAAGGGAGTGCTAATGAATAGGGGTGTCTTTGGGGTGATGAAAATGTTATAAAACAAACTTTGTGGCAATGGTTGTACAATTCTGAATATACTAAAAACCATTAAAAATCATTAAAATTGTACACTTTAAATGGGCCAGTTGTGAAGTATAATAATTATATCACAATACAGTCATTATAGAAATAATCATAGCGAGGCTGGGTATGGAGGCTCACACCTGTAATCCCAGCACTTTGGGAGGCCGGAGTGGGCCAAACACAAGGTCAAGAGATCAAGACCATCTTGGCCAACATGGTGAAAGCCCATCTCTACTAAAAATATAAAAAATTAGCTGGGCGTGGTAGCACATGTCTGTAGTCCCAACTACTCTGGAGGCTGAGGCAGGAGAATCCCTTGAATCTGGGAGGCGGAGGTTGCTGTGAGCTGAGGTTGCTCCACTGCATTTGAGCCTGGGCAACAGAGCGAGACTCCATCTGAAAAAAAAATCATAGCTACAACCGCTATATGGCAATACAAATACAGTGAGTTTGAGAACTGTCATAGAGGAAGCTACACAGTGGTTAAAATCAAGGTCAAGGTGTTGAGCTGATTAAGAACGTAGTCCAGTAGGTGGTGCTGACGAGCCGCTCATGATCTCCCCGTTTGCCCTGCACCCAGAAGACTGAAGCCCGATCCAGCTCAGCTCTATGGGACAGAGCCAGGAGCCTGGAGCAAGGGGCAGCAGAAGAAGCCAGTTGGAGAGACTCCTCCAGCCTCTGGTGGGTGGAGAGGGAGCTCAGGTGAGAGGGAGCCTTCAATAAAGGCTCTTAAAGACAACAGAGGCTACTTTGTTTTGCGATTGATCCATCTACATTAACATTTGAGCTTTTATTTTTCCTTCAGACAAGTTCCATTAAAAAAATTATTTGGTGTTCCTCTCCAGTGAAAAAGAAAGACACATGCACACATGTTCATTGTGGCACTGTTTACAATAGCAAAGACCTGGAACCAACCCAAATGCCCATCGATTATAGACTGGACAAGGAAAATGTGGCACATATACACCATGGAATACTATGCAGCCATAAAAAATGATGAGTTCGTGTCCTTTTTGGGACATGGATGCATCTGAAAACCATCATTCTCAGCAAACTGACACAAGAACAGAAAATCAAACACCACACACGTTCTCACTCATAGGTGGGTGTTGAATAATGACAACACATGGACACAGGGAGGAAAGCATCACACACTGGGGTCTGTTGGGGGTAATAGGGGAGGGACAGCGTGGGGTGGGGCAGTTGGAGAGGGATAACATGGGGAGAAATGCCAGATATAGGTGACGGGGGGATGGAGGCAGCAAACCACATTGTATGTACCTATGCAACAATCCAGCATGATTTGCACATGTACCCCAGAACCTAAAGTCCAATAAAATATACATATATATATTTTAAAAAAAAGAAAAGAAAATTGGAAGAAGGAAATAAGCTATGGGAAAACAGTGATTGTTGTAAGGAAAGAATAGTTCAGATTCAGCAGGAGCCTCCTCCTCTGGCCGGGAAGAGCAGCTTAGCCCGGGTCTCCAATCAAAGACTGACCTGGCACCCTGACCTGACGGTGTGGCCCTGACAGCAGGGGTCTGACAAAGGGAAGGGCATGACTTCATCCTCCCTCCCTGAATGAATTCCTCCCCGCTTTCCCCACAGAGCAGGGCAGCCTGCTGTCGTCCATTTGCCGTCCAGGTTCATGAACATTGACTTTGGGCACGAATCCCCCTGCAACATCTGAGTGGGATCTGAGACTCCGTCCGCTTTTCTCCTGTTCCTCAATGCCTCTGTTTGTTTTTCTGTATTACAGTTGTGCTTGACCTTGAACTAGTTACCTGTACTCGGCTGTTCTTCTTGTATTGCAATAAAGAAATACCTGTGGCTGGGTAATTTATTAAAAAAAAAAATAGGGTTAATTGACTCACAGTTCTGCAGGCTGTAAGGAAGCATGGTGCCAGCATCTGCTCAGCTTGTGGGGAGGCTTCAAGGAACTTTTACTCATGGCAGAAGGTGAAGCAGGAACAGCCACGTCATGTGGCCAGATCAGGCGCAAGAGGGTCAGGGGAAGGGCCACCCACTTTAAACAACCAGATCTTGCGTCAACTCACTACTGCAGGGACAGCACCGAAACACCTCCCACCAGGCTCCACCTCTAATACTGGGGATTACATTTCAACATGAGAGTCAGACGCAGACACACATCCAGATGATCTCACTCTGCTGCGGGGCCCTCTAATCTCATGTCTTTCTCACATTGCAAAATTCAGTAATGCCTTTCCAATCATTCCCGAGTCTTCACTCATTCCAGCGCTAACTCCAAAGTCCCAAGTCCAAGAGCAAAGTCTCATCTGGAGATGAGTTCCTCTCGCCTCTTCACCTGTAAAATAAAAACAAGTTATATTTACTTCCAAGATGCAAAAGCCGTGTAACTGGCTCCTGGTTCTGCAGGCTGGAAAGCATGGTGCCGGCCTCTGCGCAGTTTCTGGGGAGGCCTCAAGGAGCTTCTACTCACGGCGCAGGATGAACCGAGAGCAGGCACCTCCTATGGCAAGAGCAAGCACAAGAGCGGGGGGCACCACAGACTTTTAAATAACCAGATCTTGCAAGAACTCACTCACTATTGTGAGGACAGTGCCCAGCCAGGAGGGACCCACCCCGTGACCCAAACACCTCCCACCAGGCCCCAGTGCCAACTCTGGGGTCACATCTCAACATGAGATTTGGCAGGGACACAGATCCAAACTCTCACCACCCCGTGAAAATCCAGGGATTTAGAAAGGTTGTGCCTGGTTTTTGACCTTGCAAAAAAAAAAAGAAAGAGGAGCTGGAGAACAGGGAGCTGCACTGGGGGTTGGGGGAGGGTTAGGGTGAGTCCTGGACTGAGAGTCTTCCTGGCAGGGGTGGGCAGATGCGAGCCAAGGGTGGTAAGCTCCCACGGGCTATGGGACCCTGAGGGGAGCCCCACTTGCTTCATAGGCTTGTGTTTATTCCCGCTGGTTGTTCTTAGACTTTTAGATTTGGAACAAAAGTTCCAAGTGCCCCTGTGCTAAGCTTTCTCTCTAAATACTGTAACTTTTAGGAGGAGGTTTACATCCTCTGCTGTGGAGTGAGAGGTCCCGGGGCACTTCCTGAGTCTTCTTAGTGTCTTAACATCTCATTCTTGTCTTTCTCCTCCCACAACTGCCCAAGCTTCGCCTCCACCCCTCTCCCAGCTCTCACTAACAACTGGAGAGCTGGATGCCCTATGAGCTTAGCTGATCGAGGCCTTGACAGTGGCCCTGGATACCTTAACTAGGGACACTTCTGTCTCTGCCAGGAGAGGGGCAGGCGTCCCTAAAGGAGGACGGAGCAGGTGCTGTGGGGAAACCACACTTCTGCACTGTTGGTTTTGTTTATTTTGGGTGTTGAACAGAAGAAAGAATTGAAAATGAAAGTGCTCTTGCCTCCACCCCCACAAAGCCTCAGGCCAAGGGTGGCTCCTTGGCGTCTACACAATGGCCAGTCAGCCAGGCCCCTATCTAGGGTAAGAAACCTCAGTGCCGGTCAGTCACCCTGGATGCCAAGAATTCTATTTACCCCGTAGTCTGGAGTCCTTGTGGGATTGGTTTATAGAGGTTGCTCTGTCTTAGGTCTGCTCTGATAAATTTGTTATAACACAGAAAAGAATGTTTTATTAGCCTAGTTTATCTCGCCATCATTTGATTTTTAAAAACAACAAAAACAGGCTTTGCTGGATTCTGTTGATTTCCTGTAGGCACGGAGCTGAGCCAGCGTGGCTCCCGCGGATTGACCAACTCCCTCTGGCAGCAAGTCCTCATGGAGGAGTCAGCGAGGGCATGGGTTCCTTCAGCCAGCAGCCTGGACAAACTCCAGGGAGCAAAAGTCCCCAGAAAGTCCGCAGAACTGTGAGGCTCTCCATCAGCCTCTCGCCTGGCCTAACCTGTGAGTTTGACCCCGGAGAAGAACATTGGCGGAGGCCAAGTGCGGTTGAGACTCAGTCCCAGAATGTGAGACTGCACACCACGTGAAGTGGCTGGAGATGCTGAGAAAGTTTACCCAGTTCGCTCGGATCCTAACTGAGCTGCTCCTTGAACGCTGAGAAGAGCTGCAGGAAGTCAGAGACCAGCAGAAGCCAGGCGATGGAGGAGGAACTGAGTGCCAGTCACGGGGTGGGCGATTTCGTGGTTTGCAGGGAGAGCTGGCCTGGAGCTCAGGCTCTGAATCAGGGGCAGTGGCACCTACCGCACACCCTCAGGGGGATGGCATGAGAGAATGCCACATCTGGCATGCCACAGCCCGAAGCACTGTACAGTGTATATTCTCCAGGCAGAAGACAGCGAGTCAGCCACCAAGCCACCCGGGTGGGCCCTCGGTGCTCACACCTGTGCCTGGGGTCCTCATGGGTAGCGGTGGGGAAGAGCTCGCATTGTGAGGGTGTGAGGCTAACGACAACAATGGCCCTTCAGACACTTTGACTCCCCACAGTCTGGACGGGAAGCTGAGCCTCGCCAGACATCAGCCAGGGAGACTGCACAGCACCACTCTGCACCACTTCCAGAAAATTCTGTCATCTAGAAACCAAACAATGGCTTGTAATGCAATGACAGAGCCAGCCAAACAACAGTGACAAAAAAAGTGAATGAAATAACCAGCGATTTCTGTTATTTCTCCAACAGGCCAGAATCTAATGACAGTTAAATCAATACATTGAAGTACGCCCTACCCGGGACAGTGGCGTCATCAGATGCGGCTGGGCGGTGAGTTCCTCAGAGGCAAGAGCATGCTTCCGACCGGCGAACAGGGTATGGCTCTTGGTTTCAAGGGGTGGAAGGTGTAAATCCCAAGGGGTCCGTCAGGCCATGCCTGATGCTGGAGCCAAAGCCCAGGGCGAACTTTCCCCTCTGGAGATCTTGTAGCTTTGGCCAGACCAGAGCCACTGGCTTTTCTTCCTTTAGATCTCATTGGAGTGTTATTGTGTAAAAGTGTCGATAGGATATTTACGGAATACCTCAGGGGAGACTGCAATCTTGGGGGACAGCACATGAAATCGAGATGTTCCAGCCGCAGAACAGCAGAGAGGAGGAGGAGGGTCGGAGTGAGTGGGGAGCTGAGAGAGACTCGGATTGAGGACGGGGAGGGGTGGCAAGGAAGAGAGCAGAGATTTCTCATGGAGTCAGGAGAGGAGGGCCTGGCAGGGATTTGGTGGGACACCAAGATACACATAGCACCAAAGAATAAGTCTTTTCTAGAAACCTGCAATTATGTAACAGCCTTTAAAGTATTATCTTACACATTCAGCTCACAGCAAAATCGCTCTGACTTCAAAGTGCAGAGCTGTAGGCGTCCTCGATGTCTGCGAACCAAGGTCCCTAGTTAAAGGGAAGGGTGGACGCCAGGGCTTGGCCACCTCTGGCGATGGCATCTCAGGCCACCTTTTGGCTTTGAACTAAAGTTCAACAAATGTCGAGAACAAGGGCAGATTGGAGGAGAGGGCGGGGCTCTTCCATCCCTCTCTACTCAGGCTGCTGGAGCAAAGCACCTGAAACCGGGGCCACACACCAGGACTTTATCTCCCAGAGTTCTAGAGGCCAGAAGCCTCAATCCCACGCTGGCAGGGCCGGGCTCCACTGGAGGCCCTGGGGGAGGGCCCTTCCTGCCCTCCAGCCTCTGGTGTCGGTGGCTGTCCCTGGCACTCCTGGCTGCGGCTGGGTCCTTCCAGCCTCTGCCTCCGTGTCACATGGCCAGCCTCTCTCTGTGTCTGTGTCCTCTCATCTTAGGAGGACACTGAGTTTGGGATTTAGGGCCCACTCTACTCCTGAGTATTCTCATTTTAACTAATCACATCTGCAAAGACCCTGTTTCCAAATAAGGCCATGTTCTGAGGTTCCAGGCAGTCATGCGTTTTTGGAGGAATGTTATTTAACCCAGTACAGCCTGGTTATTATTTTCTTACCACTATATTATGTGTGTGTGTGTATATATATATATATATATATAT
>NW_016107364.1:6096706-6111740 GCF_001604975.1 Cebus imitator | reverse complement strand
GAGATGAAATCTCACTCTGTCGCCCAGGCTAGAGTACAGTGGTGTGATCTTGGCTCACTGCAACCTCCACCTCCTGGGTCAAGCGATTCTCTTGCCTCAGCCTCCTGAGTAGCTTGGATTACAGGTGTCTGCCATTACACCCAGCTTTTTTTGTATTTTTAGTAGAGATGGGATTTCACCATCTTGTCCAGGCTGGTCTTGAACTCCTGACATCAGGTGATCCACCTGCTTGGGCCTCCCAAAGTGCTGGGATTGCAGGCATGAGCCACTGTGCCTGGCCTTCTTATCACTATATAATATTCTGTTATTTGTTTACTTAATGATGATCTACCTGGCTGTCATGAACGTAAGCTCCAGGAGGGCCAGGACTTCGTTTCTCTTCTTTCCATAGCCCAAAGTGCCTACGTACTGTCTGTCACAGAATAAGATGCCAACCAGCGATTATTTTTACTTACATATCTTTCAAGACAGAGCCTCCCTCTGTTGCCCAAGCTGGAGCACAGTGGTATAACCATTGCCCACCGCAAGCTTAAATTCTTAGTGTCAAATGATTCTTCTGTCTCAGCCTCCTGCCTGAGTGGCTGGGGCTACAGGTGTACACCACCAAGCCCGGTTCATTTTTAAACATTTGCAGAGACAGGGTCTTGCTATGCTGCCCAGGCTAGAGTGCAATGGTGTGATCATAGCTCACTGCAGTCTGGATCTCCCAGGCTCAAGCCATCTTCCTGTCTCGGCCTCCTGAGAAGCCGGGACTAAAGGTACAAGCCAACATGCCTGGACTGATTTTTTTTTAATTTTTGTAGAGATGAGGTCTCTTTTGCCCAGGCTGGTCGGGAACTCCTGAGCTCAAGCGATCCTCATCCTTCGGCCTCCCGACGTGCTAGGATTGCAGGTGTGAGCCACAGGGCCCGGCCTCATTTCCTCCAGAAATCCAGGCTCCAGGAAAAGCCTGCATTCCTGCATAGTAAGTTGGGAGTCTATTAACATAAAGAACTAAAAGCTGAGCCCTAGATTAAATAAGAACTGAACTTAGTCTCAGAACCTTGGAGCAAGGGACACACCCTGGAAAAGCCAAGAAAAATCTAGGGGGACTTTTATACTTGAAATTGAAAATGTTCTCAAAAGGTGATAGCTGGAACCCCTCTGTCAGAATCCCTTGACTGGGGTGAGGTGGAGGGTCATTGTTAAAATGGTAGATCCCTTGGCCAAGAAGTACATGAAAAAATGTTCAGTATCATCAGGCATTGGGAAATGCAGACACCACTTCCCACCCAGGAGGATGCTGGGAATCACAAAGTCAGATAACAAGTGTTTTGAGGATGTGCAGAAATTGGAACCCTCGTACGCTGCTCGCAAGGATGTGAAATGGTGCAGCCAGGGTGGAAGGCAGTCTGGTGATTCCTCAGACACTGGTCCATGGGCCTACCATATCGACCAGCAATTCCGCTCCCAGGCACACACCCCGGAGAAATGAAAATACATAACCACACAAAAGTGGGACACGAATGTTTATAGCAGCATTATCCATAATATCTAAATGGCAGAAACAACCCAAATGTCCATCAGCAAACAAATGGATAAATACAAAATGTGGCATATTCACACAATGGAAGATTATTTGGCCATGAAAAGGAATGCAGTACTGATATATGCTGTGACATGAATGGACCTTGAAAACATTACGTTAAGTAAAAGAAAGCAGTCACAAAAGGTCACATATTGTATGAAAGCATTCATATGAAAGTCCCGAGTAGGGAAACCTATAGAGACAGAAAACACGTCAGTAGTTGTTTAGGGATAAGGGGAAGCAGGGGGGACTAGGAGGGTCATAGCTAAAGGGCGTGGGGTATCTTTCCAAGGTGTTGAAAATGTCTTAAAATTGACTGTGGTGATGGTTGCACATGTCGGTGAATATACTAACAGCCATTGAATGATGCTCTTTAAAGCGCAAATTCCTGAACTTTAAAACCACTCACACTAAAGTTTGAGAAAGAAAAAAACTCTGAGTTTGGGATTTAGTGGAAAAGGCAGCAAATTGTACCTGGATGGCAACTTCTTACCTTCGTCTAAATTTTGTGTTCAGCCAACTAGAAGTTCTACTCTACAGTTTTAACAAGAATGTCACTTTTTGTGGAAAGAAACGAGGAGTGTGGAGAAAGTGTAGTGATGGATGACCTGGTTCATTCCCCTTAGAGAAGCTTTCTGGTCCCTGAGTCCACATCCCAGGTACCACTGTCTGCCCAGAGTGACTGTGTGTCCAGGCACCAGAGCACACAGGAGGCACATCACACACGCTGATTGCACGTGCCCCATCCAAAGGGTGAGTGCCCACAGCACTGAGCCACCTCTGCATCTTGTGGTCCCCCTCACGAAACCTCATCCAGTCCCCTTGGGCCACAGCCAGGGATCCATGCTGGCTGTTGGTGGGCATTTGATCTGTGCCACAGTAAAAGAAAGAGTTTGGCCAATCTTGGGCTCAAGATCCCAAGAATAGAATTGATGACTTTCTTTTTTCTCTCAGTATTAGAAAAAAGTGATGCTAATAAGTCAGCAATAGTGACAAAAACAAGCAATGGGAAAGGACTCCCTACTCAATAAATGATGCTGGGATAACTGGCTAACCATTAGCCATATGCAGAAGATTGAAACTGGACCCCTTCCTTATTTCATATACAAAAATCAATGCAAGATGGATTAAGGACTTAAATGTAAAACCTCAGACTATAAAAACCCTGAAGACAAACTAGGCAATATCATTCTGGGCATAGGAATGGGCAAAGCCTTCATGACAAAGACACCAAAAGCAATTGCAACAAAAGTAAAAATTGACAAATGGAATCCAATTAAATTTAAGAGCGTATGCACAGTAAAAGAAACTATCAACTGAGTAATGGACAACCTACAGAATGGGAGAAAATGTTTGCAAACTATGCATCTGACAGAGGTCTAATATCTAGCATCTAGGAACTTCAACAAATACATAAAAAAAACCAATCCCATTAAAAAGTGGGCAAAGGACATGAACAGACACTTTTCAAAAGAAGACATACTTATGGCCAACAAGCATATGAAAAAAGCTCACTATCACTGATCATTAGAGAACTGCAAATCAAAACCACAGTGAGATGCCATCTCACATCAGTCAAATAACTGTATTAAAAAGTCAAAAAATAACAGATGCTGGACAGGTTGCAGAGAAAAGGGAACACTTATACATTATTGAGAGTGTATATTGTTCAATTATTGTGGAAAGCAGTGTGGCAATTTCTCAAACAGCTAAAAATAGAACTACCATTTGACCCAGCAATCCCATTACTAGGTTATATACTCAGAGGAGTATAAATCATTCTACCATAAAGACACATGCATATGAATGTTAATTGCAGCACTATTTACAATAGCAAAGATGTGGAATCAACCTAAATGTCCATCAGTGACAGATGGGTAAAGAAAATGTGGTACATCTACACCATGGGGAATACTATGCAGCCATAAAAAAGAATGAGATTATGTGCTTTGCAGGAACATGGATGGAGCTGGAGGCCATCATCCTTAGCAAACTAATGCAGGAACAGAAAACCAGATACTGCCTGTTCTCATTTATAAGTGGGAGCTAAATGATGGGAACACATGGACACATAGAGGGGAACAACATACACTGGGGCATATTGGAGGGAGGAGGATGGGAGGAGGGAAAGCACCAGCAAAAGTAACTAATGAGTACTGGTCTTAATACCTGGGTGATGAAGTAATCTGCACGACAAATCCCCATGACACAAATTTACCTATGCAACAAACCTGCACATGTACTCCTAAATCTAAAATAAAAGTTAAAAAAAATAGCAAAGGGGAAAATATATATTGCAATGTCTTCCTCTCTTTCATATCAGAGGGTACTATATTGAGTCCAACAGAGATTATTTTCTTTCTTTTTTGTGTGAGACAGGGTGGAGTGACTCCCAGGCTGGAGTGCAGGGGCGTGATCATGGCTCACTGCAGCCTCAACCTCCAGGTTCAAGCCATCCTCCCACCTTGGTTTCCTGAGTAGCGGGGGCACAGTCATGCTCCACCCTGCCTGGCTACTTTTAAATTTTTTTGTAGAGTCAGGGTCTCACTTTGTTGCCCAGGCTGGTCTTAAACTCCTGGGCTCAGGCAGGTCTCCTGCTTGGCCTCCTGAAGTATTGGGATTGCAGGCATAAGCTACTGTGCCCAGCCAGGGAAATTATTTTCTTTCACATTGCTTTTAACTTTAATGTTTTGAATAGATATTAACATGACACAATTTAAAACTTTTTTTAAAGTAAAACAATATTTAGTAAAATATCTGCTTCTAACCTCCACCCCAGTACCCTGGCCAGTCATGGGTTCTTAGAAAAAAAGTCACCAATGGAAAGCATGGCCAGGCTGCAGGCTGTGAGTTTCCTTCTCTTAGAACAGCGATTTTGCAGCATAGTATGGGAATCTCGTGGTCTTGCAGGTGGGCAAAGCCCTCTCCTAGAATCTGGCTGCGGTCAGGGTGCCGTCTGTCTTCTCAATGTGTCTCCGCCCCTGAGTTTGCATGTATTTGATCCAGTATGTCTTTTGAGGGTCTTCTATATATCAACCTTCCACAAAATTCTGAAAATCTCTTTTTCTCTCTCTCTGTCTCTCTCCCTGTCTCTCTCTCTCTCTCTCTCTCTCTCTCTCTCTGTGTGTGTGTGTGTGTGTGTGTGTGTGTGTGTGTGTGTGTGTGTTTGCAATAGAAATAAAAAGCGTCCATGAATTTTATCTTTCCAGGTAGTCTGGGACACCCCCCCCTCCAGAACTTCCCAGCCAAAGGCACCTGCCTGCTTGTTTTCCTAGAGAGACACCTTCCCGCCACATCTGCACTCAGGTCTGCAATGGAAACCTCACAGAGAAAGGTCTGGGGTGAGGTAGCCCAGCAGCTCTCGCAAGCTAACCCTTAAACTGGGAACCTGGAACCACGACAAACAGCACATGGTCTATTACCATTATTTAGGCAAATTCTTCCAGGAAGCAAACTGATTTTTTTAAGAGAAAAATTAAAAAAAAAAAATTTAAGAAGACTGAGTTCATGAAAAATTTGAATATGAACCACTTGACAATAATGTCATTTAACGATGAAGAACATACAACCACCCAAAAGCATTACCGATAAAGCACAATCCCAAATCCCACTTCCTCGGCCAAGACAGTCAGCACCTAAGCACACCATGAGAAGCAGCATCTGCGGCCACACTGGGTGCCTGCCCTGCCTGCTGGGGCTGAACATGCGCTCTCAGGGCCAATGGAAGTCTGGCGCCCAGTGCACGGACTCTGGTGACGGAGGCCCTACTCACCACTCTCCCAAGTTTGGGGTCCATTTGGCTGGAGTTCCGCAGCCTCTAGAAACTTTCCCAACCTCTAAAAACTGTGGCAGAGGGAGTCCCATCAAAGCCTCAAGTGTGATGTTAAATATCTCCCTGCCCCTCGTTGTCCCCCGGAAGGAAGACGAGGCTGGCATAGTGATGCTCTTCGCATCTGGAGAACAAAGCGCCTTGGGAAGTATTCATTCAGCTCCACTGCAGAGGAAGAGACAATGCATCTCATAGGCACAGAGAGGGGGTAAAGCAGTCACCCCAAAGTCATGTGATGTCACTGGAAGTCCACGGACTGGCTTAGGCTGTGACTCCCAGGCTTCTTCTTTGAGGGTATGTGCATGCCGGCTCTGAGATGGAGTAGGCCCTGGCCAGCAGGCAGAGGCCCCCCAAGCAGACCATGGTTCTGCCAAGTCTGTCCTGGCATGTTGGGTGTCAGCCTTCCTTCCTGAGATATGGGTTCAGTTAATAAAAACTCAGGGAAGGGACCAGAAGTCATTCCTTTCTTTTTTTTGTGGGACGGACTTGAAGGAGATAAGGACACATCAGGAACTTCGGGAGAGACGGTGGGGATGAGGTGGCAGAGGCCTTGAATCTCCCTTTCAGTGCCACTCGCACAAAGCCCGATATTTCAGGCTATTGGCTTCTGAGCCCCAACATCTGCTCTAGCAAAGGACCCTATACTGAGTGGCTTAAGCAACAGAAATTAGTCTTGATTCTGGAGACCAGAAGTCTGAGATGAAGGTGTGGCAGGTTTCTCCTGAGGCTGAGCGGGAAGGCATGTTCCGGCCTCGACCGCGTGGCTGCTGGCTGTGCTTGGCGTCCCTCGTCTTGCAGAGGCATCACCAGATCTCTGCCCTCATCTTCATGTGACATTCTGTGTGTGTGTGTCAGATTGTCCCTTCTTGTAAGGGCACAGTCATGTGGAATCAGGGATCCTATGCCCATATGACCTTATCTAAAGATGAGTGATTTGATCTGCGGGGACCCTATCTCCATATAAGGTCACATTCTGAGGTCTTGGGGGTTAGAATGTCAACATATAAATTTCAGTGGGAAGGATAGGGGACAGTTCTACCCATAACAGGCTGTGAGCCTCTCAGGCACCTGGAGAGACCTTTCAAAACACACCTGGCCACAAACCCACAAGCCGTGTCTCTGGAGGTGAGCCCTGGGTCACTCTTCCAATGACGCCTCCCTGTAGGCCGCCCCACGCCTCCTGGCTGCCTACCCGGCTGTGGCTCCCAGGCCCTGACCTGTGAAGTCACGCCCCATGAGGCAGCACCGAGTCTCTTAAGTGCAGCCAGGACTGGGAACCTCTGCGCTAGCAACTCCCGCTTCTGCAGACAGGGAAACAGACCACCGCATCGTGACTTGCCCTGCTCCCTGGGCACCCAGAATTCCCAGCTGGGAGCTGGGCCTGTGGACACGGCCTAAGGGTCCTAGAGAGAAGAGGAGGCACCAGGGCACAGACCAGAGCCTTCGGCTCAGGGCTCCTGGGACTTTTCTGGGGAACTGGGATTCTTTTGCCTCATTTCTCTCTTAATAACTCTTGCAGGGAATGGCACACTGGAGAATTACTCTGTAACTGTTTGTTGAATGAAAGGACAAATAATTTTTACCAACAAATAAACCTGCGGAATGGCAGAGTTGGAACTCATTATCCCAGCTAGTCGAGGCTAGTTGCGGCTATCGGGGCCGGGCCTCTCCCTTGCAGAGGGGCAGCATCTCCACCAGCTGTGTCTCTGGACTTCCTCCCCATCCTCACACCTTTTCCCAGACACTTGCCAGGCTGGGCTCCCTCGAGCTCCAGGCCCAGCACCATAGCTCCCGGGAAGAGCGCCTGGCCTTTCTCCTGAAAGCCAAGTTGCTGGAAAGGAAGGAGAGGGTGAGGCTGGGCCTGGGTGTGGGCTGAGACCCTGGGAGGGTGGCGCCCTGCAGCCTGCGGCCGTCAGTGGACAACCTTGCCCCTACTCAGCCAAGGTCACCTCTGGCAAGGCCATGAGGCAGGGGCAAGCCCAGGGCTTCAAAAGTCCACGTAATTGAGATCAGAGAGTGCCTCTTTCCTGATTCAGATCAGAGAGTGCCTCTTTCCCAGCCTCTGTCGAATGCACTTTACTCTTTCCTTGCAGAAAATATGTGAGATACGAATGTTCCTCACAATATTTTTTTTTAGAGAACAGGAAAGAGGAAAACAGCTGGCTCAAATATTTTGTTCGAATCCCAGCACTCCGGGAGGCTGAGGCAGGAGGATTCCTTGCCAGGAGCTGGAGACCAGCCTGGGCAACAGAGTGAGTCCCCATCTTAATAAAAATTAAAAATTAAAAATAAAAATTAAAAAAATGTTTTGTTAATTACAAAAGAAGACATCTGATTCTATTACTGATACAGTTTGAAAGGAAGGAAGGAAAGGCGCCAACGGATATTAGCGAGAACGGAAGGCAAACACATGGTCCAGGCGAAAGTGCGCCACGAGAACGCCAGTTATTTTGCCTTCTCTTTCACCTTCAAGGGTCTTCATCTCGATGCAGTGGAGAGAAGAGAGGAGAGAAAGGGAGAGGGGAGAGGGAGATGGTGGTGGAGAGAGGCGGGGAACAGCGAGGGAGAGAGAGACTGAGTAGCCACTCTGGGTTCTCCACCCCTGACACACATGAACCAAGCCAGGCTGTGCTCTTCAGCCTCCCAGGTTTCCATCTGAGTACGAGGGGATGCCTGGAGCTCGTTTCTCCTCTAACTTGCTGTGTCAGAGGCCACCACCTGTGTCTGTCAGCGGAGTAGGGTGTACACCACATCAGCAGAGAGAAATTCAGCCCGGGTCGGTGCCTGCTAAATAAGTCCTGTGCCAATGACAGGCCCCATTTACAGACCTCACTTGGTCAAAATCCCATCACGATTCTTCACCCAGATGCCCTCGCCCCTTCTATACCGTTCAGAAGGCATCATCCCTCCCCAGCGGCACGTCACTCACTTACATGCTGTCTTCTTTTGCATCGTTTCTCTCTTGATAACAGCTGCAGGGATCGCATACTGGAAGTTACTCTGTAACTGTTGAATGAAAGGACAAATAATTTTTACCAACCAAGAAACCTCCGAGGCCAGGCGCAGTGGCTGGCATCTCTAATCCCAGCACTTTGGGAGGCCGAGGCAGGCGGATCATGAGGTCAGGAATTTGAGACCAGCCTGGCCAATGCAGTGAAACCCCATCTCTACTAAAAATAAAAACATTAGCTGAGTGTGGTGGCGGGCACTTGTAGCCCCAGCTACTCGGGAGGCTGAGGCAGAAGAATCGCTTGAACCTGGAGGCAGAGGTTGCAGTGAGCTGCCAAGATCATGCCACCGCACTGCAGCCTGGGCAGAGGCCCTTTATCCAAAAAGAAAGAAAGAAAGAAAGAAAAGAAAGAAACCTCTGGAGCAGAGAGCTAAAACTCATACTCTCAGCTAGCTGGGGCTCCTTAAGCATTCTGGAGCATGCCCTTGCTCCTTCCTGCAGTGTGGCATCTTTCTGTATCTGGTGAAGCACAAGCATGTGGTGCCTTCCAGAGTCACAGCCAGTGAAGACAGAAATTGGGGAGCCTGCACTCCAGGAGGGAGGAAAAGAGCTGCTTCCCCAGCAGTGTTCACCAGCTTCACCTTCTCCTCTTCCTCAGCAGTGTAGACCAAGTTACTGCCACCGAGGATCTGTGTGATGGTGCACCACTGTGCTGCCCAGCCTGAGAATCCTGCAAGCTGCAACGCTGTGCTTTGGTCTGCAGTCCTCCCTGCCTCCAGGGCTGCAAACAGAGCCGGGAGGAATCACCTCTCCAAGTCTTCCATTTACTTCCGGGGAAAGAGAAGAAAGTAATTTACCTTCTCCGGGTTCAACGAGGCAAAGCTGGTTATTGTTATGATTAGAGGTGAAAACAGATCTTTTGCTCCATCTTAGAACATTAAAATATGCCCAAGAGGGCTCTTAAGAGATGAAGTTGACCATAACAGCTTCCATTCAAGTTCTGGGAAAATAAATCTGTGCACACACTCTCCTATCTGTCCCTCCGACTATAATCCCACAGAAATCCAGCCTTGCCTTCTCTCTGGAAGCCTTCCCAGAAGAGGCAAGCCCAGGTGTGATCTGCACCTCATGACCTTCTTGCCCTCTGGGAGCAGGTGTTTCCTGTCCGGGCAGTGGAAACTGTGCATCACACTCAGCACAGGGCCCGGTACACAGCAGGTGCACAATGCACGGTGCTGAGGTGATTCCAGCTCACCCCAGACTCCCCCAGGCCTCACCCACCTCAGTGAGATTTCACAAGCACATCTTGGATGCTGCCCTGTTGGGTACAATAATGGCTGAGCAGGTGTCCAAGCCCTGCCCTCAAGGAGACAGGACAAAGGTATGAAATGGCCCAGCGGCACAGGGCTAACGGCTAAGTGACCCGTGTGGACAGAAGTCCTGGGTTTGAAAGTGGAAGAGGACACTTTGGGAAGAGGCTGGGGCAGGCGTGGGGAGCTGGGGAAGGTGAGCCTTCCTGGAGGGCAGGTGGGACTGCAGAGGTCGGTTCTCCAGCGGGCAGCATACTAGAATCACCTGGGACCTTAAAAAGAGGCTGCACTCAGATCCACCTAATTTTGGATGGGCAGATGGGAAACAGAGCTAGGTAGAGGAAGTGGGGGCTTCCAGGTGGAGATGGAGCTGCAACACGGGCAAGCAGGAAACCCGCCTCCTCAGAAGGAGGGCCCTTAGCAGAGAGCAAGACGCAAGACCTGGGGATTGGATGGGGCTTCGCCTCCCTGGTCTTTTCCACTCCACAGGGAGGCCAGGCCCTGACCTCCTCCTGCGTGCCTCCAGCAGGCTCACCCTAGCTGGTCCCCTGAATCCCATGCCTTCAGGCCACAGGACTGTCTCCTGCAGACATCTCAGTCAAAGCCCATACTGCGTCCTTTTGAGTGGGGTTTAGTCATGAGCATCTGTTGTTCTGAGGAACTTCTGCTGTGACTAAAACACTTTCTTTTGAGTTGGCACCTGTCTGTCGAGCCAGCCTCCTATCAAAAGCCATTTGAGAAAGCGCACACTGACAGAATTCTGCAAACCATGCTTTGACTCATAAGGGAGTGAAAACTCCACTCTCTTACCATGTAGAGTAGTAACAGACTCGTCTACACACAGGTGTCTTACAATGCTGAGGAGCAACCAGCGAGGAGCCACCTGCAAACCCGAGGGGTCCACAGTTGCCTCCTGATTGGCAGTGGTGAAAGGAACAGGAGGGCCGTGAGCGCCGTTGAGCAGGGCTGCGCTCCCCACACCGCATGCCTCCCACAGCTTCGGGGCTGATGCAGACGGTGCGTTTTCTTTGAAAAACTGATAACAAAGTGTGTTCCATGAGTCTTTCCTCTATCTGTTACATATACTTTAAAAAAATTTAGTTGACAAAGATCGTATATTTTCAAGGTGTCAAATGTAATCATTTGATATACGTATGCATCGTGTAATGGTTATCCCAATCAAATTAATGAACACGCTGGCAGCACCCCTACGGTACCGTAAATCCCCAGCACTCGTGTGTCTTGTAACTGAAAGGCTGTAGCCTCTGATGACTGTCTCATTCCCCCGCCCTCCAGCCTCTGGTAACCACCATCCTACTCTGTTTCTGTGAGTTTGACTTCAGAGTCCACAGAGAAGTGAGACTGAACAGCATTGTCTTTCTGTGTCTGGCTTAATTTAACTTAGCCTAAAGATCATTTATGTTGCCACAAATGGCAGGATTTCTTTGCTTCTCTGTGGCTGCATAGAAGTCCGTGGTGCACATATACCACATTGCCTTTATCCATTCATCTGCCGACAGACATTGAGTTGTTTCTGTATCTTGGCTATTGTGAATAATGCAATGAACGTGGAGGTGCAGACATTTCTTTGGCATACTGGTTTCATGTCCTTTGAATAAATACACAGAAGCCAGATGGCTGGATCCTATGGTAGTTCTTTAGTTTTTTGAGAAATCTTTTTAATGGCTTCACTAATTTACATTCCCCGCAACAGGGCTCCTTTTTCTCCAGGTCACATCCAACACTTACTATCTCTTGTCTTTGCCGTACTAAGAGGGTGAGGTGAGACCTTGTGGTTTGGATTTGCCTTTCTCTGATGTTTAACCTAGAAGAGAGTCAGCTGGGTGAGGCCTTGCTGATGATTCCTCTGATGATTAGTGATATTAAATAATTTTTTATATACATGTTAGCCATTTGTGTATCTTCTTTGGAAAACTGGTCCTTTGTCCATTTTCAAAATTGGGCACTTTTGTTTGTTCTTTTGTTTTTGTTTTTTTTTTTTTCTACTGAGTTATGTGAATTCCTTACATATTTTGAATGCTAACCCCTTATCAGGGATGTGGTTTGCAAGTATTTTTCTCTCATTCCATAGGTTGCCTTCTCATTTTGTTGCTTCTTTTGTTGAGTAGAAAATGTTTAATGAAGTCCCAATTGTTAATTTTTGCTTTTTTTGCCTATGCTTTTGGTGTCATAGACAAAAAATCATTGCCAAGACCAATGTTATAAAGCTTTCCTTCTGTGTTCTAAGAGTCTTATGGTTTCAAATCTTCCGTTTAAGTCTTCAATCCATTTTGAGTTAATTTTTGTATATGATGTGAGATAAAGGTTGACTTTCATTCTTCGGCATATGGAGATCCAGTTTTCCCATGGCTGTTTATTGAAGAGACCATCCTTTCCCATTTGTTCTTGGACACTTTGCTGAAAATCAATCGACTGTACGTGTGTGAATTGATTTTTGGGCTTTCCATTCTGTTTCGTTGGTCTAAATGTCTTTTTATGCCAGCACGTTATTTTGATTACCATGGTTTTAGAGTATATTTTGAAGTCAGGTACTGTGGTGCCACCAGCTTTTCAAGGTTGCTTTTGCTATTTGGGGTCTTCTGTGATTCTATAGAAATTTTAGAATTTTTTTTTTCTATTTTTGTGAAAAATGCCACTGATATTTTGATAGGAATTGCACTGAATCTGCAGATCACTTTGGGTACTATGGATAGTGTAAAAATATTAATTCTTCCAGTCCGCGAACATGCGATACTGCTTTCATTTGTGTCTTCCTTTTCATCAGTGTCTTACAGTTTTTGGTATACAGATCTTTCATCTCCTTGGTAAATTTATTCCTAAGTATTTTATTCTTTTTCATGCTATTATAAATCATTTTCTTAATTTCTTTTTGAGTAATTTATTTTTAATGCATGGGAGTGCAACTAATCTTATGTGTTGATTTTGTATTCAAAATCTTTACTGAGTTCATTTAGTAAGTGAATTATTCATTAGTTCTGAGTATTTTGGTGGAGTTCTTTGGGGGTTTTCTATATGTAAGATCATGTCATCTGCAAACATAAAATTTCACTTTTTGCTTTCCAAATTGGTTGCCTTTTATTTCTTAATTTTTTTTTTCTATTTGTTTTCCTTGGAGCAGATGTTATGATATAATTGATGTGATAGGAGAACTTAACGTTTGACCTCCAATTTGCAGAAAACTGATTATTGTTTTCCAACATCTCTTTTCCGTCTCCTACATAGAATTTTTAGCTGGGCAAATTTTCATTCTCTCATACAGTTCAATGTGGCCATGTGACTGTTTTCTGGAGATTAGAGGCAAGTGGTTGAAACTTTCAATTCTGGCTTGTGCCCTTAAAGGGAGGGATCATGTATTGCCCTCTCTTTTCCTCCTTCCCACTGGCTGCTGTAGCAAGAGCTGGTGCAGAGATTGTGGCCTGTGAGATGCAACTGAGGAGGGAAGAGGCTCATAATGGAAGGAATCCAGGTCCCAAGTGATAAGGAAGCCCCCACACCAGCCCCCAAACTTGCTGTTCGAACTTCTGTGTAAGGAACAAATGCGTAAACCTTCATCCTGTGGAAGCCTTGATCATTTTGGTCACAGTAGCCTAGACTTATCCTCACTAATTAATACACTCTTAATTGAAAATCCTGAACATTTCTAGCATGACTTTTTCTGGCCCAGACACCAAAAATAAATAAATAAATAAATAAATAAATAAATAACAAGAACAGATGAACTTGACTTTCTGTAAGTCACATGGGGGAGTTAACTGTTCCTTCAGGTCAGAAGGGCTCACTCAGCTGACTCTTCTAGGTTTAGAATGAAGCACAACAGCTTCTGTCTTTTTCTACATCAATAAAGATTATGGTGTTTTTCTTAGTGACCAACTTCCTGCTGTGACCTGAACTCGATACAGAACAGGCTTTTGCTTTTGGCCATAGGGAAAGGGCTCCCAAAGCAGTGTCTCCTAGAACTGTTTGTTCAGGAATGCAAAGACCCCTAAGGGAGACGGCACAAAGATCTGGGTTACACAAGCATGTGAGACAATTGCTATTAAATTGCTTTTTTAGGATAAGCTGCAGGGCTTAGGGAGGACTTCAGGAAACAGGAAAAAACCTGCTGCTGAAGACCCTGAGAGGTGACCCCTGGCAGGCAGAGGTATTCCAATTTCTTCCCTCTCTTCTAGTATGTGCTGGGCACAGAGGTCTGGACAATGGCACCTCTTTTTCCCATCCAAGTTCTGGCCTATGAATCAAAATAGTCAGCAAAGTTAACTGTAATTAATTAAGCTGATATTTTAAAGTGTGGATCATATGTGTAGACAATCCTATTTTGAGTCCCAGAATGAGGTAGCCTCCCACTGCACCGTGGAGGGACAAAACGGAGCACACCCCTTAAGGACAGCTTCCTGCAGAGCAGCTCCTGCAGCTGGCCCCAGCTCTTGAAAGCATGGTGGCCAGCAGCATCCGGAAGCCAGCAGTTCCCTTGAAACCCTGCTGGGGAAGTGCCTTCTTCATGCAGAGTCTTCAGCAAGACACCTCCTTGTGCACACCTTCCCTGGCATCCCTGGGGGGCATATTCCAGCAAGTTCTCCACAGGGACTTCCTGCCAGGCACTGGGCCAGGGCCACGCTGTCTCCAGCAAGGTCTGGACTTAGCCCTGAGGAGGGGCTCTTCCTTGGGCACTCAGTATCAGGAGTCGGGGCTGCTCCCTACGTCTGCCCTTCCAACTCTAGGATTCTACAGGCATTTGACTGTCTTATCTCTAACCTTCAGGATCTGGAAGCAAGATCATTTTTGTATTGATTGGGTCCAAGGAGAAATGCTGAGATACCATGTCACACCCACTAGAATGGTACCATCAGAAATATTACAGGTGCTGTGGAGGGTGTGGAGAAACCAGAACCCTGGTACACTGCTGGTGGGAATGTAAAATGGCCCAGCAGCTTTGGACAGCAGTCTAGCAGTTCCCCAAGCAGTTAAACATTCCCCGCCTAGGCATATACCCAAGAGAAATGAGAACATGTGTCTGCACAAAAACTGGGACATGAATGTTCAGAACAGCATTATTCATAATAGCCGGAGTGGAGACAATCCAAATGTCTGCCAACTTATGAATGAATAAGCAAAATGTGGTCTCTACTAAAAATCAACACTATTCAGCTCTAAGAAGGCATGAAGCACTAACACATGGGCCAGCATGGATGAATCTTGAAAACGTTATTCTGAGTGAAGGAAGTCAGGCATGAAGGCCACATATTAGGCCAGGCATGGTGGCTTCATGCCTTTGGGAGGCTGAGGTGGGAGAATTGCTTGAAGCCAGGAATTTGAGACCAGACTGGGTAATGTAGCAAGACCCCGTCTCTACAAAAAAA
>NW_016107364.1:6088544-6096645 GCF_001604975.1 Cebus imitator | reverse complement strand
AGTCATGCACCCTGTAGTCCTAGCTAATTGAGAGGCTGAGGCTGGAGGATCACCTGAACTCAGGAGGTTGAAGCTACAGTGAGCCGAGATGGCACCACTGTGTTCCAGCCTGGGTGACAGAGCATGACCCTGTTTCTTAAAAAACCAAAGGCCATATATTGTATAATTCCATTTATATGAAAGTCCATAGAGACAGAAAATAGATTAGTGGATGCTTGGACCTGAGTGGGATAGGGCTCAGTGTGTGGGGGAGGTGATAGCTTATAAGTATTGGGTTTCTTTTGTGGGCCATGAAAATGTTCTGAAATCAATTGTGGTATGGTTGTGCAACTCTGTGACTATACAAGAAGCCACTGAATTGTTCACAATAAACAGCTGGATTGTTTGGTATATGAATTGTACCTTAACAAAGCTGTCAAAAATAAATCACCCCGGGGGAAACCAAAAGGAGAAACTCACACCTCAGTGGGGAAGGTGGGACGCCAAGTGTGCGCCAGGAACAACTGGCCTCCTGCCACGGTGGGGAGGGCATGAGTGTCCCCCAGCGAGGGGAAGGGAAGAGGGGAAGGCTTGGGTCCCTAGGCTGCCTCCCAGGAGCGGAGTGACCACGGGCCACCACATGGCCTCTCAGGCCTGTCCCCTCTGTAGCACGGGGACAAACCCTCCTATTTCACTGGGATGCAATGAAGCATCAGACAGACATCTTTAAAGCCCTTTGTAACATGAATTATATAAATAGTGATGATTTAAATAGACCTGGTTTAAAAAAAACTGGTCCCAGATTACACAGGCTGAAACAACTATTTACCACGCCCGTTTCCCACTTGAGAAGATCCAGCTCCATGCATGAGTGGGAACAGTTCCTCATACTTTGCAAACGAGTCACAGGGTCATTTCTGTCTTCATAACCTCTCTGAGAAAGTGGTTTGTGCTCTTCTGACACAGGACGCTGAGGCTCAAGTTCACAGGACCAGCAGTTAGTCAGACCCATTCAGTCCAGGGTTTTACAAGATGCCACTTTTGCTATTTGTTGATATCTGTTACTTACATCAAAAGCAGCTAGTGGCAGGCCAGCCCAGCTTCTAACATAAAGCAGCCTGGATGTGTGCAAACGTTCATGCCACCTCAACTTAGGCACTTCTCTGATCATGGGTCAGGCTTGGGATGTGGAGCTGTCGAGACGGCCCTTGTACCCCTGGAGATTCCATTAGGAACTGAGCTTGCAGACAGAGGTGAGCATTGACAGAGGTGACTTTACCCAGGAGTCATCGGCCTTCTAGTAGAACACCACTCTGATTCCTCTGGGAGGTCACCCTCTCCTAGCACTTCCAGAGGTGTTGACCTCACACTTGCTTCCAGGGTAACCTGACTGCCCTGAGCCATGCAGGGTGCCGCAGGTATTAGCACGATGACTGCCTCGGGCTGCTTTGTGCTGCTGTAACACAATGCCAAAGACTAGGTAATTTACGATGAGCAGAGATGTATTGGTTCATGGTTCTGGAGGCTGGGAGGCCCAAGGTAGAGGGGCCAGCACCTTGCGAGGGCCTTTTGGCTGTGTCATCCCGTAGCACGAGGACTCAGAGAGGGGTAGAGAGCAAAAGGCCAAAGGAGTCCTTTAGTAAGGAGCCCCTCCTACAGTAACAGCATTCACCCAATCAGGAGGGCAGAGCTCCCACGGCCTGATCCCCTCTTCGAGTCCTGCCTCCTACCGTGTTACAATGGCTATTAAATTCCAACACAGGTTTGGGAGGAGAGAAACATTCAAACTGCAGCACTCATCTCTCAGCATGGGTTCCCGTATGCAGCTCACATGCATGAGCCACCAGCAGCTACTGCTGGGATTTCTGGGGGAGATCCAGACCCTGCAGTTCTTTCTGCAGGACTAGAAGCTGAAAGAATGCATTTATCACAGTTCCGATGGAGGAGCTGAGTCGGAGCCACAAGCCCAGATAGCACTGAGTGCTGGGTCCAGCTGTACCTAAAGCCACTACTCTTGTCTTCTTTTTTTGTTTTTACTTTGAAATGGTAGGAGACTTAGAAGATGCAAGTCATAGAGGGTCCCCAGATACACTTCACCCAGCTATCCTCTCACACAGCCACAGCACAATGATCAAAACAAAGAGATTCACATCTGCATAAAACCAACTACAGATTTTCCTCATGTTTCATCCATTTGAGTTTGTGTGATTTTTTTTCATGATGAGTGTGATGTTCCCAGAACTGGCATGTCCTCCTCAGGGAGTGGTGTCAGGAGTGCCTGATGCGGACGTGTCATTACACTGAGGTTCATTTTGATCTGAGGGTGGCGCCTGCCAGGTCTCTCTACTGTGAAATTACCGTTTTCCCCTTGGGGGGTGCATTCAAGCTATGCACATATCCCATTCCTTAAACCTTTGCCTACCAATTTTAGAGTGTGTCAGGGGTCTCGTCCGCAGCAGCAGGTGCTCCAGCTTTGATCTCCCACCTCCCACCTCCCACCCACGTTAGTGGAGATTCTTCATCAAAGCGCCCCTTCTCACCCACTTTGTCACTTGATTTATTTATATTAGTAAAGACTCATGGACTGTTATTTATTCCATGGTAAAAATCCAACACTACTGCTATTTTCTCACTCCAATTGCTCCCTGGGGCCACTGTAAGCTCTTCCAGGCTGGCTCCTGTGTCCTTGGACGCAGCCCCATGCCTTCAGGAGCACATCCTTACATTCTGATGTGAGAGGCTCAAGA
The DNA here is from genome assembly GCF_001604975.1 of Cebus imitator. NCBI lineage: Eukaryota > Metazoa > Chordata > Mammalia > Primates > Cebidae > Cebus > Cebus imitator. The sequence goes on along the minus strand of NW_016107364.1, from coordinate 6,093,919 downwards.
CTCATCTCACATTTTCCCCGCCTAGCCCTGGAACCAACCACTTCAGGGAGCCTTTTCCTTTCATTGAGTTTACTCTGTTCTTTTATGTCAACTGGGCCAATCAATGTTTAAGCCAGCTGGACTTCCTGTGATCCCACAGCTGTAAGGAACAGGGACAGGGACACTTCTTGGGACGCACAGGGAGCTGAGTGACCTCTACTTGTGTGGACGAGGAAGGGAGTGCTTGCTTGGGAAGACCTGGGTGGTTTTCCTGGTCCTGCCTGCTGTCCCTGCCCTGAGCTGACACCATCAACCAGACACCTTTCAACAAGCACGGTGCGCACGCCACGAGCAACTCAGACAGAGCGGTTGTTTTAGAGGTGCCATGTTGACTTTTTATTGAGGAGCGCAGACTGAGACAAAATCATCTTCCAGTTAGGTGAGGTGTTGAGGATCATACTAAAGAGAAGAGAGGAAAACACCAGTAATGGTGAAGGTCCTGAGAAAAGGGCAGGACCTGCAGACAGTGAGAGATCAGGGAGGCCCCAGACTCCTTTCCTCATTTCCTTTCCAAATGTCCCAAATGTGCAACGCATCACCTGAGACAAGGCGGAAAGCATCGAGCGCTCTGTTCATCTCAATTCAATGACAAGCAGAACTTGTTACTTTTGAGATGGGGCCTCGTTCTGCACCCGGGCTGCAGTGCAGTGGGGGCAGTCACGGCTCACTGCAGCCTCCAACTCTGTCTCAAGCAGCCGTCCTACCTCCGTATCCTGAGTGGCTGGGACAGGCATGTGCCACCACACCTGGCTCATTTTTAAAAGGCTTTTTGTAGAGACAGGGTCCTGCTACACTGCCCAAGTGGAGTGTAGAGGTGCGATCATAGCTCACTGCAGGCTCCAACTCTTGGTCTCAAGCCTCCTGAGTGGCTGAGACTACGGGCATACACCATCATGTCCGGCTAATTTCTTAAACTTTTTGTGGAGACAGTCTTGTTTTGATGCCTAGGCTGGTCTCAGACTCCTGGCCTCAAGTGATCCTCCTGCCTTGGCCTCCCAAAGAGCTGGGATCATAGGTGTGAGCTGTCATGCCCGGCCAACAGCCAGAACTTTCCATGGACCTTGTGCTTTCGGACCTTGGGTATTTTCTGCAGGTCAAGCCATCCCGACCACTCTGAGAACCTACCCAGGGTTACTCAACTGTGACTTCAGGTCACTCATAAACCCATTGGGTAGCTACACCCGTGGACAGCTGGATTCATTTGTGTCTGTTCTCCGAAGTCATGGATAACCTGACAGAAGGGAAAGGAAACAGGGAACATCCACTCCCCTGGGCAAGTCGGAAAAGGGCGAGGTCAGGGCGGGATTCCTTCTCGCTGGAAGTAGCACAAGGAGCCGGACCTACTCCTTCAGCTGGGAGACCTCATACAGGTATGCGGCCAGCATCTTGGTTCCCTCTATGTAGTTACGCCTAGTAGTGAGGAACACAGCATCATGTCAGCTGGTGTCGTGGGCCAACACCCAGGCGTGGGTGATTCCTCCCGAGCCCGGACACAGTCTGCCTTCTTCCTGGGGAGCACCCCCATCCCAGCCTGGGGGCCCTGAGCTCTGCTTGCTTTCAGAATTCAGTCCCTCAGTTCTTAAGTGCAGCTTGAGTCTGACTGCTGAGCCCAGAGACCAGTCCTGGTCCCCTAGTGCCCAGGTAGTAAATGTCAAGCTTGGATCATGGGCTCCTCCCATTGCCCGCTTGTCTCTGAAGACCAGGCCTCCCCACCACTCCCCACAGCCAGGCCTCTGTCTCCCCGTCTCTCCTTCCTGAAGGGTCTTTGCCTCTTAGTCCCTGATCGTCTGCCTTGGTTACCCTAGGACACATCCTTGTCTTCTGCCCTCCTCAGCAATTCTAGGGGTCAGAGGCCCCTCCTAGAACTGCCTGAGACCCCCGCCTGCTGGGCCCCTCCTGCTCTCAGGACCGGCTCAGAGGCTGCGCCCGCTCTGTTGTGGAAGAATCCCCATCACGTCCACCCAAGTCAGGGATGTGTCAAAGCAGTAACGCATACAGTTAGCAATGACACTGCAATTTCTCAAAAAGGAAACAGAAAAATGAACAGAAAAAAAAGGAAGGGGAGAGAGGGTGGATGAAGTACAGAGATAAACAGAGCCCTGCATGAACCCTGTTGATAACACCCCCTCCCGCAAGACCTCATCCCACCTCCCATTTGATGTTCTCACTTCACACAAATGTAGGAGGGCGGGTCACTTCACACCTTCTCGGAGGTGAGGCTGCACACGGTGGGTGGGGGGGCGGCGGCGCACGGGGGCCAGAGGGAAGCTGTGCAGGAGACGCCAACTGGGGCCTCTCCCTGGCCTCTCACCTGTTGAGCTTCTCATTCTGGGAGTGGGCTCCGTCATCAGCCGACCCCACAGGCAGCAGCATGACGTTCTTGCCTGTAGCCTCCTGGAAGGTCAAGGTCACGGGAATACTGCCGCCTTCCCTGGTCAAGTCTGGCTCAACACCAAAAACTGTGGGAAATGAAATAAAATAAATGGTGAGCTTTGGGACCCCAGGGCTGGGGATCTGTCCCAGACCAAGACTCAGTAGCGCTCAGACCCTGGGGGAGGCCCGCCAGGGGCCCAGGCTCATCCCACACATTGGCTGTCCTCCTGCTGACTTAACTGCATGCCCACGTGCCACAGCAGTGCCCGACGCAGCTATGCGCCCACGAGATATAACAGAGTCCCATCAGACACACGAAGGGCTCAACACGCGTCTGCAAGGGGAGTGTCCAACCTGTTTTCAGGGCTCTTCTCCCAGCCATGTAATGAGGGTGACTGAAGTCGGAGACCCACGGCTTCCCACCATGGCCCATGGACACCTTGAACTTGTTGGGGCTGTGGAGTTCGGCAAACTTCTGAGTTAGGTAGCTTGTGACCTAAACCGCAAACAGAATGGAGACATACGATACTTTAGAAGCTCGGCATCTGATCCAAGCCTGTGACCTCCGAGTCTGCTAGCAGGGCGCTACAGCGGCCCGCGTCGGCCTAGGACAGGTCTGCGATGGGCTGTGCTGAGTCTACGATGAGCCTCATTTTCTGTTGCTTAATACTCAGCTACATAACTAAAGAAATGGGATTTCTTATCAAAAAATAAAACCCCGTGATTTCAAGGTAAAAGGCAATGTTTTAATTTCAAGCAATTCACTCTTTCAAAAGATCTTCCAAATGATGATACTATTTAAATTAAGTTGGAAAGCAATGTTCCCTGATCTGCTTTATATTACGGACAGAATGTTTGCATGCCTCCAGAGCCCTAAACTCCATGTGACTCCATTTGGAGACAGGGACTTCACAGAAGTAACTAAGGTGTGAGACAAAGTGACAAACGCGAGAAGCTGTGTGTGCCCCGTTCTGCTTGCCAGCCTCTTCCTGGCAAGCAGACCCTACCCCTACCTGCAGCTTTCGGGAAAGATGCTTTGAAGACAAAGCAGGGGAGGGCACATACTGCCCCCTCTCTTGCCTCGATCGCTGCATTCCTTAGGAGATAAATGACCCTGTCCTTATCTTTTCCCACAGGCAAGATAGTGCCTGACCACCTGACCACGTTAGTGGTCGTGCCTCTGTGACCTGTAACCACACGTGCTCTTACACCGAGCCTCGTGGCTCTGCTGGAATGTAACATCCGAGCAGGCGCGATGTGCTTCTGCGTGCATTCAAGCTCCGCCGCCAGCAGAGGAACTGTGGGCTGAGTCGCTCGCTCTCAGAGCAGCCTGGCTGAGCCTCTCGAAGGCAGCTCCTGGGCCCCGGGCCGCAGTCTGCAGTCCTCAGAGAGATGCCTGAATAAAACTAACTTGAATTCTTGAAAAGCTTGGCTTTTTTTCTTTGGTACTTTTTTTTTTCCTTTTTCTAAACCTTATTTTGACAAAGGTTAAATGAAGCTAGAAGGGCAGGATTCGGCCTGGGTGAGAAGATGCCGAGGGCCTGCCCTCCGCCACGTGAGGACACGCGGGGGCAGTGGCCACAGCCAGACGGAAGCCTCGTCAGATGCCACAGCTATGGCAGCTTGGTCCTGGACTCACCTGCCTCCGAAACAGTAAGGAATCCATTTCTGCCACGTAAGCCACCCCACCTGTGGTCTTTATTGTGGCAGCCTGAGCAGAGTGAGGCGCTTCATAAATGACCACAGGCTATATCACATCCAGACCCGGGATAGGGCCAGGCGCAAACCTGGGGACTCCTCCTCGTGCCCAGACCTCAGTGTTCAGCATGCAGGGCTAGCCCCAGGCTCTTGTTTCCAGCAGGAAGACTCTGACTCCACCTCCCCATGAATCCCAGCTGAGGAGGACAGTCAGAAGCTGGGCTGACCTCCAGCCACCAGTCCCCTCTACACGGCACCATGGTGGGGGTGGCTCCAGGACTTGGACCAGAACATGCTTGGCCCAATGTTCGTGTTTGGTCTGGAGCCTTGGGGTGAGGTCAAAGGCCAGATTTTGGCCTGCCTCGTCAGTAACTTCCATGGGATGCATTATCTCTGATTAGCTTCTGAACTGCGAATGTCATAATTACTGACTTGGCTGGAGCCAGGAAGTCTGGGCACGTGTGGCTGGGTGTTTGCCGAGTAAGAGCCTTGGCTACCCAAGTCTCTGCCCAGACACTTTGGCCCCACCCCGTGTCCCGGCCCCACATGCCTGCTCACTGACGACTTCGGGAGTCATGTTCGGCACGAGCCTGATGGAGAACTTGCCGACCACCTTCCTGGGAATCACGGTCTTGGCCCCCGAACCAGAGAAGGCGCCTTCAATGCCATGGAGGGAGAGAGACGGGTACCGCCATCGGTGCATGAGGATGTCTTTCTGCAGAAAAATCAAGAGGGTCGGGGACACCTCAGGTACTCAGTGCCAGCCCCATCTGCTCACTGAGGAGACGGGAATGTTGTCTGGGAAATCAGCAGCGTGAGGCAGGGCCTGGCCCAGGTCCCTGACACCACAGGCCGGAGGTCCAGACGCAGGGAAGCCCACTGCAGCACACTCTAAAGCTGCAGCGACACAGCACAAAGGAGGCCCCTGACTGGCTGAGCAGCCTCAGGCGAAGCATCTCACTCCCTCTCACTGCAGTGTGGGTGGCTCAGGTCCACCTGGTGGAACTGGGAGAGCCATGCTGGCCACTGAGGACCTGCAGAACTGGAGCTATCAAGGTCCCACAGATATTGGAGCTCCTGGTGAGCCACAGGCACGAGGAGGAAGAGGGGATGCAGGCCGGGCTGTGTGCAGACCTCTCCCAGGCCCACGGGACACAGGTGTGCGGCCCAGTGAATACTGATGATGCATGTGCAGACCTCTCCCAGGCCCATGGGACACAGGTGTGCGGCCCGTGAATACTGATGATGCATGTGCAGACCCCTCC
>NW_016107364.1:6056179-6088324 GCF_001604975.1 Cebus imitator | reverse complement strand
GGGACACGGGTGTGCGGCCCGTGAATACTGATGATGCATGTGCAGACCCCTCCCAGGCCCACGGGACATGGGTATGCGGCCCATTCCTACTGAGATAGCAGAGCCAGGCTGATCAGTGCATCTGGTACGGCCTGTGAATACCGATGATGCTGTATCCTCAGACCAGGGGAGACCTTGTCTCCTGCTTCCCAAGTGTGTCATCAACACCATGACCTTCCTGCCTGCTCCTTCCCTCTGTGTCCCTGCAGCAGCAGAAGGCAGGTCAAGAGAGTAGGTGTGCCCCAAAGGAGCTTCCAGAAGGCTCCTCAGTGATTTAGCCATTGAATGTGTAGATTTCTGTTTGTGAACCAAACAGCTCAATGTTATCTGGGAGGCATAGACAAGGCCCTAAAACCCCCTGCACAGAAGCAAATCCAAGTCTGAGAGAACAGGGCAGAGAAACAGACCCACCTTTTCCCCAACCCCTCAGTCCATGACATCTCTGTTCAGTCACTGTTGTTGGGGACCTTCTCTTGCTATTCCAGAGGCTCCTCCCTGAGGGGCTGAGTGTCCCCCAACCTCCCTTGTCCCCCTGATGCCAGCCAAGGCTCCGGCGCCTGCAACAGCCTCACAGGTCTCCCAGCTCCAACACCCCGACCCATAACCTTTCCCACTGTCATTGAGATCCAATGAACTCAAAGCCTTGCTGTGGCTCACGTCTCCTAGGAAGACCCGGAGCTCCACGGCAGCCCCATCGGTCTTGGTGGCACATCACTCTGCTGCCTGTCTGACCCCAAGCAGCCTACATGTCTGTGCTCCTACTGACCCAGCACGCCAGCCTCACCCTGCACCTTTGCTGGCCGACGGGACCCTGTGACCAGAGGCTCGGCTGTTCCCAGGACCACGCCCCTCTGCTCACGTAGGCCCACAGCCTCTGGAACTCCCCAGCATGGCCCTTGTCAGGAAAATTCCCTGACAATCTTCCAAATCAAAATCTGCTCTCTCAGGGAGCAAAGCAAGGCATTTCCCAAATTAAAGAGTTCTTGCCAACTCTGTTAGAAGTTCTTGCCTGTCTGTCTCTGAGAGACAAACCTCAAGGGCCCAGCCTGGCCTTATTTCCCTTGTCTCCCAGGCACCTAAGTGCTTGATTCCATGGATGTAGGCTGAATCAACGGTGCAGAACCTACGTATACCTCATAAACCTATGGCCTGTTAGAAAAGTCATGACCCACTTTTCCCCTAACATGTGAATATTCTATACAGTTTCCACCCAGCACTCGGCTCTGGAGTGGCTTAATGGTCCCTGGGCCCAGTGGTAAGGAGGTGACTCTACAAACATGAACACGGCAGAGCCGCTGCAGCAGGTGACAGCCTGTGTCCCCTCTGCATGCTTCTCCAGGCCTGATGGAATCAAAAGTGGATTTTGATATTTAAAAATCCCAACGACTAGCAACCCAGTCACGCCTGCTTTCGGAATGTCTGCACCGTTTGGTGACTCATGTGCACTGGACATTCCAGCTCCTTCCCTCGGGGACCCCCGGGACCCAGGGAAGTGGCAGGGCCGAGCCCTGGGCCAGCACCTTGCAGCAGTGCAGGAGGGTGTGCGCCCCCACATCCCTGGCAAACTCCTCCACGTCAAAGTCAATGTCGTCGTACAGCTTGTGCTCCTCTTCCGTCACGGCGGCCACAGCCTCGTTAATGCTGGGAATCAGGATGTTCCCCCTCTTGTCCACTAAGGAGCCTGAGGGAAGCAGGAGAGGGTTACAGCACTCGGGGGGCTGCGCAAAGGCGAGCTGCTTTTTCCTGCACCAACCCCAGGAGCATAGCTCGGGAGAGACGCAGCCCCACAGCCACGTGGCTGAAGGAGGGGACAAGAGCAGCCACCACAGTCCACAGAATAATGTTCACGGATGCGTCCCAGCATGCAATGCCTCTCAGGTGCTGTCCAGGGCCTTAGGCTCAGCCAGTGATGTAATCAGCAGAGCAGCCAATGAGGCAGCAGCTTGGGCATGCCCATTTCTCAGATAAGGAGACTGAGGAGAAGGTGGGGAAAGGGAATTGTCCTTGGTCATGGACCAGGAGGCAAACCAGCAGGCTGGCTTCATGCAGCCCCATTCTGACAACTACTGCACTGCCCATGTGCCTTTTTAATGTGCATTCCACAAGAAACAAGCTGCTCCCGAACTGAGGGGGGTAAACTGTGGGTGTAACAGAGTGGACATCACGTGGGTGGCTGGCGTCTGGTGGAGAGGAAAGGAGAGCTTGGGGGGTGGTGTGGGAAGAGTGGGCTGTGGGTGGCCTCACTGCAAAAAGACGCCGGGAACAGCGCGATGGGGTGCTTGCTCTCAAAGAGCTGATCAAGCAGGGGGATGTGGATGGGGCTGGTTATCATGTAAGACAGATCAAAACATGTGCCCTGCGAGAGATGTCAAATGACCACATCCAGAGGAAGGACAGCAGCACGTGCCTCGAGGGGCCTGGCCAGACAGGACCTGGGGGCATCTGAGTTGGCTGCTGGAGGCAGGGCAAGGTTTCAACAGGTGGTGACAGGCACGGGAGGGTTTCAGAGGCAAAAATAAAACAAGGGGGCCTCTCAGAGGGACAAGTGAGTGGAGGGAGGGGGAGGTGCAGTTGGAAACCGAGACGCAAGTTGGTTCATGTGGAATGCTGAAAGGCACCAAAGCTGATGACAGACAGTCTGGAAATCATGCCCGTCCACTTTCCCTTAAATGGCGACTGAACGCCAATCTGACACTTACCCATCAGCAAAACAAGATCAGTCATGGCCTCGTGCACCGAGCCCCCGTACACCCCGGAATGCAGGTCTCTGTCGCTGCACTCCACCTGGATGGAAACAAAGGCCGCTGTGTCTGGCTGCCTAGTGGGAGCTTACTTTTGTCATGTGACAGTGAATTCAACAAAGGGCATTTACAAGGCCTGACAATTTTCCAAATCAAAATCTGCTCTCTCAGGGAGGAAAGCAAGGCATTTCCCAAATTAAAACCTTAGGCAGGAACAAAAAATACTCTTGCATATGCCAAGCACAGATAAGCTGGTAACACTAGCCACAGGTACAAGCATTCCACAGGGCAATCTGCCTACCACTCAGAGCCTTTTCTAGAAGTTTCATGAATACCCTGCACCTCTGCTGAGGGCAGCCCAACATGAGACCTGCCACAGGCCCAGAGCCTGAGACCCGAGGTCAGACCTCACCCTTGCACTGAGCAGCACATACAAAGCGTAAAGCAGCTGCCTGCCACGTGCCCAGCTCTTCGCCTGCAAATGGGCTGAGGTGCAATGCTCCTCCCAGCACTGGGGGTGACACGGGGCCACCTATAAAACCAGAATGGTGCCTTGCTCAGAGTTAGGGCCCAGGGTAGCAACTGCAGTGATTTTTAGCACTGTTCAGGTTACAAATGACGTGTGTAGACAGGACCTAATTTAATCACACGTTACCCTGTGGGGTATTGGGAGATGACCACCAGCCAGTGAGCGGCAGAATCTGGCCCAGGCCTGGCCTTTCCCAGGCTCAGTGCTGCTTTGGTTTCTCTTTTTTTTTTTTTTTGAAACAGAGTTTCACTCTGTCCCTCAGGCTGGAGTGCAGTGGTGCAATCTCCACTCACTGCAACCTCTGCCTCCCAGGTTCAGGCAATTCTCCTGCCTCAGCCTCCCGAGTAGCTGGGATTACAGGTGCTCACCACCACACCTGGCTAACTTTCTGTATTTTTAATAGAGATGGGGTTTCTCCATGTTAGCCAGGCTGGTTTCAAACTCCTGGCCTCAAGTAATCTGCCTGCCTCAGCCTCCCAAAGTGCTGAGATTACAGGCGTGAGCCACCATGCCCGGTCTCGGTTTCTCTTTATCCCATGTAGTCAGTCACTTAGTCATGGTATAAGGAGCCTAAGTGTTAACGTATAAATATTTCAACTTTCAGAAGGAAGTGTTTCTAAAATGCTTTGTATGTGTCTGCATCTTCCGAAATGAACAGCCTAAGTATTAACGTATAAATATTTCAACTTTCAGAAGGAAGTGTTTCTAAAATGCTTTGTATGTGTCTGCATCTTCCGAAATGAACTAACATTTTATCTCCTCTCAGCTGCTCCAAGGCAGCATCGCAAATCACACTGACATAGTTTAATGCTGCTGTGAGATTAACTCCTGATCACTGCGGGTGTTGCTGTAAATCTGGGGTATGGAAGCTGGGAACTGGGGTGCTAAGTGAGCCCTGTGCTTCTCCATCCTGTGTGCCTGACTTCTGGGTCCTTGCCTACTTTGGGTTTGGAAGAACCAGGAGACTCAGAGGTTAGAGAAAAATGAAGCCGTAGGACTCCGCACTGCACCTCGATGTAGAAGTAGCAGATGCCCCTGAGGCCATAGGTGATGCAGGGCTTCTTCTTCCCCAGCCAGTAGTTGTCAGAAATGCAGACGTAGTCCACGTCCTTAAAGAAGCTGTCTTTCTGGGCGAAAATCAGCTCGTCTAGGCCCTCAGAGCCTGACTCCTCCATGCCTTCGAGGCAGAACCGGACATTGACAGGAATCTCCTATGAGAAGGGAACAGCACGAGCGGATATTCAGCTTTGCGAACTTTCCTTCTAGAAACCACACTTAGGATTACACATTTCAAATCTCCGGCCTTCTCCAGACCAATCACATGGGCCTCTGTGTACACCTGTCATCACCCCCTCCCCAGGCCCTGCCAGGCCACTGTGGCTCCAGGCCACTTTGACCAGTCCAGTCCCGCCAGATGGGGCTCTCTGCAGCCACCCCACATGGCCGAGGAGCGCCTCAGGAAAGCCTGTGCTGCTCCCTCTGTAGTAAGGGCCACGACACAAACAACACCACGTGAGTCCTGATTAAACCGGGGGAGCCACTGACGCAGGCGGCGTGGGTCCTCCCACGTGACCTTGTGCTGCTCCCGGGCACAGAAGCGCCGCTCTTCCTGAGGGGCCCGGTGGCAACCTGCACACCTCGCCGAGTGTCTGGATCATGTTTTGTAGCTTCACAGCTGCTCTTCTGACTCTAGCCCACACACTCAAAAGGTGAAAAAATGAGGTTGTGCACAAAACTCGTGATTTGCCAAAGGCCACACAGGATAAAGAACTGCAGGGCCTAAATGAGGACTCAAGGCCACTGAGTCCTAGTTCCAGACTGCCTAGGCTGCCCCAGACTGCCCTGTTCATGAACGTGCTTCCTCCCCTGCCGGCTCCTCCTCCTGCTCTGCCCTTCACATAAAATCTTTCACAGGCCCTCTCCCTGTGCATAGCCACCTGTCATCCTTGGTTCCCCCACAGCCTGAGGTGCCTCCACTGCAGCTGAGGCTGAGGGCTCCACGAGGCCAGAGTTTGGGAGGCTTCTGAGTTCCTGCCCAGCATGCAGGCTCCGCCGTGCCAGGCCAGGTGGTTCTGGGCATCACTTTCCCACCATGTAAAGTGATCCTCTGGACCAGAAGGGCTGAGATCGTTTTCACAACTAACATTCCATGCTTTGACAAAAATGCTTATCTTATTCTTATTTTATCAGGATACCAGATAAAAGCAAGATGCAAAGATGTCTACACAGCATGATCACAACTAGGCAAAAAGCCACAGAAAATCCTGGTAAATTTCAAAATACTAATTGTCTTTGGATTCTAGGCCAGTATTTTTCTCTCTACTTGTCTGCTTTTTAGCAAACCTTGAACAATGAGCAGATATTTCACAGCTTTCTTTTGTTGAGGTAGAGTCTCACTCTGTTACCCAGGCTGGAGTGCAGTGGCACCATCTCGGCTCACTGCAACCTCCACCTCCCTGGTTCAAGGAATTTTCCTGCCTCAGCCTTCCAGGAGCTGGGATTACAGGTGTTCACCACCATGCCCAGCTAATTTTTGCATTTTTAGTAGAGATGGGGTTTCAGCACGTTGGCCAAGTTGGTCTCGAACTCCTGACCTCAAGTGCTGGGATTACAGGTGTAAGCTACCGCACCAGGCCGGAAAATATATTTTAAAAAACAGAATTTATTTTTAGGAGGATGTAAACCACACAGAGAGAGTGAGGGGCCTGTATGATGTCACTAAGGGTGCATTACATTCTGGCAAGGAATCACACTCACAGGGACAGTCAGGGGCTGAAAAGTCACATTGTCACATTTCCTGAGGTGGCAAAAATCATGCTGAGTTGCCAATATGATGACCTTTGAGCAGCTGTAAAACAATTAAACTTTGAATGTTTCCTAAAGCTGGAAAACAAACCTATACTCTTAAATCTGAGTCACCTGTGCTGATAAGGGCTGGGGGATGCCTGTCTTCTCTTTTCCTGTGAGCTCTACAAGCTGTTGTGTGAACAGAGAGGCTGTCTTCCTATGGCTCAGATGGAACCCAGGCCCAGGCAGGAGTCAGCATAGAGGGCATACCTGGTCTGTTTTCTGATACGCTTCCAGGGCGTTCATCCAGCCGGCCACGGGGCCCTTATCATCAGTTGAACCTCTCCCATACAGCTTGCCTAGAACAGCAATCCACAAATTCATAAATTGATGATTACAACGAACCCAGAAGCAGCATATCTCAAGTGCACATCTGATGACCCCTTAGCAAAGCAAACACGAGGGAAGCTTCCCCTTCCAATCAGGAGACCCGAGTCTCCACCCAACACTATCATTAAATGTGCCAAAGAATTCGCCATCATCGAAGAGATAAGCCACGTGGATGCTCCCACGTCACCCCTTCCCTCTCCCAACATGGTCACAGCGTCAGCGGGGGGCATGGCTTCCTGCTGGGTTAGGGTGGAGACCTCCAGTTCTAACTTCAGGAAGCTGTAGCCAGCTGCTTAGTTCATTAAAACCCATTTACCAGAAGCATTGGGGAGCAATGGGGACTGGAAACCCAGTTGCTCAGGAACCTAAGGCACCTTTGTCAAAAAAGGACCATAATCTCACCCCCACCCAATTGTGACACTTAATTCGATAAAAAACAGAGAACTAGCATGTTTCTCATTTAGCCTCTACTTCCTTCTGTAGTTATCACTCTGAAAACTACAGACAAGGCTTCTTATCAGCGTCATCAGTCACAGTGGCCCCTCACCACACTTGCTTCTGAGGAAGCTGACAACACAAGTGACATCTTGAAGACAAGGCCCCACCCCTCCTCCATCTTCTGCCACATGGTGCCGGCCTCATGGAACCAGACTGAGGAGGAGCCGGCCTCAGGACACGGCCCTCTGCTGGGCCTCGGTCTTCCCAGCTGGTCTCCCGACCTCCCGGGGCTCGGCCTGCTTCCCAGGTCCCGCAGTCTCAGCATGACCCAGCCCATAGTAGCATGAGGCTGAAAGTCATCACTACCTGGAGAGTTTTCTTTTATGAATGAAACCCAACTTTTCACAAAAACTGAAGATCAAATATAAACTCTTCTAAAAAAAATCCTTATCCCTGTGACAAACACTGAACAAGTACGGTGGCTGGCACGGTCCTGGCTCAGAGCCGCGGGCAAATGTGACCTGCCCCCACCCTCCAAGGCTCCCTGACAAGGAGAGGAGGCAGTGCGGCTGGCAGTGATGCTTCCCTCGGTACAGGTGAGGCTGGGACAGGGAGGGCTGAGAGGGTGGTCGGAGACAGGCCCCACAGAGGACGAGGCAGCGGTGATGGGGCTGACGCCCATGCAGGTGCACTTCTGAGCCCCACAGGCTCCTGAGGGCTGCACGTGGTCCCATGTGGCTGGGTACAGGTGGGAGAAGAGGAGGCAGAAGGCAGGCGAGGGGAGGGACCCTCTGTGCCATCCTGAGTCCTCCAGGGGGAGTCAAGGAGAGAAGTGGCATGCTGAGGTCACTCTGGGAACAGCCTGGAAAAGGAGTGGCACCGTGAAGGCTCAGAAGTGGGAGCAGGACCCAGCATGGGGCGGGAGGTGGCGACAGGGGGCTTTCAACGTGGGAAAGGCAATGGCCTGGAGGAGGGCCTGGCAGGGATGGGGACCCAGTTCCTGGTGCAGGTGGCAGAAGATGGTGCCATCCACAGAGACTGTGAGACAGCAGACAAGTAGTAAAGACAAGGATTTCTGTTCAGAGGGAGCCAGTTCGAGCAGCGAGGGCCCGGCCAGCAGACACGCCGGACCACGCGCGAGGGGCGTCCAAGCGCACAGAGGGTTAATCCTACAATCGACCGCAAGTCAGCAATTCCACTGTGACAATGGCAATGGCATAGAATTACATCTCATCGAAAACCTTGCTTTCAGTAAAATCATTTTCAATTTTGCACAGTAATGAACACAACCGACACCGAGGCAGGAAAGGTTAGAGCACAGAGGCAATGATTCAGATGGAAGGGCTTCGATGAGAAGAGGCTAGAACTTAGCTAGGAGGGGCCCGCCACCAGGGAGGGAGGATTCCTCATCTGGTCAAACGCGGTATTGTGCAGGCGCATGTAGAAATTCAGAATTGAAAGTGGAAAGTGGAAGGCCTTTACCCCAGAAGGAGCAGGAAGAAAAGAGGCCAGCCTGCGGGGTCACTCACAGCACGGGCCTCAAAGGCCTGTAGGTGCCCGGCACACAGAAGCACTCCGTGAATAACAGCGACATTGCCACCTCCACCAGGGCAGCCGGGGTGAAGGAGGCCACCAACATACACCGCAGAAGCAGCTGTCGGTTGGGACAGAGGAGGAGTATGAGGCGACAGGCTTTTCAGGACAGCCCTGCTCTGATTGGAAATGTACATTCTGAGAAGAAGCGTCAGCAGGAGAGGAAGCCTGGCTGGCCCCAGTCACCCCCAGTCACGGAGAACTGGTTTGCACATGTGAAAACAGGCTTTCCGGAAGGTCAGCGACAGAGGCACATGTGAGAAACCTCCATTTTTAGCTTATGTTAAACACAGTCTGTACCAGGTACAGTGGCTCATGCCTGGAATCCCAGCACTTTGGGAGGCCAAGGTGGGTGGATCATCAGGTCAGGAGTTCGAGACCAGCCTGGCCAACATGGTGAAACCCCGTTTCTACTAAAAATACAAAATTAGCCAGGCATGGTGGCGCATGCCTGTAGTCCCAGCTACTCGGGAGGCTGAGGCAGGAGAATCGCTTGAACCCGGGACATGGAGATTGCCATGAGACAAGATCTTGCCACTGCGCTCCAGCCTGGACAACAGGTCTCAAAAAAATAAAAATAAAAATAAAATGAAATAAAAACAGTATGTACTGGAAACAGAGAAAACCAGACTAGCAGTGACTTTGCAAAGGTCAGTGCTTTTCCTCTGGGCACACACGGGCATGCAGTGCTCACCGTCTCGCTCCACCAGGGTGAAGGGCTCGCTGTCCCAGCCGTCCTCCAGGGCCGCAGGCTGCACATCCAAGTGCCCGTAAATGCACACCGTTTTCTTCTGTGGGTCGGAGCCCAGACTGCCAAGCAGAATAGGAGGGAGCGGGATCTCTGAGCCATCAGGGAGCTGAGCGTGGAGAGGAAAGGAACCAAGGACAGCTTTTGTTGAAGAAATTCGGTTTTTACAGAGGAGATTATTAAAAGACTTTGAGCTTCCTTATCTGTCCTCATCAATCAACCTCTATTGTATAGCTTAAGAGCACACTGTTCAATGGAGTCGCTAATTAGGAATTTACTTTCTTGTACTCCAGAGCACATATACTCAATCATGTTTGCCAACTGCAGGCAGTTTGGTAAATTCTTTTATTTATTTATTTTTGAGAGGGAATTTCCCTTTGTCATCCAGGCTGGAGTGCAGTGGCATGATCCCAGCTCACTGCACCCGGTGCCTCCCAGGCTCAAGTGATTCTCATGCCTCAGCTGCCAGAGTAGCTGGGATTCCAGAAGCAGCCACCACACCTGGTTAATTTTTTGTATTTTAGTAGAGACAAGGTTTCACTATGTTGACCCCACGGTGGTCTTGAATTCCTGAGCTCAGGCAAACCACTTACATCGGCTTCCCCAAGTGCTAATACAAGCATGAGCCACCGCACCCGGCTGGGTTTGGTAAATTCTGAAAGGCTGATTTTTTCTGACTTTTATATAACAAAACATGCAGGCTGAGTTCGGGATGCAACTTAGTTTATTTTCTGAAATCATGGTTAAAATCAACTATAATCTGAAATCAGAAGATACATTTTTGAAATTCTGTACATAAATTACAATTATGCATACAAAGGGATATAAACCAAGATATATATATATATAACAATTTAAATCTTTATATCTAAATTTACATTTAGCCATTCTAAAAAGGTAGTGATAGCTGGTACTCCTTCTGAGCTTTGTCCGAAAGGCACTATCAGTGTTCCACAATCTCACAGGCATGGAGGACAGGAGAGGTGTCCCAGCCCACCCCTGCATGCAGATGGAGGTGAATCATACATAGGAAGGGAGGATGGGACAGGCGTCCCAGCCCACCCCTGCATCTAGATGGGGGCAAATCAATCTTAGGTCTTTTCCAACTTTCACATCAGGTCAATGGTCTTCACCTTTTACTAGACCGTGGCCCATTCAGGCTGTACAAGACTCCTGTGGCCATGTAGCTCCTCTACCAGTCCTATATTCCAATAGAAAAAAAACCCATGATCATCACGATGTGTCACAAGCTAGTGGCAGGGGATGGTTTTAGCTGCAACAGGAAGAGACTGTTCATGCTAAACCATGACATACCTACATATTAGTCTAGTTACTAGAAAATACTGTTTATAAAAATAGGTATTAATAGACACATCACACAAACTAAACTGATAATGAAGTTAAATTAACAGTTTGCAATTCAGAGGTAAAAGGAGCAGTCACTGAAATGACAACTAGATCAGGACAGTGCTGGTGATGGGCCTCTGGTCGCAGAGGACCCACGGCCCTGGCAGTCCAGTTGGCCCTCAGCTGCCTGAGTAGAAAAATCATTTTCAAATGATAACAGAGTTTCTCTAAATAAATTCCCGTGCAATATAGAGCTCCTCTGAAATACTTTAGCATTTTCTAAGAAGCTGCTTGGGCCCATGGGTAAAATTGTTCTGAAATGTCCAACATCACCTTTCGTTCATGAGCCTGAAAATACTCCACTTCTGCACTGACATAGGAAAACACCCATCTCCACCTTGACCGCTGCAGCAAGTCACCATCACTAAGAAAAACGGAATCCTACCGCCACACGGACATGTGGGAAGACAAGAGAAGATGTGTGGTCACCCCACACCACAAACGTCTCTGCAGAAGATTTCCACCAGTGATGGTATCTTTTAATTCCTTGATAAAAATCGGTGTTATATAATTCAAAATAGTATAATAATAACCTAGTTTTTAATGAAAGGCCCTTTCTTAAGAACTGTACAGCACTGTCAGTGATCAATGAAGTAAATGTAACTATTGTAATAAACAACTCCTAAAAATGATTTGCTGCACCTAATTTTTAAAAATATATTAGGAAAACAAAGGAAAGGGAGCAAAGCAAGTCTGACCCTAAAAATAAACAACATGAAGAAACTTGGTTTATTCTCCCAAGAGTGGGGGAAAAGTTGTTGGGAAGCTATAATATACCCTAAGTCAATTATTAAATTTGTTTTCAGGAGAAAACCTCAAATGAACTGTACTGCCTGGGGAATCGGGAGGCCTGGGCTTGAACCTGCTCTGAATGAGCCTTCTGTGGGCTCCCAGAGGACACTGTGCCCAGCCTCCACTCTCCCCCACCATGAAGCTGGAGCACTAAACTGAACAGCCACACCCAAGCTTCTAGGGCTGTGATTTCAGCTTGACACCCAAATCATCAGGCCAAAGAAACAAGATAAGCCAAAGCTTGTTATTAGATCAAAGAATATAAAAGAATATTACAAACTTTGAAAATATATGGCACAAAACATGCAATTAACATGAGGCTGAAATCATCTGAAATAAACGAGTGAAATAATATACAGTAAGAGGCTGGGCACGGTGGCGTGACAATTTGGGATGCCAAGGCAGGTAAATTGCTTGAGACTAGAAGTTTGAGACCAGCCTAGAAACATGGTGAAACCCCGTCCTGACAAAATACAAAAAAAACACAAAAAACAAACAAACAAAAACCATACACACACACACACACACACACACACACACACACACACACACACACAGAGTAAATCCTCACTCAACTTCATGGATAGGCTTTTAGAAACTGACTTTCAGTGAACAAAACTATCTTATTCAAGGACCTGTTGTTGTACATTGTCTTGCTTGAAACTGCAGTTTCTAAGAACCTATGATGACATGAGAGCTTACTGTACCACAAAGTGAGATTGTTCATTTAGGAAGAAAACAAACCATTCTTACATGTCAAAATCCTGCATTGAAAAGCAACCGACTGCCAAACAAAATATCTCTTATCAAAAAGTGGCTCACACCTGTAATCCCAGCACTATGGGAGGCCAAGGCAGGTGGATCACCCAAGGTCAGGAGTTCGAGACCAGCCTGGCCAACATGGCAAAACCCCATCTCTACAAAAAATATAAAAATTAGCTGGGCGTGGTGGCACACACCTGTAATCCCAGCAACTAAGGAGGTTGAGGCAGGAGAATGGCTTAAACCCGGGAGGTAGAGGTTACAGTGAGCTGAGATCACGCCATTATACTCTTGCCTGGGTGACAAAGGGAGACTGTCTCGAAAAAAAACAAGGCTCATAGATCAGCACTGTGTGCCTGAGGGCAGGCAGGCAGGGAGGAGTCTCTATCATTTTTCAATGGACATGGATAAAATGTAACTCCCTAGTTTGTATCATTTTTAAATGGACATGGATAAAGTGTAACTTCCTAGTTTGAAAGGTTACTGGTGATGGCTGGGAGGAGAATCTCAGCAATCCTCTAAGAATGATTGTTACATTAACTTAGTCCTCAGTAACTGTCAGCAGTTCTGCTTCCTGGAGAAAAATGCTGAGTGCCACAAAACCTCTGTCCTGATCCAACTGAAGCAGTCACATACAGAACTTACCACCCAAACTGGGCACGTCCTTTTTTGTTTGTTTTAAAGATGAGTGGGCTATCTGAAGCAAAGATCTTTTAAGAACTCGTGGAGTCTTGTCAACCCCTCACGCAGAATCTGTGGTCCTGCAATGCAAAGAATGCGGCCTCCCACCTTTTGTTTTCCGATGTCCACCAGTTCCACAGAGCCGCCCAACTGCCTGACGTCTGCAGCGGCAACCTCCATCATCTTCCTGATTTCGCCTCTCTTCTCGGGCCATGCAGACACGCTCTGGATAGATACCCATTTTGCAAGTTTCTGTGGTGGACAACAAGCAACGAGGGATTCTGAATAGGTGTCCTTAAGGGAGCAAAAGCTTCCACAGTGTTGCCACGTTCCAGGCACACATGGCTGGCTCGCCCCCACCTCCACCCCCACGGCTGCTGCACTTGAACTGGTGGACTCCAAGAAGGGCAGACCCATCACAAGTGCTTTGTGTTTCAGATTTTTTAAATTGTTTGTACTATCTCTGTACCAAGAACTAGAGTACACAAGAAAAATGTCAGAAGGTTTGTTTTTAATCATCAAGGAGGAAGTGAATGTAAAATGTATCAGCTTCCATAAATAAGTTTTTATCTGAATCAGACTAAATTACAACTGAAAGATACAGAAAAGACCCACGGTCGCCACAGTCCAAATTAGCTGATTTATTATCCTGACAATGGCCATATTTTCCAAAGTATAATTTTTAGAATGAGAATTCTAAAGATTTCGTCTGAAATGTGTCTAAGAAGAATAACTTTAAAGCACAATGCTGTAAGTTAACATCAAGAAACAGATTAATATATAACATTATTAAATGACTTAAAACATGCTTAATGTAAACTATTTAATCTGTAACTATCACAAGAAATTGATGGAGATGAAACAAAAATCTCAATTAGATTTGCTATTCTTAGAAACACATATTAACACTTTCTGTCAAAAACCAAAAGTGTAACCTATACCATGAGAAGCAGCTAATGGAACAAATCTCTAGGTAGATCGTCTAACTCTGGATTTCAATGGCATAATTCATATTAGCTTTTGACAGTTTCTCTAGGCCCCGTGGGATTAAATCAGATTTTAATGTTTCCTAAAATGAATATTCCCTTACCTTAATGTAGCGATCCTGATTTTCATCAATATACTTAAACAGGGTAGCGAGGGCTGCCATCTTTCAACCAGACCCCAGACCGCAGATCTTGAAGGTTCTTGGAAGGAAGAGGAACTGGTCAGTCCTGTCTCCAGTGGGGACTGACTGGGCGACTGGCCCAGAAGGCACTTGTTCAGAATTGTAAAGTGCTGCTCCACCCTCCAGGCCAGCATTGCAACACCCTCAGCCAGAGAGGCTCCAGGAAGTGACTGCGGCCTCAGAGACAAAAGCTCTGGGAACCAGTTAGAGGTTGGGACTAATTTTCCCTTCTTTATTTGGAAGGAAAAACTATATAAAATACTATGTCCACAGGTAACAGAGGGAGGGCCTATGTTGAAGAAAATATAATGAAAACTAAAAGTAGGCACTTTTAGTTTTACTGGGACTTTAATAAAAATTTTTACACTCTTAAAGCACAAAGATAACTTCTACTTTCTATTATCCCAGAGGATACAGTCTCTTCAGGGAATCCCAGCAAAAATGTCACATCCTGTGTCCACCACCACAAACCCATGACACAGATGACAGAGCCCAAGGAAAACCAGATTCCGTTGAAGAAAGCTGATGTTCTTAGTCCAGATACAGCCAAAGGGCAACTGCTAAACCTCCACAAGCACCTCACCAAGAGAACAGGCCATGTGGCCTCTGTGGTGCGTGCTGTCACCTGCTTTCATGCATGACACCCAGCAATTTCTGCCCCACTCACAGATACAGGCAAAAACACATTATCAGACTATTTTTAGAAGTCAGAATGAATGCAATGTAAAAATGATTCTAGTATTGGGACTTTCATAATTAGCTTTCTGCAGCGGAAAGCACCCAGCTATACTGAGCAAGTTCAAGATTGCGGGGATGTGAAGTGCCTTGAAATCACAGCTGCGGAGTGACAGGACCCTACTACAGCCCCGTGTCTACATGCCAGACAAACTACCTCTGCCAAGCTACCTGTGCACTGACGTGCTGCAGGTAAAGAGCATTGTTTTCTTGGCATAGGATCTCAAAGTGATTTCTAAACAGAGAGGAGACTTTATCCACCGTGACACCCAGCGTGGCAGCTGTTCAAAAGTGGCTGTTGCTGTGCAGGGTGATGAAACCGCAGGGCACTGCAAGTCACAAATGTGATTTCTACATGGGTGGGAGATCCAGCCGCTGCCTTCTCAAGTGCCCTCTACCTTCGAACACCAGCCACAGAGCATGGAATATTTACATACCTCCCAGCCAGCTCGGATCTCTCCACTGAGGCACTCATCTGGAGGAGCCTCAGCAAGACAGAGCCCATGAGCATGCTGGAGAGATGTTTTTCAGTGTTAATAAATCAAATTTTTCTCCACCTATTGCCTAAAATATACACAGGGAAGTCACCTGTTCACATTAAAAGAAATCCTATTTAGCAGGACAATATGCTACATGTGGTGATTTTCGTTTGGGTTTCCGGTTATTAAATGCCACAAATCCCAAGCTCACTGTGGAACATTCTCATAAATATTATGCTCTTGTAGTCAAATTAACCAATGGCATTGTAGCTACAGTCACTCAAAAATACAGTCATGTGCCATCTAACATTTCCGTCAACAACAGCGGTGGTCTCAAAAGATCACGATGGAGCTAAAACGTTCATTTTCTGTCTGGATATGTTTAGATACACAAATACCTACCACTCTGTTAAAACTGCCTACAGTATCCAGTAAAGGAACATGTTGTATGGGTTTGTAGCCTAGGAGCAATAGGCTACAGCATACAGCCTAGTGTGTAGAAGGTTGTACCATCCAGGTTAGTGTGAGCGTACCTCAGGAAGTGCACACAACAGCCAATTACCTAATGATGCATTTCCTCAGAATGTATCCCCATCCTTAAGTGACATATGACTGTAATTATCTAAGTTACAACTTTCACTAGAAGAGAGGAAACAGAGATCAGCTTGTTCCACCATCGGAGATGGGCTAAAAAGCAACTCCTGTTCATCACTCATCCAGTCAAACCAGGTTAGGCCAGGTTCCAGTTTCTCCCACTCACACTTCAGGGTTACTCCTGTCTCACCTCTGCCTGTTACAAAGCCGTTCAATGGAACCATTTTTATATGCTCTGGAGAACACCACTAATTAAGGTAAAAGCTATATGTTGGATTGAGCAAAGGCAAGCATTATCTTTTCAAATGACACCTCATTCCCCTCTAAAAATCTAAAGTTCTTAAGGAGTAATTTATTTATTCATTTAGAGACAGGGTCTCGTTCTCACCCAGGCTGGAGTGCAGTGGTGCCATCTTGATTCACCACAACCTTCGTCTCCCAGGCTCAAACGATCCTCCTGCCTCAGCTTCCTAAGTAGCTGGGACTACAGGTGTGCACCACCACACCCAGGTAATTTTTGTATTTTTTGTAGAGACAGGGTTTCACCATGTTAGCCAGGCTGGTCTCAAACTCCTAGGCTCAAGTGATCTGTCTGCTTCAGCCTCCCAGAGTGCCAAGATTACAGACATGAGCCAATGTGCCTGGCAAGGGAGTAACATGATTTGAACATTGAGACTAGTGGAGGGAAGGAGAAATTGCTGTGGCACCTGGAACTGCCACACAAATGTCTTCTGGTTCTGAGAATCTCAGTCCCTGTCCTTTGATAACCGAAGGCATATATTACACAAATAACTAAATCACACCTTCAATTCTGTATAAGAACCACTAAGAGAGGGGTAGGAATCTCCAATGTGCCAGAGCTAGAACATGATCCCTAAATATAATGTGAACATCTCTTTCTCCACTCCTGCCTACAAACATTAGGGACAGGGAAGGTATCCGAACAGGCCCCGGGTTCTCCGACTCTTTACGCAGTCTACGCTAGGATCTGACCTTGGCGGGCAGTGGGGAGGAGTAGTTTGGTGGCTCTGTCTGCGAGGTCCAAGGTCTCAAGGACATTCGTCCAGGCGGACCAAATATTGTCTCTGCTTCACAGATGAAGACACGGAAGCCCACTGAACGAGACACCTGCCCCAGACCTGCAAGCTGGCAAGGGAATTTTGTCTCCCCTCAGATGCTTCCTCCTGTAGCCTTAAACTCAGCTTCAAATGCTGGTGGGAGCTAGGGACCCAGTCCAGGACCCTTTGAACCTGAGGCGCGTCTGTCCCACCACACCCCCCCCCCACCCCAGACCTCCCGGAAAGGGATCCGTTAGAGAAAGGCTGCAGTTCTCAGCAGGCCTCCGGGGACGGGTGTGGACTGACCAGCGCTCTGCTCCCTGCAACCCCATTCTGCAACCACAGTCTTTACACAACACTCCACCAGGGAGGGCCACGTAGGCCCAGGCCAAGTGCGCCGCCCAGCTTGTCCCTGCGGACCCGGGACGCGCCCGGCGCTGCTGGGACACGAGTGGCCCAGCTGAGCCAGGCCCCGGGCCCCGGGCCCCGGGAGGTGCGAGAGGCCACGAGGCTGTGGCCGTAACGGGCCTCCGCCACCGACCGCGCGCTCGGGAACAGCCCGGACACCATTGTTCCCGCCTGGCTGCGGCCGGGCGCCCCACACTCCCCCACGAATAAGGCGTGACGCTCACCGCTGCCCACGGTCCTCCCAGCCCAGCCCGTTCCCCGCTCAGGTCCCCCACCAGGGAAGGAAGGCCCGCTAAGCAAGGCCCGCTTACCAGCAGCAGGCGCGGCGTCGGTTCCGCACCACGTGTCCCGGCCACGCCCACCAGCCCACTCCGCTGTCGCCCTGGCCACCAACCCGGCCCTGTCCGGAGGGCAGGCATCGCCCCGCCCAACCCCGCCCCCGCCACGCCCACCAATCCGGCCGAGGCAGAGGCATGGCGTCACCCACTCCCCGCCCCATTTCCGTCCTGAGCCCTGGGCGGACGGCTGACGTCACCTCTCCCAGCTCTATTTCCGCCCCGCTCACCAATCCCGGCCCGGTCCGTAGGGCTTACGTCACTCCGCCCCGCCCCGAAGATGAGCGGGGGGGATATGGGCGTGGCAAGGGCTCGGATTTACTGGAAGGCAGTGCCCCCAGGAGCACGTGTCCGGAGCTGTGGGCTTGCGCTGTGCTTCTCGGTCGCTCGTGGGTGGGCAGAGGGCCTGGTGCTTCAACGGTGGGGTCCGAGAAGTCGCCTGCAGTGCAGCAATGGCGTTCAAAACTGGAGGGGTCCTTATTCACTCCTGCGGGTCACGCAAGCTCCAATGAGAGGTCGGTGTGTACTGGATTGGCAAAGCGTTCGCCAGCACTGTCACCACTAGTGGACATATTTTAGTATTTGTGTCCCATGACCCTAGCAACTGATGAAGGAAGCAGAGCTGGCACCGTGGTTGAGCGTCTGCGACAGCGCTTTCCTTTTTAATCTTTACAATTCTTGGGGTTAAAATTGTTATACCCTGGTCTGCTCACTTTTCCGATAGAGTAGTCTCAAAAGAATTTGTTAAAACTTGTACCGGGGAGGGATAACATGGGGAGAAATGCCAAATATAGGTGACAGGGGGATGGAGGCAGCAAACCACATTGCCATGTATGTACCTATGCAACAATCCTACATGATACATATGAAACAAAACGAAACAAAACAAACAAAAATCTTTTACCACTACCACATTCTTTAAAGAGTGATAGCTCAGGGGTTATTTTTAAAAAATACATTTAATAGTTTTAAGAGATGTGTAAGTTCCCACATAATGTAAAATGTTAAAATAAAATTACCTCCCCCCTTAAAATTTACATGATTTGTTTCCTCTTTTATTTTTTGTTTATTTAAGTTTTATTTATTTATTTATTTTTTTGAGACAGAGTCTCGCTCTGTCACGCTGGAGTGTATGGCGCGATCTCGGCTCACTGCAGCCTCTGCCTCCAGGGTTCAAGAGATTCTCCTGCCTCAGCCTCCCGAGTAGCTAGGACTACAGACATGCACCACCACGCCCAGCTAATTTTTGTATTTTTAGTAAAGACGGGCGTTCACCATGTTGGCCAGGATGGTCTCGATCTTTTGACCTTATGATTCACTCACATTGGCTTCCCAAAATGCTGGGATTACAGGTGTAAGCCACAGCACCCAGCCTCGTCTTTTATTTTTTATTTCCATTCCACATCCCTCAGAGTTTTGTTAAATGTAATATTTTTATATTTAAAAATCTTATTCATATCCCAAACATTTTTCTCTACAACAGAATATGATAAAAATTTAAATTAATATTTACTTTGCTATAACTTGATGAGATTAGTTCATGTTCAGGGTGATATGGCCATACACACTTTGCTATAACCAAAAAGCTATAAGTATTAAACTTTTTTCTTCTGCATTAAATTCTCATGACAATTATTAGTACATGAATGATAAAAAGAAAAAAACTAAATATATTACACACTTTGCAAACACTGCAAAAAGTAAACATTGGTGGAAAATACATCCTGTAATCATATCTACTGGGCTTTTAAATAAATTAGTTCAGGTATCCATAAATGAGATTATTGCTGAAAAGAGGGTTTGGTTTAAAAAATTATACACACACACACACACACACACACACGCACATATATATACACATATATATAGCAAAAAGAAGTGATTTAGCATAGAAACCATAACAAACTAGTTACCAAAATTTAATAGGTTCAAGGTAAGAAAAAAGAATGAGAAAAGTTGTTGAGAACTTGTTAAGAGCAAGCAGATGCTTGAGCCCAAGTGAAAACATGAATGTGCATTTGCAATACTCAATCAGTGCTGACAAAAGTTGGTAAAAACATTTATCCTATGAATCTGAATAAATGTTAAGAAAAAAATACAAAACCAAAATTTACCCTTAATGTAGAATGCTGTTACTTGGAAATATGTTAGTTGTCATTATTCCTCTGAGAATAATGCCAAGTCAGTACCTGATCAGTGTCCTTGATTAAGGAGTCATCTTCCAGTGACACCGTGTGGCATTTCAAATTGTCCCTTTGTCTGGAGCATGACAGGCTTCAAGAGTTGATGACATACAGCATCAGGAACAATGCCTGGCACGGAGAAGGTGACTCAGGAGTGTTAATTACTTAATCCTGTGCAGGGACCAAGACTGCGAGGAACAGGAGAGCTTGGCTGAGGTCAGCAGGTCAGCTGCACCACCCACATGCTCTAGGGGGGAGCCCCTGGAAAATTTGGGCAGCTGGAGGTTGATGCCCTTCCGAACTCTCTCAGTCCTTAACTCTCCTTGTGCCGAGTCATCTGTCTCAGATGGTAAGGTAAGCAGCTGGTATTGGAGGCTGTGTGCTCAGTTCTGACTGTCCAGCAGGTGGCCCTGCACGTCCATTGCTTCTTAAAGGATGCATTGCAGATGGCTCAGTGGCAACAAATCTGAGCTAAAAGAGCGACATAAATGTGTTCCTATTTCTCTCTGCTGATTTTGAGGACAACAGGGACATTATGAGAGAAAACAAAGAAGTATGTGGAGGAGTGGCCACAAGTTAAGTACTTCAGAAAGAGGAAGGATGTGACCATTCTCAGAATTTAGGGAATGCAAGCATTGTAAAAGTCACTATTGATAACAGATCCACTCAAAAAACAAAATTATTTCAAAATAAAAAGATTAATTTCACATTATGTGATCATTCTAATAAAAACACCATGGTACAACAACAACAACAAAACATTAGCTCATGCTTCCGATTGCTGAAATGTTTAGTTCTCGGCATGAGATGGAATTGAGTCTCCAAAATCTGTCATGTCTGTTTAACCAAACTTTTTTTTCTTTTGGAGATGGAGTCTTGCTCTGTTGCCTAAGGCTGGAGTGCAGTGGCATGATCTCAGCTCACTGCAACCTCTGCTTCTCAAGTTCAAGTGATTCCCCTGCCTCAGCCTCCTGAGAAGCTGGGATTATAGGCGTGCACTCTCACACTCAGCTAATTTTTATATTTTTAGTAGAGACAGGGTTTCACCATGTTGGCCAGTCTGTTCTCAAACTCCTTACTTCAAGTGATCTGCCTGCCTCAGCCTCCCAAAATGCTGGGATTAGAGGTGTGAGCCACCACACCTGACCTGTTTAACCAAACCTAGCTAAACACACAGACAATGGGAGCATGCATTCCCCTGGAAAACAACTTTTCTGGGAACAGAGACCACTTTGGAAAGTATAATGCTTCTCCAGAAACCCATATTCAGGGAAACAGTTGGAAATTATGTTAGAGAATCCCTGCCAAGTAGGAAGGCCTAAAGAAGAAAGCAGAGTATAAGGAGATCAGGAAGGAACAACTACACGTGGACGTTACATTTCATTAGTTGTAAGCAGTTGGTCAGTTCTAGTCCACTCTACAGTTGGTCTCCAGGAGTCTCTCTGGCCCTGTGTTCATTCCCATGGCATCACCCAATCTAATTCTCCAGCTCTTAAATGCTCATATTTTCTCTGACTGGCATATCCCTCAGGCCCTTCAAATATCAGTATGTCCAAAGCCAAACTCTTGATTTTTCTCTCCTCATGCCACCACTGTGGTAGGCAGAATGCTAAGATTCTTGGCCCTCCCCTTGGACAATGGTGGGTCTGACCCAATCAGGTGAGCTCTTTGGAAGAGGGTGCAGAAATCATAGATGAGAGAAGTCAGAGATTTGAAGCTGCAGCAGATGTTCTCCCTCTGTCCTTGAGCAGATGCCACATTGTGGAGGGGGTTCACATGGCAGGGAATGATGGGTGGCTTCTGGGGCAAGTGCCTCAGTCATGTGAATTCTGCCAGCAACTCAAATGAGCTTGAAAGCAGATTCTTCCCCAGTTGAACCTCCAAATGAAGACACAGCCTGGCCCACTCTTTCAGTAGTCTTGTGAGACCCCGAGGAGAGGGTCCAGCAAAGACTGGCTCAGATTTCTGAGCCACAGAAACTGAGACACAAGAAGCAGGTGTTGTTTGAAGCTGCAATGTAGTGATTTGTCACACAGTAATAGAAAACCAATACAACCCCTCAATGGCTCTCCATTTCCTTTGCAACTTTCCAATGAGTTAGGGACCTGTTGGACTTTACTTCTGCGATGTCTTCGTTTGCTCCATCTCTCCATCCTCTCGCCATTGCTTAGATTTGGGCTTCTCTCTTTGCCCAACTGGACCTCTGCTTGTCAGAAGTTGCCATGGCCCCAGAATGAAATGCAGACATCCTCACATGGCATCTAAAGGCACCTCGATTCACCTAGACCCACTTCCATCCACATTTTCTGGAAATTTTCCTCTTTATTCTGCAAGTGGAGCCTCATAAGCCTACCAGGAGTAGGAAAATACATGTTTTCTTAGTGGATTTTGCTTGTCTATATATTTGAATGTGTTTCATGAACAAATAAAATTTAAAACTTGAATACCAAGAATTATTCAGTACCTAAGGGAATCACGAATCAATCTCAATGTATTTCACATTTTAAATATCCTTGGTCATCAGAGTACCACCCATGTGGTCAAACTTGCAACAGTTCTTATGATAAATGTATCTCACGTTAAATATATTGAATCCAGAATTTTTGAAATTGGGAAATTCAAGAATTGGAGATCCCTGCTCTATAACCTTTGATGTGGTTCTGAGGCCAATAAAACTTGTAACTGTTAATGTTATCTCATTCAAATGGTCAGGAAAGTAGACTGTCACCCACAGTAAGTCTTATATCAGTGCATACTTATTATTATAATTTTGAGACAGAGTCTTGTTCTGTCTCACCCAGGCTGGAGTGCAGTGCAATCTCGGTTCATTGAAACCTCTGCCTCCAGGGTTCAAGCGATTCTCCTGCCTCGGCCTCCTAAGTAGCTGGGATTACAGGCATGTGCCACCACACCCAGGTAAATTTTGTAGGCTGAGGTGATCCACCCACCTCAGCCCCCCAAAGTGCTGGGATTACAAGCATGAGCCACCATGCCGAGCCTTCTTCTTCCTCTTGCTCCTCCTCCTCCTCCTCCTCCTTCTTTTCTTCTCCTTCTTCTTCCTTCTCCTTCTCCTTCTCCTTCTCCTTCTTGTTCTTTTTTTGTTTGCGTATGTATTATTAAGCCCATATGTACTTTTGTTAGTTTTGCTATTTCTTTGTATGCCAAATCTAATTTTCATGCTATGGTGTGTGAGCTGATTAACCTGTATGGCTGGAACTCTTATGTCTTGTGTAGCAATTGTAATATGCAGACAGCAAACTCTTTTTTTTTTTTTTTTTTGAGGTGGAATCTCACTCTGTCACCTAGGCTGGAGTGCAGTGATGCAATCTCGGCTCACTACAACCTCCTGGGCTCAAGCGATTCTCCTGCCTCAGCCTCCCCAGTAGCTGGGACTATGGGTGCCCGCCACCACACCCAGCTAATTTTTTTATTTTTGTTGTGGCCGGGGTTTCACCATGTTGGCCAGGCTGGTCTCGAACTCCTGACCTTGTAATCCGCTCAACTCAGCCTCCCAAAGTGCTGGGATTATAGGTGTGAGTCACTGCACCCATCCCCTCTTTTTAAAAATAACTTAAATTTTTTTTTTTTTTTTTGGTAGAGACAGGGTTTGTCTGTGTTGCCCAGACTGGTCTCAAACCCCTGAGCTCAAGTGATCCTCCCGTCTCAGCTTCCTAAAGTGCTGGGATTACAGGTGTGAGCCACTGTGCCTGGCCTGACCTCCTCTTAACTGGATGGCATCTGAGAAGACCTTATTTCCAAATAAGGCACATTCATAGATTCTAGGCAGACATGACTTTTGTGGAGACACTATTTGACCCAGGACAGATATACTTATTTAAATACAACTCACATGATTTTCATTTGAAATGGCTTCCACATTCAAACACTTGCCTCATTTGTACAGCTGCCATGCTCTGGGCCTTTGTCTCCTCGGGCCTCAGCTGCAGCACCCAGCATGCTGGCATCACTCACCACCGGTCCATCCTACTGTATGGGTGGGAGACAGAATACCAGCTTGCCTGGCTACGCACCTGCTGCATGCAGGGTGCTGCAGAAGCGCTTTATGTGTATAGTACTTAGAGAATTGAAGCCCCAAGGCTTTATCTGTAAAAGCAAGATTTAATTTTTTTATAACTATACTTGATTTTTATCTCAAAGACCCAGGTCTATCTGACGTAGAAACTAATAGAATCCTTTCCAGATAGAGGCATTCACTCCAGCGAATTTTCTCAGTCAGTTCCCATGGGGCCTTAGCTGTAGTTAGAATTCCTGCCCCTCCGCTCGCCTCCCCCAGGTTGATGTGAAGCTCATGGCTGATGCCGATGCTGCTGTCTGTGGACCGCTGGTGTCTTTCAGTTTGTGTGTCCCCAGCCACAGCGGGTATGAGTTCTGGCCTAAGCGACAGCATCAGGATAGACGAAGGACTGCAGGGACCAAGTGACCCCTGGATTCCTGCTTCACTTCATCCCGCCGCAGTTCCCCCGGTAAGCTGTGTGTCTCTGCAGAGAGCATTTATGAGCAGAGGAAGTGGGAATGTGCTCTCTGCCCAGAATCTGTTACTCTAGAATAATGGCTTGTACATGTGGACAGTACAACACCCCGCAGGTAGTAACTTTTGTGCCTAACAAATAGCTGCATGTTTTCCAATTCCCAGCCAGGAAGATGCTTTGAAAATGCGATTGGAAGCAGGTTGGGGAGGGTAAGGCAGCTTCTTCCTTGCTCTCTGTTGATCTGCAGTCTTGTCCCCCACCCCATCCACACAGCCTTTACTGCAGGAGGGGCTCCGTTAGGGTCAGGACCAGGCCTAACATATTTACTGAACCTCCCTGGGTTAGACTTTCAAGCAGCCAGGAACAGAAGCACACAGGTTGCGAAGGCTAGCAGGGCTCCCCAGGGAAGAGCTGCTTACGGTGAACTGGGAGTGTGCACTGCGTGGACAGTCAGCCCCCTCTGGTGACTGGCAGCTGCTGAGGCACCCACGCCACTCAGGCCTTTGCTCCCTGCTGGCTGTCATTCTGCTTCAGTTTCTACCTGGATACTTCGTTTTCTACATCTCAGGTTGACGTTTCTCAGAAGAGAGCATGTGACTCTTTTAGCAAGTCATCATTGGAACTAAAATTCCCCAGCTGTGCAGGACACTCGCTCCAGGCTCTCTCCAGGCCAGTGGAGCCACTGGCCCAATCCCACATGCTGATGGCTGCCTTTGGGTCTGGTGCCCGTCTGGCACAACCGCACAGCACATAGTGCAGCCATCTGTGCTTGGGGACCCCCTAGAGAGGTGTGGGCATGCAGGGCCCTCTGCGACTTCTCCCAGGACAGGGGCTGCACAGCTGGCAGACCCCACAGGGCCTGAGGGACAGCCCAGCTCACAGGACACATGGCAGGAAAGGCCTTTTGGCCATTTGCACTGGCTCACTAGGGAGAGTGCTGGAAAGAAGCAAGCAGCAGGAGGCAGAAGGTTCCCATGCCTTCTTCCTCCACAGCCTTGGGATCAGGCTGGGACTCTCCCCTTGCATTTGTGAAAACAGAGCTATTTTTATCCTCTAGTTAAAAGCTGCCGCTGCACTCAGTGCATGCTTCTTGATTCGGCGGTCCCCAGGCAGCATTTTAATCCAAGAATCTAGAGGGGCCGACCTGGGCAGAGAAGTTCAAGCAGGCAGTTAAGAAAATGAAAATGAGCATATAGAGTTAAGCCCTTAAAGTCTCATAAATCACTGCTTTGAAGGAACTCCAATTATTCCAATGACTACCCTCCACCCAAAACAGCAGCAGCAGCAGCAAATCCTAGTCTGAACACTTTTTTATGAGTACTTCTTGCTCTATTGTTCAGAACATTTATATAATACCTTAACTCTTAAGTATTTTAAAGAAAGTCAATTTAATGAATTCAAAAAATTGGCTGCAATCTCCTCCAATTCAGTGGAATCTTCCTGGACTACGCCACAGATTTTCATGTTCAAAAAGCTCAAAAGAGCTTCAAAATATAATGCATTGCCTTTTCCACTAATCTTTACAGGCTTTTTACAAAAGTCAACAAAAACATCATGGAACAAGAGTAAGTCTCAGCGTGGCTGTGGGTAATGGTCAGATCTGTCATTCTGGCTTCTTCTCTTGACACTTCTGCGCTTTCCGGACTGCATGTTCTGTGTTTTACTGCAGTTATTTTTAGCCATATATATATGTATATATTTTTACTAGAGATAGAGTCTGGCTGCCATGTGTCTGAATAGGAGCCTTGTGATCAGCTTAACACTGGATTTTTCTTTTTAACATTTATCTTTTTAGAGATGCATTACTGTTGACGTGTTAGAGTGGCACATAGCTTTTCAAAATATGACATTTTTGGAAAGACTGTTCTGAAAAGTCACTGTGCATCATGTCAGCACAAGGCTCCAACTAACACTGAACTACCACCTCGAATACTGAACGAGCCGCGTGCCCGGCTCTATGCGAATTTGAAGAGGAAGTGAACAAATGAATGGCTGGATAAAGCTATTCTTTCTTTGCTTCTTTCCTTCTCTGCTTCAGATCTTCCTCTCAAGCAGGTTTATAGCCGGAGGAAAGTTAAAGTGCTTTCTCTTTCCCCCACTCTTCCCACACTGGCAAGCAGAATTATATGCATACAGAGAGATTACATATATAAAATATGTATTATATGCACGTGTATATGTACACATATATGTATCTATATACATTTATATAGGCTGAAAAGGCTTGAGACTCAAGGTTATAGTTACTCATAATCTAAGACTGCATATCTGGATAAATGCATAAAACTCTCCGTTTGCAGGTTATAAATATAAATATAGGCAATCTAATTCTATCCAAGGCAAAAAAAGAAGTATAATCCCTGCCCCCTGTAAAACTGCAATACGGTTCAAAATTTTCGCCATATGTACAGTCTCTGGATGTAAGGACAGAAAGCCCCTTCCTTGATTCATGTCCAGGTTTTGAGATGCTGGCCCAATCACCAGTGGGATGTGAGAGCTGTTTAAACAGCCTCCACATGGTTCTACGTTTTCAGGTATACTTGAAGTGAATCTTTAGATTGTATCTGAAACTAAATTGAAGTAACTTCCCTCGAGCTTTTTTGCATTCATTAAATCTAAGGAAAATGCAGAAATGCTCTTTAAAAAGTATCCCTGCACTTTGCGAGGCCCAGATGGGTGGATTACCTGAGGTCAGGAGTTCGAGACCAGCCTGACTGATATGATGAAACCCGTCTCTACTAAAAATACAGAAATCAGCCCGGCGTGGTGGCGCACACCTGTTGTCCCAGCTACTCAGAAGTCTGCAATAGGAGAATCCCTTGAACTCAGAAGGCAGAGGTTTCAGTGAGCCAAGATTCTGCCACTGCACTCCAGACTGGGTGACAGAGCGAGATGCTGTTGCAAAAGAAAAAAAAAAGTGCCATTCAAAAATTGTAATGCTTAGCAGCTCACAAAGTATGTTGCATTGTTCATTTCATTCTTCATTTCATGTGATCCTCAGAGCAAACCTCGAGGCTGTGTTTTTCCCTCTAATCTGCTACCTTTCTAATTACTTTCATTTAACCTGCATGTGTGCCAAGCTGAGGGTGGTGGCTAAGAAGAGGAACTGTCTTGTCTACGGCTGTGAAAACATCCTTGTCAGGCTTTCCACAACCCTGACAGGCGACTGGACTCAAGAAGTTTTATCGTTTATTGAAAAAAAAAAAAAAAAGTAAAACTCTCAACATAGAAAGTTAACTTTGGCAGAATTTCCAAAATATTGTTTAATTCTCAAAATGTAGTTTAATTTCCATTTGGTGTTTCTAAGCACAGCTTCACAAAATCCCTCATTCTCTGTATTCCAAAGAGAAAAACCACGAACTTCTTGTTCAAGAAAGCAAAATGGTAGCACTTCATTTATAGTTACAGGAGGAATCTGAATACATGAAGCGAGAGCGTAAGTCATGCTGTGGCCCCTCACGTGGAAGATTCCAGGAAGCAGAGAGATTGGAAGCAGACAGCTGCCCCACAAGCAGCACAGGGAGTTTTGAGAATCTTGGGCCCTCACACTGATGCCCACAGTGGGAAGGCCTGAGATGCGCAGGGAGGGGACTGGTGGCCGAGTTGACGCACGCTTTTCGCATGTGCGTTGTATTATGACAATGGCTTGAATAAAATGATTTGTTTTTATCTTATTTATTTTCATCTCTTCTCCTCTACTAACGTATTTTAATTGCCATGCTGTTGTGAGCCTCAAGCTAATTTTGGAACTTTGCAACTAACAATGCTGATTGAGATTTGTCACCTTCTACCGGGTGACCAACTGTCAGGATTCATCTGTGAGCCTGGGGTGAGCCTTCTGGATTTTTATCATCCCAACATGCTGCAATAATGCCACTATTCATTTCTCATTTATATTTTTAAAAATCCAAATATTTGAAGATTATATTTACTAATTAATCAGGAAAATAACTTTTTCTTAATGTTGAATCTTGCTTGTCGTCACTCCTCATCTTGCATGGATTATGTACAAAAGAACCAAATGCTGAATTTAATTATAAACATACAACCCTTGTTGCAGCTTACTTCAGATTTAAAATAAAGGGACCAAAATATAATGAAAATATGTGTGCTCACACAAAATTATGCTCATTAATCAATAACTTGTAGTAGATTTCTGCCAAAACATCTCTCACGTGTTGTACTTAGTGTTTCATGTTTTTTTATAACATCACTTATTTCTAAGCCGACGTGGTTTATTCTTCTGCAAGTAAAGGCAGTTAGGAAATGATGGTTTCAATTTTCCCTTTTTTATTTTTAATTAATTAATTTTAATTATTTTTTTGAGACAGTGTCTTACGCTGTTGCCCAGGCTGGAGTGCAGTGCCATGATCTCATCTCACTGCAACCTCCACTTCCGGGTTCAAGTATTTCTCCTGCCTCAGCCTCCCGAGTAGCTGGGATCACAGGCGTGCGCCACCACACCTGGCTAATTTTTGTATTTTTAGAAGAGAAGAGGTTTTGCCATGTTGGCCAGGCTGGTCTCAAACTCCCGACCTCAAGTGATCTGCCCACCTCGGCCTCCCAAAGTACTGGGATTACAGGCGTGAGCCATTGTGCCCGGCCTGATTTTCCCTTTTTGATGGACTGACTTTCCACCTTTCGTTTTCTTAGCTGAGAAGAGAAGAGTATATTTGGGATTTGAAAACATTCATCATTTCTATACCTTTTATTGGCAGTTTGAAGCTATTTTCCCAACTTACTTTTTATGTGAGAGGAGAAAAAACACTTCCCTGTTTCAGAATATTAACAGTTTTAAAACCCTTGATAAGCAAAGGGAAATTGAAACCACCAAACTTTTCTGCAAATATCCAAAGTTCTGTGTGCTTTTGATGACAGCAATCTACCCAGAGCCAGAGGAATGGAGGAAAACGGGAGTCAGGCCGAGCACCAGCCCACACTCTATGCCCCATATGCTACCACACAGACTCCACAAGCGGAGGCTGGACATGTCCATTCCTTCTTCAGACATAGCAAAATAACCAAATGCGTGAAGACATGTTCACTTATGTGACTGCATTTTCTGTTTGCGTTCAAATATTTGGCACCGTCAGTGCCCAAGTAAGGGTTTCAAAACAATGTTTGGCTCAGAAACATCACTCACCATGAAATCTAAGTCAAATCATTGCATTACTCCTCCTGGACCCATTTGCTCTAAGGTCTTACCTTTAATTAGGAAATGAAAGCCGTGCTGAACAATCCAGGCATAAACAGGCAAGTGGAGGTGTTTTCTCTCTCAGTACCCTACGGTCAGCCACACCCTTGAGATTTGGTTTATCAAGTAATTTATTTCCACGTATTTTAGGTGCCTGGGGCTGGGGTAACAAACTGCCACAAACCAGGTGGCTCACAAAGCCCAGAAACACATTGTCTCCCAGCTCCAGAGACCAGAAGTCTGAGGTCCAGGCACTGGCAGGGACACGCCCTCTCTGCAGCCCTAAGAGAGAACCCTTCCTGCCAGCAAGCCTCAGTGCTCCTTGGCTTGCGGCCAGGTCACTGCAACCTCAGCTCTGTCTTCACACGGCCTTCATCTCTGTGTGTCTGTGTGCTTCTCATCTTCTCATAAGGACACCAGTCACTGGGTTCAGGGCCTGCCCTAATTCAGTATAACCTCCTTTTAATGAATTGCATCTGTAAAAGTCCTATTTCCAAGTAAAGTCCTGTTCTGAAAACCAGGTGGATGTGAATTTTGGGGTGTGCTGTCCTGAGTCACCTACTATTCACATAGGGTTACAAAGCACATTCTGTGTTCCTGCCCTCCTGAAAGCCACTCTGATTCAATCCTCCAATGGCTCCTGATGATATGGTTTGGCTGTGTCCCCACCCAAATCCCATCTTGAATTCCCACGTATTGTGGGAGGGACCCGATGGGAGGTAATTGAATCATAGGGTCAGATCTTACCCATGTTGTTCTCATGAGAGTGAATGAGTCATCAGATCTGATGGTTTTAGAAAGGGAGGTTTCCCTGCACAAACCCTCTTCTCTTGTCTGCTGCCACGGGAGATGCGCCTTTCACCTCCCTGCTGTGACTGTGAGGCTTCCCAGCCATGTGGAACTGTAAGTCTATTAAACCTCTTTCTTTTGTAAATTGCCCAGTGTCAGGCATGTCTTTATCAGCAGTGTGAAAACAGACTAATTCAGCTCCTATGCCCCACCGCATCTCACGCTGCGGTCAGCCAGACAAACATGCTAATGAGCGATGTCTAGAGCAGCTGAAGTTTACTGGTAGTTCTAAAAGGAAGAAGAGAAAGAAAAAGAGGAAGAAAAATAGGGGGGAAATGGGAAGAAAAGAATGCTTAGTAGAGACCAGAAATTGTAGCCAGGAGATGACAGTGCAAGCCCCTAGCTGTCGGGCCAACTGTCTGGGCACAGCAGCCTGCCCTGGGCCAACGAATACCCCGCTCACCCATAGTGTCACAGGTGAGTTGCATTAAGCCACACATTTGAAGCATGCTGTAAGGTCTTACCTTGAAAAATGTGAGTGAAATGATCCCGAGAGCAGGTCTGGAAATGCTAGTTCCGTGGGATGTGAGGCGGATAACTGCCATTCATTCAGTGCTGGGAGCAGGTCCCGGGACGTGCGGCGGATAACTGCCATTCATTCAGAGTGCTGGGAGCAGGTCTGGGGAGTCCTGGCACAGACAGCACAGCCTCTCTCAGCCCACTCTCTAGAGCCTCGTGGCTCTTGAACATGGGAGTCCCTCCCTGCAAGGCCTAAGAACACAACCAATTATCCACACAGGAGGAATCAAGGATGGCTTACCTGATGCTTGATTGATGGTTGATTAGCACCAGAGAGCCCAAGCTGTGCTAGGATATTGAAGCCAAGTCAGAGAAGTTATCTACTGTGAAATTAATAACATTTAAGGTACAAGGCTCCTCCCCCACAGGCTCCTTCAAAATAAGCATTCACTTTTGTGCCTCAATTTTTTTATGTGTGGTTTTCTGTTCCTTTACTTAGGGCAATCTCTAAATTGCAAAACCTTCAGATTGTGCAAGCCTGGATCCAGCCTTGGGCTAAGTAAGGACAGAGCTGCTCAGAACCATCAGGCAATGACAGTTAAGGCACCCCAGCCCTGGGTTCCAGCTGCTGCCACAAATCATTGCCGAGGATGTCACATGGGCCCTGTTCCGGAGGCTTCTGCTGTCTCCTGATTCAAGTCATGCTGTCTATTCTCAAAAACCATTTAGCTCTTTGATGTACTTAATTTGGCAAAATAAAATTGAAGAAACCATTTGTGTCAGCAGCTCCACTACTACTTTTAGCTTAGGATATTGATGATTAAGAATTATCTCAGTCCATGGACACGCTCTTGGAAAGCTTTAAAGAGGATAGCCATATGCCCAGAACCCCAGAAAGTCACAGCCGGAATGGCAGGATGCTCAAGTCCCTGGGGTGTCCCGAGCCCGGGAGGTTGAGGACCGTCTATAGAAATCCAGGCCTGCTTTTTAGTGTGGTGGGTTGTTAGGATGGGGTGTCTGGGAAGAAGCTGGGGAGCTTTCTGTGCACTCAAAGTGATGGGTCAGGGGGTTTTGGGCCCATGAAGGAGCCAGGGAGGCAGCTGGGCAGGGGTGGTGGGATTTCTTTTCCCCATCACTCCTCTTTGGGGTGTGCTTTTGAGATGTGTAAGAAAGGTTTTCCTTCTTTTGGAACTTCCAGTCCAGTGAGGCCTTGGAGTCAGGAGTAGGGGTGGCAGGAGCAGGTGGGGGCAGGAGCAGGAGGGGGCAGGAGCAGGAGGGGGCAGGAG
>NW_016107364.1:6046809-6055628 GCF_001604975.1 Cebus imitator | reverse complement strand
GGGGGTAGGAGCGGTAGCCTGCGGGCAGGGCTGGGGGCCTGTGGCCAGGGGAGTGAGGCCCAAGCCCAGGCAGAATTGGCTTTTTCGATTGACCGTGAGGGCGCTGCTCTGGGATGCAGCGGGGCCTGGGCTGGGGAGGCACCACTCTCCTGCTTGCACCCCAGGCCAGCAGGACTCTGATAGTGCAGGGCTGTGAGTACAGGGAGCACCCACCTCAGCCTAGAGGGGATGCTGGTGCCCTCAGGTGCTGGAACTGACAGGAGGGCCAGGAGACCTGGGGTCAGTGTAAGGCCCTGAGCCACGCCGTTGGAGACACTGAGAACTAAGAGGAACTTACGGGGTGGGCCAGTGTATAACCTCCAGCTGACTGGAGTGCTGTGTGGCTAGAGCGTGGATGTAGAGAGGAACTGTGTCCTCACCTCTTAGTCATGGTTGGCTAAGACTGGAAACATATGGGTAACTGCTAGGATCTGAACTTATGTATCCTCCCAGAATTCATGTGGTGAAGCCTAAATCCCCAAAGCAATTGTGTTTGGGGGTGGAACCTTTGGGAGGTACTTAGGTTGTGAAGATGGAGCTCTTACGAAGGGGATTAGTGCCCCTAGAAGGGGGTGAAAAGACCAGGGTGCTCTGTCTTCACCAGGCAAAAATACAAGCAATCGGCCATCTGTAAACCAGGAAAAGAGTCCCCACCAGAGCCAGGCCGTGCTGGCACCCTGATCTCAGACTTTGTCCCAAGAACTGTGAGAAATTACTGCTCGTTGTTTAAGCCACCCGGTTTGTGGCATTCTTTTACAGCAGCCTGAACTAAGACAGAAATATTAATATAAACTTATCTTTCCATTTGGTGCCTTAAAATTTCCCTCAATACAACTGAAGACAAGCTCCCAATTTAAGATTTTATTGAACAGATGGGCTCAGTTGTTAAATGTTGCTGGGAACCCTGAATAAAGTTTTATTTCTCTTTAAAACACATGTTTCCTACTGGGTGAACATGGGCTAGATAAATTAAGTCATGAATTCAGGCAGGTAAACTGGTCATGGATTATTATGCAGGGTTTTAACCTGTGAACAGTTGTTGTTAGTCATAATTCGGGTGTCGGTCTTCATCGTGCTTCTAAAAAGAAAAGCAAATGAATCAGAGCTTGGCTTTCTGGACGTGAAGAACTCATTCTTAAGTTAGCCCACAATGGAATTTCAGCTCAATTTTGAAAGTATTCCAGCACCCCTTTAAGTCTGCTGAAAATCCACAGGAGACAGTGGAAAACCCGTTTGCATTTAGCACTTGTGTTTGCCTCATAACTATATATTATTATGATCTCTAGATGTTGAAAGTACCCAGAGAACTTTCCTTCCTTTGGCCAAATAAAAGGCAAATAAAAGATACATGTGCAGTATTAGATTCCTGTAGCTACTGTAACAAATTAACATAAACTTAGTGACTTGAAACAGGAGAAGTTAATTCTCTTACAGACATTGAGGTCTGAAGTCTAACATCAGGGTGTCGGCAGGGCTGGTTCCTGAGGCTTCAGGACAGGATCTACTTCCTTGCTTCTTCTGGCTTCTGAAGGCCACCCAGATTCCCGGCTGCTGTGGTCCCTTCCTCCATCTAAAAAGTGCATCACCCCAACCTCTGGCTCCATCTTCACACCTATTTTTTCTGACTTTGACTGTTTGACCTCCCTTTATTCTAAGGGACTTCGTGATTACAGTATTGTGTCCACCCAGATGATCCAGGATAATCTCCCATCTTTCACTTCATCACCTCTGCAAAGATTCCTTTGCCATATAAGGTAACACATTCACTGGTTCCAGAGATTAGGACATAAGCATCTTTGAGGAGGAGGGGGTCACTATTCAGACCCCCACACTGTGAGGTATTAGTGGAAAAGTCTGGGAAATGAAGTTAGTTCCCAGACGCATCCTGCAGTATCCCAAAGGACCACTGGGGGGTCTCTTGCTCCCGCACAGCGGGGTTTTGCTTGGATGGGGGATTCCTGTTCACTTGGCTTGCATTAATAGAAAATCTTCCTTCTCTCTTTCCCATTCCTCCTTCATTCCTCTCTCATTAATAACCAACTTGTTTTATGTGTGTGACGAGATGTTACATGAGACTCCCTGTAGCCTTGGAGTTTTGACAGAAAGCTCTAAGACCACAATAGAATAGGTCCAAGTGTTCTCATATCTCAGCGTGAGGGGCTAGACCAGCCAGCAAGACTTGCAAAGGAGATGCCCAAACTGGGTTCTACCAGGGTTAGCCCTTCACCTCTCCCCAGTCCTCTGGTTACCAGCAAAGTTAAGACTATTTACAGAGGTTGTCTTAGTCCATTTGGGTTGCTTTAACAAAAATATCACAAACTGGGTGCCTTATAAACAATATAAATTTATTGCTAGCAGTTCTGGAGGCCGAGACGTCCAAGATCAAGGTGTTGGCAAATTTGGTTCATGGGTGGGGCCTTCTCACTGCATCCTCACATGGAAGAAGGGGACAACAAGCTCCCTTGGGGACATTTATCAGGGCACTAATCCCATTCATGAAGACTCTGCTCTCATTCCCTATCTCCTATTCCCACCACATTGAGGATTAGGCTTCAACACATACATATTTGAGAGGTATAAACCTTCAGAATATGGCAGAGGTTGGAGGCAGGTGAAGCAAATCTCTGGAGTGAGTTGTTGGGGTGCTAGGATTTGCTCTCCTCTGCCCACTGGGAAGGAGAGGAGGTGCTTGGTCTGCGTCTACTGATGTGAATTTGATTTGTGCTGGAAGAACCTGCAGCTGAATGTCTATGGCTGCTGGCTGCCCTAGGGAAGCAGAGAGGAAGTGTCTGGGATGGGAGTGATCTATAACCAGAGTTTCCCGTGGGCCAGGTATGGATCCCATGGAAGGAATCAGACTGGATCATCTTGTGATGGCCTCGACTGAATCAGCCAGTTTGGGCGGCCGTGACAAAGCAGCATAGGCTGGGTGGCTTAAGGAATGGAAGTTCATTTCTCGAAGTTCTGGAGGGTGGAGTTCAAGATCAAGATGCTGGGAGATTTTGTTCTCGGCAGGGACCATTTTCCTGACTTGCCTTCTTTCTATGTCCTTAAATGGAGGGGTTTAGGGAGACAGAGAGAGAGCGCACACACTCTGGTCTCTTCCTATTATAAGGACACTAATTAACTCCACCAGAGGGTCTCTACCGTCATGATCTTGTATTAGGTTGGTGCAAAAGCGGTTGCAGATTTTGCCTCTTTTTTTCTTTTTTAATAATCCTAATCACCTCCCGAAGGCCTCACCTACTGATACCATCACATTCATCACATTGGGAGTTAGGGCTTCAACATATGAATGGGGGGAGGGGCACACAAACATCCAGACTATGCACCACTCACAGGAACCACCTGGAAGGGGCGGGGGCAGAGGACACAGGTACAAGCAGCAAGAGGAGCCATCAAGAAAATGGTGGGAGAGACACTCCGCTCTTGGAGTGTCATCTCTGAAGAGCCTGCAAAGCATCCCTTGAGGGAAAAGCCCCCAGCATTTGAACTACACTATATCTTGAGGGCTTCAACATCAAATTACAACTGTGCTCCTCAAGTGAGGCCTTTCCTGCCCAAGGCTGCCGTATGCATGTGAAATCACTCCCTGCAGTTTTGCAGCGTGCACCGTCACACAGGGCAGCATGGTTTCTCACCTCTCTTCTGTCCCCTGCTCCACCATTATACGGACCTGAAATATCAGCCAACAAGCGGGGGCGGGGGGGGAGGAGCATCCAGTTTCTGCTAACGGGCAGACTTAACATGGGCTCTGGCTGTCTTTCCACAAATCAGCCTTGGATAAAAGAGAAAAACCTGGAATCAAGAAAACAATAAACAGGCAAATAAAGAAGGCTTTGGGGAGAGAGGCAGGCTGAAGGCTGCTTTTGTTGGTGTGGGAGGGTTAGGGGAAGGGGCAGCTGGGGTGGCTGTGAGGGGTAAGTTAATTGAGAGCACAGCAATTTAAGTTCTCCTCTTGCCTACCCCATCAGTGCACAGGAATCATCATTCCCCAAGACCAGCGGTGGAGGTGTATGTGGGAGTGGAACCAGGCCATCACCAAAGCCTTGCTGAGTGATGAGCTGATGCACACATTCATTTACTCGACAGATTTTTACCAAGTTCCCTCTAATCTGGGCCCTGGAAATATAGTTGCACTCATGGATCTGTATCCTTGAAAAGGAGACAATATTAAATGACAGAAGTAAAATGTATTATATGTAAGATAATAATGAGTTCTAGAGAGAATAAAATTTAACAGGGAGCGGTAGTGATGGTGATTTTTGGGTACAGGCCAGTAGGAAGTGAGGGAGGGAGCCACCAGGACTTCTGTGGGAAGAGCATTCCTGTGGGCGCAGTTTAGGTGGCCATGTGCCCAGGGTTGCCCAAGAGCAGCAAAGGAGCCTGTGGGGCTTTCACAGAGAGAGTGGGACAAAGAAAGCCAGGAGCTGGGACTGAGAAGTCACCAAGGGCAGATCCTGTAGAAAATGGTGAGGACTTGAGCTTTGCTTACAGGAGAAGGAAAGCCGTGAGAGGGTCTGAGCAGAGGACTATCTGTTCTTGAGTATGAGCTGCAGGAAGACAAGGGTAGAGGCTGGCTGAGCAGTTAGCTTACTGTGAGTAGAGATGTGAATGGGTGGCAGTGCATGGTGATGAGTGGTGTGGTGATCCTATTTGTCTTAGCTTGACCTGACTCAGAGTTCACTCTGTAAACAGCCCTATCTCCAGATCATTCCACAAAAACAGTCAGTAGCAATTGTTTAACATTGTATCCTCCTGAGATGGTGATAACGTTTAGGACCTACAAGAGGTTGACAAAAAAACTTAAACTAATGAGTAAGATGACTACAGGGGACTTTGAAAAACTCCAGCATATTTCTGGGAATTGAGAAAGCCACACACAAACGCAAGAGTGTGTGCAGGCCCAGAGAAGACCTCAGGAGGCTCTGATGTCTCATCTCTGGCTGATCTTGAGGCTCTGCACAGGAAGCCAGTAAAGACTAAGACAGAGTTGTAAGTTGCCTGCTAAAGAGATGTGCTCCAGCAGTGGTTGTACACGGTGAAGAATACAGACTTCATAGAATTAGTCCAGGAAACTCATTAATCAAACAAATAGCAACAACAACAACAAACAAAACAACCAAGAAATCTTCGGAATAAAAGAAGACTCTTAATTCCAGATATGACACACTATATTATTCTAAAGGTACAGCTTTCAGTAAAAAATGCAAAACATGTAAAGAAGCAGGAAAGTATAGCCCCATACACAGAAGGAAAAAGAAAAAAGCAGTCAGTGGAAATATCTGAGGAAAACCAGATGTTGAACTTACTAGACAAAGACTTTAAACCAACTGCTATAAATATACTCCAAGAACTTAAGGAAACCATGTCTAAAGGATTAAAGCAGAGTATGAGAATGATAGCTCAGCAAACAGACAATACAAAGTGATCAAAATTGTAAAAAAGAACAAAAGGAAAATTCTGGGGTTGAAAAGTTCAATAACTGAAATTAAAATTTTACTACAAAGGCTCAGCAGTAGATTTGAAATGGCAGAAGAAGGAATCACTGAGCTTGAATATAGGACACTGAGATCATCCAGTCTGAGAAGCAGAAGAAAATATGTGTTAAGTAAAATGAAAAGCACGTCTGAGACCTGTAGAACACACTCAAGCACACCAATATATGCATGATGAGAGTCAGGAAGAATATTTGAAGAAATAATGGCTGAACACTTCTCAAATTTGATGAAAACACTAATCTATACATCCAAGAAGCTAAGAAAACCACAAGTTTGATAAACTCAAAGAGACAAGTAGAACACATCATAGTCAAATTGTTGGAAAATAAAGACAGGATCTTGAATGCAGCAAGAGAGAAGCAACATGTCATATGTAAGTAAGTCAGCCTCAAAAAGATTAAGTTTCTCTTCAGAAACCATGAAGGCCAGAAAGCAGTGGAATGACAGATTTACAATTCTGAAAGGAAAACACTATAAACCAATAATTCTATATCTGGCAAAAGTATTCCTCAAAAGTGAAGGGGAAAAACAAGACAGACCCAGATAAACAATAAGGAAATTTATGACTAGTAGACTTGCTCTACAAGAAATGCAAAAGGGAGTCCTCCAGGCTGAAATGAAAGGACATGAGATAGTAACTCAAAAGCATACGAAGAAAGACAGAAGGATGGTAAAAGCAACTAGCATTTATACATTTATAAATATATACTTACAGATAAATGTAAAAGCCAGTAGCACTGCATTTTTTATTTATGACTCCTCTTTTTTTCTGTAAGATTTAAAAAACAAAAACACAGAACAATACAATAATTATAAAACCATGTTGATGTGTTTATAATGTATAAACATGTAATTTATGTGATAATAGCACAGAGAAGAAGAGGAGAGAGTGAAGCTACATTAAAGATTTTATATGTGATTGAAGCTAAGTTGGTACTAAATCAAACTTTATTGTCTTAAGATATTATTGTCATCTCTATGGAATCCACTAAGACAATAACTTCAAAAAATGCACACACCACATGTTGTGGGGAAGGGGAGAGAGAAAGAAACAGTGTGGAAATTAAAATATCATACGACAAAATATCTACCACAAAAGAAGGCAATAATAAATAAATAGGGGAACAAAAAAGCTCTAATGCATATAGAAAACAAGTGCTAAAGTGGCAGATATAAAGCCTATCTTATCTGTAATTATATTAAATGTAAGCAAACTAACCACTCCACTAAAAGGCAGAGGTTAGCAGAATAGGTAAGTAAGTATGATCCAACTCTAAACTGTCTATGAGAGATTCACTTTACATTCAAAGACATAAGGAGGTAAAAAGTAAACGGATAGAAAAAATTATAACATGCAAACAGTA
Organism: Cebus imitator; assembly: GCF_001604975.1. Classification (NCBI taxonomy): domain Eukaryota; kingdom Metazoa; phylum Chordata; class Mammalia; order Primates; family Cebidae; genus Cebus; species Cebus imitator. Next base: position 6,048,724 of record NW_016107364.1, on the reverse strand, counting down.
CCCAATAGAAAGATGAAGTTGCTATACTAATATGAGACAAAATAAGTGTTATGACTTTTTACTAGATACAAAGAATGATATGTTATAAGATTAAGAGGGTAAATCATCAGAAAAACATAACAACTGTAAACATATACCTGCCTAACAACAGAGCCCCAAAATACATGAAGCAAAAATGGACAGAACTGAAGTGAGATACAGAGAGCTCAAGAGTAAGACTTCTAATACACTTTCAGTAATGGATAGACCAACTAGACAGGAGATCAACAAGGAAATAGAAGACTTGAACATCGTAAAATCCAGTGAGACCTAACAGACATGAATGAACACTTTGTCCAACACCAGTGGAGTACACATTTTTTATCAAGTATATTCTCCAAGCTACATCATATGTCAGGTCATGAAACAAACCTTAGCAAGTTTAAAACGACTGAAATATACAAAGTGTGTTTTCTGCCTACAACGGGATAAAATTAGAAATCAATAAAGGAAGAAAATTTGGAAAATCTATAAGTATTTGGAAATTAAATAACATACTTCTTGATAATAAATGGGTTAAATATGAAGAGTCACAAGGACATTTAGAAAATATTTTGAAACAAATTAAAACAAATGTACAACATGCCAAAAATTATGGGGTGCAGCTTAAGCAAGAGTTAGGGGTGAGGGGAAGGGCGACTATAAAATAGTAGCACGAGGGAGTTTTTTGGGTGTCAGAACTATTTTACATCCTGATTGTGGTGATGGTTACACAAATCTATACATGTGTTATAATTCATAGAACAGTACACATTTTCACACAAGGCCAATTCTGTTTTGCTAATTTAAAAATAAAACTGTAGATGCTAATATCAGAATTTTTACAGATGATTATTATGTGTCTTAAATGATAGGTATTCTGCAAGACCTTCCTTGAAGAAGAGCTCCTTAAAGCTCCTAGTACCAGTTTTACGCTCTCTTCAGTTATGCAAATGGAATATGTGATTTAATTACAGGGGAAAAAAGTAGGAACAAGATAGGGATACCTACCACTACTCCTACTGCTACTATTATTACTTCTAAACAACATTGCACTTCAAAAATAATTGAAGACATAAGGATTGGAAAAAAGAAATAAAAACATTATTATAAGCAGGGGAGGAGGGAGACGAAGAAATGGAGAGGAAACCGGTCATACCCCTCCTTCTTCAGTGCAGATGTTCTGGTCTGAGGCTGACCTGAGCCAAGAGAGGAGAGGATTTGTAATGAATTCTGGAGTTCTAATGTTAAACAGGACTAGACGCTTTACTACTGAAAAAAGAGGCTATTGTTTAGCACTGAAACTGACTAAGCTATGAGTGTTGCCAAAAATGTCAAGAGCCAAGAATATTAAAAACACTAGATGTTGTGAACAAAAAGGTCTGCTTTCTGATTGCACCATAATAAGACAAGCTAATTAAGTATGCCGATGGACGTTCACGCCCTGATATGATAAAAGCAAGCAAGAGCCCCGGAAGGGAGGCCAGGACCTGCTCTGCAGCTTCCCTGCCCCGGTTCCCTCCACTCCTCCACGCAGAGGACCAGGAAACACAGGCAACTTCCCAACTCAAAGCAAACAAAACCAATACCTACCCCGCCTTGGAATTTAGAATCTAAGACAGCATTGATGTGAAGGGGCATGTAGGGCTTATGGACAACTAAGCAAGCCTTTCCCATTAAAACTGGAACCCATTAAAGAAAAAGGTTAAGTGCATTTGGCAGGAGGCATGAGTGAACAAGGGGAAAATGGCATGACAGAAGGAGAGAAACTTGGCAGTGAGGCTGGAAAGGGAGACACAGGGCATGCTGCAGGAAGGCCTGTAGGGAGTTAGATGACCGTGGTATTGAGTTAATTGATCTATGCAGATGAAAGTCGATTTTTTTTTTTTTTTTTTTT
>NW_016107364.1:5967153-6046674 GCF_001604975.1 Cebus imitator | reverse complement strand
ACTTAGCTGCAATCAGAAGAGCCATAGTCCATACTTGACAGAGAATCCGTTTTTTTCTTTTTTGATTTCACAGAGGCAATCATGCTTTATCAAAGACTCTTTCTCTTTACTGCTTGATATTTCTATTTATTAAAAAACAAGTTTTCTAACAGGGAATCAAACAGATATTTGTATACCAATTTTATAGCAGCACCATTCACAGTAGCCACAAGGTGGATGCATCTAAAATGGCCACCTACCGAGGAAAGAATAAGCAAAACATGGTATTACAGACAACAGAAGGTGACTCACCTTGGGAAGACAATTCTAATGACATAAACATCATGTAAAGGACAAATACTACATAATTCCACTTATATGAGGTTCTTAGAGTTGTCAAATTCATAGAGACAGAAAGTGAAATGGTGGGAGCCAGAAGCTCAGGGGAAGAGAGAAGGGGACCTGGAGTTTAATAGATACGGATTTTCAATCTGTGAAGATGAGAAAGTTCTGGAGAGGATCATATAACAATGTGGATGCATTTAATGTCTGTATACTCAAAAATGATAAAATGGCAAATTTCATGTCACATGTATTTTACCATAATAAAAGAACCAAGTTTTATAATGGGGAATTGTGTATCTTTCAGTCACTTGTTTTATCATTAAAAATTAAAATTTAAAAAATATGTAATATCGTTAATCTATTTATGAGCTGCTTTCATGGTTTATCCTTTACTGACTTTTCTCTCCTTCACGCCTTGTTTCTGTGCCAAAATTATCTAGAACATTTAGCAAAGTGCATATTGATTCAGGAAGTCATGACGGCCTTTCCTCCTTTTATGAAGTGCTATTTAGTGAGGTAAAAGTTGTAATTCGTGGTAGGATATAAGCAGTAGGCCTTAAGAGAAATGAAAGTGCCTTGGGTCTGGGTTATGTCTGCAGCAGAGGTATCCATGGAAACCCTGTGGAACCAACGTAATTGTAAATGTGTTTACCAACTTCTCCTGAAGTGACTTTTATTTCTCACTATCATCTTTTGTGGTATTGTCTTCCACAGGTTTGCTATCTCCAGGGAAAGTATTCATTGGAAGGCCTTCCTGCTGATTCTGAATTTCAAAGTAGGTGAGTGAGAAGAGCAGGTGGGACCCTCTTCACTGCCATCCAAGGACCATACTGTGCAGCAGGCTGGATGCGGAGTCCAGGAGGGGTGAGAAGTCCCCCATTAGCGGGAGGACCAGACTTGTCACACACACACGCGTGCTCACACACACACATGCATACACATACACACACAGTTAAACACCATGAGGAAGTGTTAGAAGGTGCTGGGGGAGGGAGGAGTCAGGTGAGCTCCCAGGAGGTGGTACTGGAGGTGGTCTTGAAGCTCGAGCAGGGGCCCAGGAATGAGGGAGAATCAAGAGTTCCAGTGACAAACATTGAGGAGCTGACGGGACCACGGGGACTGGTGGGCTCTGTGCAGGAAAGGGCAGGAATGGCACTGGCTGGGAACAGTTCATGGGGCAATCAAAGGAGCCTGGCTGGCTTCCTTTTCCAAGAAAATAACTCATAGCTTGACAGAGGCAGGATTAGAAGAAGCCAGCCTAGAGGCTGCGACCTGGGTCTACAGAGATTACACAGGAGTTGAGCAAATGGCAGCCTTTGGGGAGAGGAACAGACGTTGTCATAGCAACCTAGACAGGACTTGCACACTGGGTGCTAGGCCTGAGAGGCCAGTGAAGGCCATCCCTTTGCTTCCCAAAGCACGGACTGATGGCAGTGTTGCCCCAAAAACTAAGTCAACATAAAAATAATTCTCCACTGTAAGTCAGGTGCACGGAGTAGATCAAATTTAGCTTCTCATGATGATTATTTTATTGCCTTTCATGAACTATCCAAAATCAAATTATTTTAAGTACACATTTTAAAAAAATATTTTGAGTTTTGTACCATCCTTGTGCCTTAGACATTGTAAGTGTGCTTCCAATGCCCATTTAAAATTCATTTACCATCATGTGTCACCACAGGACTGTAAATTAAAACAATGAGATCCACTACACATCCATTAGAATGCCCCAGATTCAGAACGCTGACACCACCAAATGCTGGTGAGGATGTGGAGCAACATTCATCCATTGCTGGTGGGAATGCAAAATGATCCAGCTACTTTGGCAGACAATTTGGCAATTTCTTAGAAAACTGAACATATTCTTACCATATGATCTAGCCATCATGGTCCTGGGTATTTACCTAAATGAGCTGCAAACTTATATCCACACAAAAACCTGCACACATATATTTATAGCATTCATAACTGCCAAAATCTGAAAGCAACCAAGAACTCCTGGAGTGGCTGAATGGATAAATAAGCTGTACTACAAGCAGAAAACCAAATATTATCCAGTGGTGAGATCAATAAGCTGTCAAGCCATGAAAAGACATAAGAGAAGCTTAAATGATTATTCCTAAATGAAAAAAAGCCAATCTGAAGAGGATACATGCTGTATGATTCGCTATGAAAAGGATCAGTGGTTGCCAGGAGTTAGTGGGGAGGGTGAGATGAGTCACAGGTAGAGGAACTGCGGGGCCGTGAGACTGCTCTGGGTCTGGGTCTACATTTGTATCTGTAGCTGTAACTGTTACTGTAGCTGTGTTTGTAACCGCCACTGTATCTGTCTCTATCACTGCATCTGTATGTATATCTACAACTGTAATGGTAACTGTGTCTGTATTTAAAACTATATCTGTACCTGAAACTGTATCTGTGACTGTAAGTGTACCTGAAACGGTATCTGTGACTGTAAGTGTACCTGAAGCTGTATCTGTGACTGTAAGTGTACCTGAAACTGTATCTGTGACTGTAAGTGCACCTGAAACGGTATCTGTGACTGTAAGTGCACCTGAAACGGTATCTGTGACTGTAAGTGCACCTGAAATGGTATCTGTGACTGTAAGTGCACCTGAAACTGTATCTGTGACTGTAAGTGTATCTGAAACTGTATCTGTGACTGTAAGTGCACCTGAAATGGTATCTGTGACTGTAAGTGTACCTGAAACTGTATCTGTGACTGTAAGTGTACCTGAAACGGTATCTGTGACTGTAAGTGCACCTGAAACTGTATCTGTGACTGTAAGTGTACCTGAAACTGTATGTGTATTTAAAACTGTATGTATAACTGTATCTGTAACTGTAACTGGATCTGTATTTGTGTCTGCATCTATGTCTGTAACTGTGTCTGTCTGTATCTGTATTGGTAACTGTATCTGTAACTGTACGTGTATCTGTGACTGAATCTATATTGGTAACCTCGTCTGTATCAACTGTATCTGTAGCTGTAACTATATCTGTATTTGTCACTGTATCTTTATATCTATAACTGTAGCTGGATCTGTATCTGTACCTGTATCTATATCTGTTTCTGTAACTGAATCTGTATTTGGAACTATATCTGTATCTCTATTAACTGTAACTGTATCTGTGTCTGCAACTGTATCTGTATGTGTGTCAACTGCAACTGTATCTGTAACTGTTTGTGTAACTACATCTGTAACCTGTATCTGTATCTCTCTGAAACTATAGCTGTGTGTATCTGCGTTGGTAACTGTATGTGCATCTGTATAAGCTGTAACTGCATCTGTATTTGTAATGGTCTCCATAACTGTATGTGTACCTGTATCCGTATCTATATCTGAAATTGTTTGTGACTGTAACTGTATCTGTATTAAAACTGTATCTGTAACTATATCTATATCAGAAACTGTATCTGTAACTGTAATGGTGTCTGTATTGGTAACTGTATTTTTGGCTATAACTGTATCTTTATCGGTAACTGTATCTGTAACTGTAATTTTCACTGGACCTGTATCTGGCTGTAACTGTATTTATATCTATATTAGTAAATGTATCTGTAACTGTACATATGTCTGTATCTGTATCTGAAACTATATCTGTTTTTGTAATTATATCTGTATCATAACTGTATCTATAACCGTAACTGGATCTGCATCTGTACCTGGATCTGTATCTGTATCTCTAACTGTATCTGTATCTGTAACTGACCTGTAACTATAACTGTCATTGCATCTGTATCTGTATCTCCACCTGTAACTGTTTCTGTATGTTTATCTGTTTGCCCTGTATTTACAATGGTGGATCCATGTCATGCATTTATCCACACCCATAGCATGTAGAGCACCAAGGGTGAACCCTCATGTAAACTATGAACTTCAGTGTAAGTTACAAATGTACCACCCTGGTGGGAGATGTGGATGATGAGGGAGCCTGTGTATGCCAGAGGGCAGGAGTATATAGAAAATCTCTGTATCTTCTTAATTTTGCTGCAAATATAAAACTTCTTTTAAAATACTCTATCTTTAAAAATCTGCTGTTGGGTGTGAGAAGGGGGTAGAACTGAGGATTTTCCCAGCTTTCTGTGTTAGGAGGTTAGGTAGATTTTGATGTCATTGGTGGATTTAAGGGCTCCCAGGAGGACTGTGTTTGAGCAAAGGCTGTCTGCGAGTAGGAAGACTATGAGGTCCTTCTTGGGGAGTGGGGCCAGCTGGCACCAACTCTCCCGTGTAGTAATGCAGCCTTGACTGATGAAGCCAGTGCCATCTTCCACCAGCACCTGAAGAGCTGAGATTAAAGGGGGTGAGGGAGATGGGGCTGATGGGACACTGTGGCTTCTCATATGCTGACATTTAGTAACCACGTGGTCCTTTGGTAAGGGGAATCTAATTTCAGAACCATCAGAATTTTTAGGAGATTTATTTGGCAAAGCATCCACAGCTTTTCCGATGTGAACACCCTGGGCCCACCAGAGAGTAAAGAGCCTTCTCCCTCCATCTGCTGCTGGGAGGAACCCACCCAATTGGTCCTGATTTCATCTCAGATGAGCAGGTCAGGCTACAGGCTCTTTCAGACATACTTAACAGTAGAGCACCGCTCTCTGCAAGAGTTACCTGTTATTTGCTGAAAGAGAAATGACAAATTCTAGGATGTCACTTTTTCCTAAGGACCTGGTGTGAGAGTTCCAAAGCCACATAGTGTGATATGTTTCCCCCTGTGTCGTGCTTCTGCATGAGTAGAATGGGCTTGATGGGAGTCTTCACGCGCTTGCATGAAGACAGTGCCGTGTATATGTGGGGGTGAGGGCGGGAAGGAGTAGCATCAATAGGACTCCCGGCTCTCCCTTGCACTGGACGGAAATCTCAACCAGCAGCTGTTCCCCAGTTGGAATGAAAATACAAGAAGGGCGGCCAAAAAAAAAAAAAAAAAAAAAAAAAAAAAAAAAAAAAAAAAAAAAAAAAAAAAGCGGAAAAAAAAAAAAAAAAAAAAAAAAGATTAGGAATTTCCTAAAGTTTCATCCCAATTAATACAGCACAACTGTGGGTGGTTAGGAAATCTCAGAGGGTTACAAGCCAAGCTGAGCCCTGTAAGGAACAAAGTGCTTCATTTTGTGCAAAGGTTTCTGGCCAGCCTCAGAAAACAACAGAAGCATTGCAAAACAGAACAGCAAAGACTCCAGTGAGTGGTTCTAGAGGTATGCCTAGCAGATAATGCTAAGCACCTTCAGTTTTTCACTTCCCAGGCCTTCATCAGTATTGTTGGTGTTCCAAGACCAAAGGCTAACACTGTGCTCATGTGTACTCCAGGGAGCTGGAACCCCTGTGGCACCCACAATGAAGATCAGGCACCCCACTTTCTGGGGCTGCAGATCCCCTGATAACTCCACGACAAACAGTATCCTCCTCACCTCTTGTGCAGGCTCTTGCCACTATGTCAACCCAGGCAGTGCCAAAAAGTGGAGAGAATGTGGACTGAAATTCCTAAAATGTGGTTGTATCGTAAAAGGACCCAGCTGCAAGACAATGAAATAATAATTACTTAATTGCCGGGTCCCTTCTAGCTATTGAAAATAAAAGTGATGACTCTTCACAGGGAAATGAAATGTAAATGCAGAATGAAATACCACCTTGCACCCTCTAGGATGGCTATAAAGAATATAATTCGTGTTGGTGAGGATGCGGAGAAACTGGAATCCTCCGACGTGGCTGATGGGAATGTCAAATGGTACAACCACTTTGGAAAATAGGTTGGCATTTTTTTAAAGTGAAACATATATGTACTATAAGTCTTAGCAATTCTACTCCTAGGAATTGAAGAGACATAAAAACATATGTCCACATAAGACACACGCATATGTGTCACTATGCACACTGTGTACAATAGCCAACTAGCAGCACTAGGTACAATAGCCAAAAAGTGGAAACAATTCAAATGTCCCTCAACTGAAGAGTGGATAAACACTGGGGCTGTATTCAAACAATGCAATTGAATGCTGTTATCACACAAAGGGAACACAGTAGTGATACATGGTACAATACAGATGACCCTGAAAAGCATCAAGCGAAAGAAGCCAGGTGAAAAGATGCTGCTGTATGATTCTACTTATATGAAATGTCCAAAAAAACCCAGCTGTAGAGACCAATTAGCAGTTGTCTGGGGCTGGAAGTGGGAGCGTGGAGGGGACGCAGGTGAGCAGGAAGGAGCTTCCCAGATGGCAGAGATGCTCCATAGCCACACAGTGGTGGTGATGGCTGCAGAACTCTGCACAAGTACTGTGAATCATTGAATTGCATGCCTAAAACACAGTAATTTCATGATATACAAATTATACCTCAATAAATCTGCTTAAAAATGATGATAGGCATGGTAGCTCATGCCTGTAATCCTAGCCCTTTGGCAGGCCAAGCCAGGGGGATCCCTTGAGCCCAGGAGTTTGAGACCAGACTGGGAAAAATAGCAAGACCCCATCTCTACAAAAAATTTTTTTTAATTAGCTGGGAGTGGTGGTGCACAACTGTGGTCCCAGCTACTCAGGGGACTGAGGTAAGAGGATGCTTGGCCTAGGAGGTAGAGGCTGCGGTATGCTGTGGTGATGTCACTGCACTCCAGCATGGGCAACAGAGTGAAACCCTGTCTCAAGGTAAATCAATCAATCAACTAATTAATATATAAAAATGATGATGACTATAACCCAGTAGTCTGAAGGCCGAAGGTATGGAAGATCTATGATTCCCCTTCCCTTATAAAGGAGGCACGGGCCAGGCACAGTTCCTCACATCTGTAACCCCAGCACTGTGGGAGGCCGAGGCAAGAGGATTGCTTGAGCCCGGGAGCTTGAGAGCAGCCTGGGCAACATATTGAGCCCTCTCTCTAAAAAAAATAAAATTAAAAAAAAATTAGCCTAGCCAGGCAAGAGGATTGCTTGAGCCCAGGAGTTGAAGGCTGCAGTGAGCTATAATTGCACCACTGCCCTCCAGCCTGGGCAACAGAGCAAGACCCAGTCTCAAAAAAAAAGAAAAAAAAAAAAAAGAGAAGAGGCATAAGGCTCAAGAATACGTATCCTCTTGTCATACAGGCAGGAGCTGGAGGGGCAAGAGCTGTTGTCCTTCGTTCCTGATCGAGAGACTTCCTCAGGCCTGCAAGAGGATGAGATTAAAAGCCATCAGGAGAAAAAGAAAAATGATAGGATCCTGTGGCTTGGCCCACTCCTGTTCCTCTGCTATGGCTCCCACCCTGGTCCTTTTGGGGTCCTCATGGACATTTGGAGTGCAAGACCTCACAAGTGGCCCTGGGACTGGACTTCGTGAGGGCAGCAGCAGTGGCAGCCCTGGCAGAGCCCAGTGGGGCAGGGCCAGTAGAAGGGAACAGATGGTGATGGAGACGCAGCCTCTCCCTTTGCACAGAAGCCGCTGGAGAGATCTGCTTGATGGTTTCCCTTACCAAGGAGGGCTGCGCGCAGTTTCTCCCATCTTCATATCTTGGACACCAAAGGAGAAGTGCTCAGTAGTGCTCTGAATGAATGAATGAGTGAACTCCTACCAAGTTCAGCTTTATTACAGAAAAATGAACAAAGCTGGACGATCACAGCAGATGAAGCAATAAGTCTTTCAAAGTGGCCCAGTGTGGCCCAGGCTGCATCTGTCTCCCACGTCCCGCTCAAAAGAGCAGCTGCAGAGGCCACAGCTACAGAGGCCAGGGCTCCCATATCCAAGTCTCTTTGGGTAATTCTTCTTTTTAAAAAATACCACTTTACTATTATACAAATAATGTGTGCTTACCTGAAATAAAATTAGAAAATTGACATAAGCAAAAAGAATAAAATAAAAATCACCTGCAATCCTACCTGGAGATAACACTATCAACATTTTCATGACACTTTTCAGAGTGTGTGTGTGTACATCGCATTAAATATATGGTGTGCTTTAAAACGCGAGTAAGATGAAATCACATGGAACATAATGTTTTGGAACTTGCTTTTTCACTCATGATATCATCAACATCTGCACTGGTCAAGACCTTTCCATTGTAAAGGGCAGAAACCCAACCCAAACTTGCTTAAGCCGTGAAGAGAATGTATCATTGGGTAACTGGAAAGTTGAGAACTCAACGGGCGTCCTCAGAAGTCAGTCTCAGTTCCTCCCCCTTTCTCTGGGTTGGCTCCCCTGCAGCAGATTGTCCCCTCATGGTGACTCTTAGCCACCACCTCCTCAGAGCCTGGCCATCTCAGCCTGAGAAGCCTGCGTGCTTGGCTAGGATTGGCCCGCTGGGGCCTGGGCTGCCTGACCCGTCCCTGTGGCTGAAAATGAGAAGCTGATCTCAGTCCAGTGATCTGGGGCCCTCCCCAGGGATCTGGGGACCACCCCAGGCTGGCGCTGCAGGTGGGGTCAGAGCTTGAAAGGGTGTGATTCCCCAAGGAAGCTCTGTGCAAGGAGAAGGGGAAAAGGTGCAGGATGAGTAGAAACGACAAATTTCTCCTGTAATATATTTCCTGTCAACATACAACTCACATCACAGTTTTTATGCCGGCATCATTTCTCCACTGACGGAGGACTAAGGCTTATTTCACCAGTCCTCACGGTGCACAGTAGGTTACTGCCAATGTTGCTATTACAAATTCTGTTCTAAAGAGCATCTTGATGCTAAATCTCTGCCTATATCCTATAAAACTTCCTAATTATCTTAAATCAGTATAAAACAGCTCATAAGTTTTACAAACTAGACAGTTTCAGGGCCCTAGGTTAAACTACAAAATAAACCTTTCTTTGGTGTCAGCCTAAGCTGCATTCTCCACCTTGTGCTACTACTTTGGTGTCCCCCGGCCCCCACCCTGCCCTACTTCTTGGAGCTCTGTCCTCTGGCTGTAAAGGGCTCCCACTGACAGCTACAGCCAGGATACCCTCTCCCTGCTAACCATCCTCAGGCTTGCCCCAGACTACAAAATACCTTCTCCTTCCTCTAAACAAAATTCTCACTTAAAAAATAGGGCTGATCTCACTTAAGAGGAAAGCAAGGTAAGTATCTGGATAAAGGTGATGTAATTGACCTTTGTAAAGTATGGAGTGTGGTTGAGGGGAGATGGCTTGGCTAGTCCTTTAAGTTCTCTGCTTATTCTTCCTCCACCTTACTGGTGACCAGAAACTTGCTCCCCTTCTGAAAGAGGACACTATTTCTTTTTTCTTATCTTGTCTTGTCTTGTCTTGTCTTGTCTTGTCTTTTCTTTCTTTCTTTTTTTGAGACAGAGTTTGGCTTTTTAGTCCAGGCTGGAGTGAAGTGGCACGATCTCGGCTCACTGCAACCTCCGCTTCCCGGGCTCAAGTGATTCTCCTGCCTCAGCTTCCCAGCTGGGATGACAGGTGCCTGCCACCAGTCTTGGCTAACTTTGTATTTTCAGTAGAGACGGGGTTTCACCATGTTAGCCAGGCTGGTCTTGAATTCCTGACTTCAGGTGATCCACACCTCTCGGCCTCCCAAAGTGTTGGAATTACAGGTGTGAGCCACAGTGCCTGGCCGAGGCCACAATTTCTTACACTCTCCGCACTGTGCGTGTGTGGTAGCATGTGTCCGAATGGGGCAAAAGAGGTCGCAGCAAAAGTGAGCATGAACTAAAACCTTGTTCTGATTATAACTCTTGCAAATGACTGGTAAAGTTGGTAAATGCTGGAAACTTTCTTGGCCTGGGGCAAGAAATGGCCATGACATGTATACCTTCATGTGCTCATGTCCACAAGGTCATAGAAATGTAGGAGAGTGAGCATGAATAACCCTATTTGTCTGGGCTATTCCCCGTCAGGAAACTATCGAATTTTACTTTGTCTTCCAGTGATAGCTTATGAGCAAAATAGTCCTGTTCTGCTCCCAGTCACAAGGTCAGCTGTCAGGAGATGAGTTCAGAACCCAGGGGGTGTCTTCAAAGGTTTTCCTGACCCTGGGGTGTGTCTGGGTCGCTCAACTTCTCCTCAGGGAATCAGAAATCAGAAATAAATGCTTATGTGTTAAAAGCACTTTCTCAAGGACAGTTCTTCAGGTACTGAAAGTTTTTTGATCTTTCAGAGGAAATGCTGGTGCCCATATTCCATCACTGATGTAGGAGACATTTAAGACAGGTGCATATGAGGTGCTGAGAAGAAAAGAAGGTCCTACCCTGAAGGCTCCTGCTGTCTAAGGGAGGAAATGAATGAAGAAATATCACTTTATGAAAGCAAGCCAACACTCATTACACCATGTGTCCACTCTGGTGCATTTTGGCAGGTGCCCGAGACTAGGGCATGGGGGTGGGTCCTGGGTCCTGGGTCCTAGAGCCCTGGCGGCCTTTCATTTGCCTCCAGTACTGTTGGCTTATGTAGTTCTACAGAGCTAACTTTCCATTTCCTTCAAGGCAAATGAAAACTGCCTTGCGAACTTCTGTTTGAATTAATTTTGATATTTTGGTTGGAGGGATCATTATACTCAGTCATTTCTAATATTATGACTTCAGTTTTCATAGTTTTGGGTAAGGGAGTAGGGAGGAAGCCATTCTTGAATTGTATACTCTCTTTAAGGAGTCAAAGCCTATTTAGATCAACTCGATGTGATGCAACACAGGGCCACGCGACTCCCCCAGCTCTGCCCACACCCTTCATCTGATCTGCAAAACCCCTTCCCATAGCTGCTAGTCATCCTGAATTATGTGGAGCCCTGCTGGCGGTAACAACGTGCAACAAATAATGCAATTATTTATTTGTTTATTTTTTTTACTGCTCTAGGGGAATATCTTTAGTACGGAGGTATGTAAGCCACCTGTTGTGAATAATAATTTTTAAAAGCTCCATTTAGATAGGCAAAATAAAGCTGTCCCTTCTAGTCAGCTGCCCCTTTCCGCCCCCCTCCTCACTCCCAGGAAAAGGCTTGGTGAACTGAGCCCTGGTGGACTTCAGCCCCACCAGGTTTTGTGCAGTGCACAGACTATACAACAGGGAGGCAGCCTTGTGTGGGGCCTTTGGTCTGAGGATTTTATTTTGGCTGTAGAGAGTACTATCACTTCTGTGTTAAAGTGGTGCTAAATATTAAAAAGATTTCTTTTTTGTGGGATTATACTTATATTCTCTTCTGAATGCTTTATAAAATGCCAAAATAAGTATGCTTAATAACAGATTTTTAAAACCCACAAAAGTAAAACAACATGTAGATCTTAGTGTGGCTAACTAATTTTGATTTCAAGTTCTGCTTTCCCCCCTGTAATTTCCATTTTTATGTTTTAAAGGATAAGTAGTCACACTTCCTCATCTCATTCTTCTCGTTCCTGCATGCCCTCTCCCCACTCCAAATAAAATTCTTGGGAAAGGAAAACAACTTCACATTAAGTTGAGATGTCTTTTTTTACTTTTAGAGACAGGATCTGTTGTCCAGGCTGGAGTGCAATGGTGTAATCATAGTCATCGCAGCTTCAAACTCTTGGGCTCAAGTAAGCCTCCTGCCTTTACCACCAGAGCCGCTAGGACTGTAAGGCTACACCACCATGCCCAGCTAACTTTGTTGTTGTTCTATATGTGTGTGTATATATATATATATTTGCCCAGGCTGGTCTTGAACTCTTGGCCTCAAGCAATCCTTCTACCTTGGCCTCCCAAAGCACTGGGATTGCAGGTGTGAGCCAGCAGGCTTGGCCTCAAGTTGAGATTTTAATGCAGCATCCTAGGAGACTTTCTATACTCCACACCTATTTTGAAATGAAACCACAAAGTTTCCATACAGCCAGCCCATGAAAATATTCACACATGGTGCTTCTGGTTTGGCCTGTGCTGGGATGGTTGGAGGTGGAGGAATCTTCACACAGAGGGACCTTCACCTGGCCCAACTCCTTAGAGCTATTGATTGAGTGACATCCAAATCCTAAAGGTCTGTTGCCTTCGGGGAATATTTGTGGTGTGCCCAAAGTGCTTCCTGGGGCTCAGGATCTGTTAGACTGATGGTTGGTCATTCCTGGGGACTCCTACCACCCAGCCAGCCATAAAATAAAGTTAAACCATCGAGTTTGCAGAAGAGACAAGGGCAAGAAGCCAGCTCCTGTGGGACAATCACAGCACGCTGTGATCAGGGCATGTTTCTATTATCTCTAAACCCGGTAACGGGTCATGTGAAATTCAGGCTCAGGGCAGGCGGGAGGGCGGCCCGGGATGGGCTGGCGGGTACTGGGCACTGAATGCGCTTTTGTTCGGTGAATGCAGGAGCCGCTGGGCGTGGTGGCTTTCACGGCCCCTCAGCTGTGACAGTTCCTCTGGGGCGGCGCCGCCTCCCCCTGTCTGGAGAAAGGCGTTCGCGGAGTGAGAAGCATCCCTGGGTGGGGTGGGGGAGGGGTGCCGGTGAGAACCTGGGACGCCCTGTGGGCCCGCGGCCAGCCTGCTTTACAGAACGATTGGGATGTGAACACGGTTGCCTGAGCCCCCGATTATTCTGCGAATCTGTAAATACAGATTTAGACACACGTGGTGGACGTGTCCTCCCCGGTAACAGGGAGTGTTTCCAGAGAGCACCTCTTTGTAGCCCTGAGAAGGACGCCTTCGAGTTTTTGCAGCCTAGGAGACGGCGAGGGGTGTGATTCAGGGGTGCCCGTGGAAAGGGGAGGGCTGGATCGTCCCAGAACCCCCTGACTGTCCTGGACCCCCAACTCTCCGCACTCTCCGGATCTCAATGCCGGGGCCGGGCGGGGGGCGGGGGTGCGCGTGGCGGAAAAACTCACATTGGGGTGAGACTCAGTAGTGCGGTTCTGGTGGAGAGTAAACGGGCGGGGACGGGGAGCAGGTGCGGTAAAAAGCGCCAGGGGCAGGGACACCAGGCAGTCGCTCAGGGGAGAAGCGGGGTACAATGTGGCAATTAAAGATACGTAGTCAGAGGAGCCAGTCCCCAAAGACAGAGGGGATTCAATTTACCAGGATTCCGTTGAAGTGGGGAGCTCGTCTTTCTGGGAAGAAAGTCCAAAAAAAAAAAAAAAAAGTGGGGAGGGTGGAGCAGGGGGTGCGGCGAGTGGATCCGCAGCCGGTGCTCGCGCGCGCGGGCTGTGGCCGCTGGACGCCCCCCCCCACCGCCACCTCCGCCCCAGGCGCCGGGCCTGCTCCCTCCCCTCTCTCGGCTCCTCCCCCGCGCCCTCTCCCCGCCGCGCGGGCCTGAGCCGCAGAGGGGGAACGCGAGCGCGGAACGCGGGGCGCAGGCGGCGGCGGGGCCGAGGCGTCTGCCGGGCTGGCGATGGCGCGGGCGGCGGGAGAGCCGGGCCGGGGCAGGGCTGGGTGGTGCGGGCGGCACCCGCGCTGCGGGCGGGGCGTGCTCCTCGCCTTCGCCGCGTGGACCGCGGGCTGGGTGCTGGCGGCAGCGCTGCTGCTCCGCGCGCACCCGAGCGTCCTCTCCGAGCGCTGCACAGACGAGAAGAGCCGGCGCATCCTGGCCGCGCTGGTAGGTCCCGCCGTCGCTCTGCCCCGCGCCGCACGTATCCCCGGGGAGTGGGGATAGCACCGGTCCCAAGCCTCAGCCTTCCCCGGGGACTCGGGTGGCGGTGGCACCAGACAGGTGTGTGGGGTCCCGACACAGGCGTGGAATGCCAGAGCGCACGCCCAGGTGCCCCGAATGGGAACGCAGCGGGGAGTGCTCCGTGGGCGTGCGAGGGGTGTCTCTCCCCTTTTCTCCAGAATCCGCCCTTCCTCCCCAGCCAGCCTTTGAGTCCTACTCTCGCCACCCCTGAGCCCGAGCTCCAGAAGAAAGTTTGCGGGTCTGATCCGAGTGTCCAGGTCTGCTTGAGCCTCCGGGCAGCCCCCTCGGTGATCGCGTCCAGTGTCGGGCGGCAGAGCTCTGGGCACCAGCCAGTGGTTCGGGATCGGAGGTGCCACGCCTCTGTCTCTGGGGTCCTCAGCGCTCCAGCCCAGCCCGCGTTGTGTGATTCCACCCTGGGCTGCCAGGTCACACACCCCCACACACACCTCGCCAAGCCCACGCGCAGGGCTGGTCGGGCCCCTGCCCCGGTGCGCTCCAGAGCCCAGGCTTTCCGTCGTTGCGGTCTGTGGGAACCGACCCTGAGTGCTCGCGGGCTGGCAGAGCGCTCTGCGGAGGCGGCTCGGACTCGACAGATCCAGGGTGCTGGGGCCGAATGCTCACATCCAGCAGCTCCTCAGCTGAGCGGGAGAATTAAGGAAAGAAACATTTGGCATTTTACAGACTGCTGCGTGCGCTGGGCTCAGATCCTGTGAATGCAATGCACATCTTTAGTTGATTGGAAAGGTGGCTAGCCGTTCTCTCCTGCGCAAAGGAGACTTGAACAAAGATGGGAGTCCCCTAAATCCCAGAAAGGGGAAGATAGTAGCAACTACTCTAACATGACTTCTTAAGCGATTATTCACTTTCTAAAATAGTGACCATCTAAGCATTTGGTTTGAAAAATTGATCTATTTTCTAAAACATCTTCAAGAAACACATGGGCAGTTTTCAGTTCAATTGCTTACATCTGGGTGGGCCTTTTGAGACTGTAGATTTTCAAAATGTGGGACCACAAAGGTTTTTAAAGTAAATGATTGTTTAAGTGAGATTGGAAATGTTTTTTAAATGAGCCAGGTATACTAGCTAAAACAAGTTATGCTCCCTAATTTACTCTTAATACATGTGTCATCGTGAATTGAACATATGTAGGTGAGACACAGATTCTTTCCATTGACCCCCTTCTACTGTTACATGAAGTTTTATCAAGTTTGTTTGTTTATTTATTTATTTTTGAGACAGAGTTTCACTTTTGTTGCCCACGCTGGAGTGCCATGGCACTATCTCAGCTCACTGTGACCTCCACCTTCCCAGTTCAAGTGATTCTCCTGCATCAGTCTCCCGAGTAGCTGGGATTACAGGCATGCACCACCAATCCCAGCTAATTTTGTACTTTCAGTAGAGATGGGGTTTCTCAATGTTGGTCAGGCTCGTCTTGAACTTCCGACCTCAGGTGATCTGCCTGCCTCACCCTCCCAAAGTTCTGGGATTACAGGCATGAGCCACCGCACTTGGCCAGTTCTATCAAGTTTTAAGTTGCAAGAGCTCACTGATTTTTTTAGTAACCCATAAAAATCTTTTTCACTTATAAATTTTCCCCCCTGGTTTTCTTGTCTTGGGTGAAGGGAGTGCTGATAGACTAATTATAGCAAACTAACATTGATGGTTTGGCTAAAGTGGAATACCTATTTACAAATTTAATGTAGTAATCCTTTAAGATAAAAAACAAATGCCATTTTTCATTTCTTTACCTTTGGTTAAGTGAGGAAAGGCCTAATGGAAATTAAATCGTCTTACTATAATTTAAGTAATTGCTAATTGTAACTTTCCCAGCATTCCAGGGTTGTAAATTAAAACCAGTTCTGTTTAGAGGCTTTACCAATATATCTTCAGCGGCAGCCATATGGAATCTTTTCTAGTCAGACATAAAGCTGGAGAGATTGGTTCTGGCCCTGAAGGCCCTCAATCTTTCCTGCAGCCACAAAAACAGTGTCAGAGGCCACGCCCATCTCCCTAGGCGTCGATTGGTGCTGTCTGGTGAACTGGTTTGTGAGGGAGCAGCCTTTGCCCGCAGGCCCTGTTTGAGTTCCTGACTCCTGGAACAGCCTAGGAACTCTCCCCTGTCCCTCTTCCTGCCACTTCCCTTTCTATCGTTTTCATCCTGAATATGTTGATGTGAGACCACACAGCACCCTGGCTCAAGTTTTACCCAGGACACTCTGAGTTAGGACAGGGTTTAAATACAACCCCAATCTTCACAATCCCTACTCTGCCGGGCTGAGTTGCAAAGTAGAGGTTGGCATTGTGGCTTTCAAGGACTTGAGCTGAATTGAGCCTCTGTCTCTGCTCCCCTGGCACTTCCCGATTCATTCTGCCTAGCTTTTATCCGTAATAATAAAACTGGTTGTTATTTTCCTGATGGGCCTCCAGACTCTCATTAGCTTTCACTCTGAATACTGGAGCAGAGAAGAAACCACTTTGCCAGCTGAGCCGAAGGGAGACTTTCTGGCAGGACCCAGGGAGTTGTGGTGGGTTCCCTGCCCCCCGGTAGCCTCGGCTGCCAGTGTTCCCAGGCTCCCGCCTGGCAAGGGGCACTGCTGGCCTGCCAGGGGTGGACCCACCTGTAGGATAAAGGAATCACAGGAAAAAGCTTAGAGGCGAGTCAGGGCATGGGGGTCGGAGGTCTTCATGTTCTCCCCAAGCCCACACCCCACCTCCCCAGGGAGCCGACCACATCCCATTGACAAGTTCCTGGCAGAGCCAACCTGAATTGTTCCAAAGGATTGAGCCCTGGGTCTTCCAGCTTGAATTATTCCTGGTCATACCTTAAGGCTCCCCTTAATGTCAGCTTTAAGAGGAACAACGCACTGTGAAATAGGTGGACTCAGGTCTCTGGAGTCCTGCTTGTCTAGTGGGCTGTGTCAGGAGGCCAAGCCAGCTGGGGAGCTAGCTTGGTGCTGGGTCATTGATACACCTGGCTTCTCATTCATTCCACAGGCTGAGCTCTTCACACTGAGGTGGAAGATGCGGGCTGCTGCCTGTTGGCTCTTCCTCAGGGAAGGCACGGTGCCAATTGTTTCACGGGGCTTATTTCACTGAGCTCCCTCAACAACCTCTATGAAATATTTGCTTTCAGTATCCCCGTTTCATAGATAGCAAAATTGAGCCTCAGGGAGAAGCGACTTGCCCTGCTTCACACAGTTAATATGATGAGGAGCCAGGATATGACCCCGGATAGTCTGATGGTAGCAATGACATGACAGTCAGTGGCTTCTCTAATAATGGAAACTCTACATAACAACTCATATACTTAACCCTTCCATACCATGTCATTCTTAAGGCATGTCAAAGATATTCTCATAGACTGATATTCTGAAGGCTTAACTGGCCTTTTTGGCTGGTGAGGTCTTGATGGAATTTCATGTAGCTGTCTACATTAGTGATTCATTTTTAATAGGGCAGGCTTACGTTTCTTTGCTGCTGTGACAGAAACTGTGAAGGTCCCAACGGGACTACAGCATCCAGGGCACATATCCAGAGAGTTTTTCAGCAGTGAATGACTGCCTGAGTGCTCATCCACATTCCTAAAAGCAGAGAGGGGTTACAGAGTGGACGAGCTAACTATGCTGACATTCTGCAATGCACAGCATAGCTGCTTAGGGAAACACTAGCACTGTCAAGTATGAATGTTGCTAACTGCAGAGGAACTTAATGCTCCTTAAAAACAAACACACAAAAGAAAACCCAGCCCTCAGACGTGACCTTGGAGGCCTTATCAATAGTTTTCTAGACTAGAGTGGACAGGTTTTGTTTTTGCCTGAGAACCATGACATAAATTACAGAGATACTAAGCAACAATTGCAAAGAGTGCTTCTTACAAAAGCAGGGCTGATGTAATGGGAATGTGCATCTCTGGATATTTTCACATCCATGAGAAGCACAAATCCACTGCAAACATAATTAATTTTAAAAGCACGCCAGAGTTAGCTGCAATAAGACTTAAACTAGTTTCTTCAGCTTATTTTCAACTCCAATACCTGTGGACTTTATATGCATACACATCTGGGTACAGAAGTGTACCTGTCTTTAAACTGGCCTTAGGACCTCCTCCTATGCACAGAGGAGTCTGAGAAATACTATTTTTTTTTTTTTAGGTGGAGTCTTGCTTTGTTGCCCAGGCTGGAGTGCAGTGGAGTGATCTCAGCTCACTGCAACCTCCACCTCCTGGGTTCAAGTGATTTCTCCTGCCTTCCGAGTAGATAGGACTAGAGGCACATGCCACCACGCCCAGATAATTATTTGTATTTTTAGTAGAGATGGGGTTTTACCATGTTAGCCAGGATGGTCTCAATCTCCTGACCTTGTGATCTACCTGCCTCGCCCTCCCAAAATGTTAGGATTACAGGTGTGAGCCACCGCGCCCGGCCTAAAGATTGATTTTTAAAATGGTCCTACATAAACTACTTCTATTGAGTTCAACAACAACAACAAAACCTACCTCCTTCAGCAGGACAAGGACATGCTGCTAATAAAATATTCCACTATTATCTTTAACATGATGAAAGTTTTTGGGGTTTTTTGTTTTTCTTGAGACAGGGTCTTCCTCTGTCACCTCGGCTGGAGTGCAGTGGTGCAAACAGGACTCACTGCGGCCTCTACTTCCCAGGCCAGTCAGTCCTCCTGTCTCCATCTCCCAAGTATTTGAGACTATAAGCATGGCTCAGCTAATTAATTTTTTATTTTTGTAGAGTCGTTGCCTATCCAGATTTGTCTTGAATTCCTGGGCTCAAGTGATCCTCCTTCCTCAGCCTCCCAAATCGCTGGGCTTACAGGCATGATCCACGTGTCTGGCCTGATGAAAATTTTAAATTCACACTTGTAATTTGTACATTGACTGTTTTTTTTAAATGCTGGATTAAATCTTTTTCTGTGCTCAGCAGGCACAGACATGCAGAAAGGTGCTGCAGACTTACTTTCACACTGGTGAAAAGGAGACTAATTTTGTGTTCTACACAAGAAGAGTAGGAATTGAAATGCCAAAAATACTTCATTGTAAAGGACATCAAGGAACATCGGTGCTGTAACTACAATTGTATACAGATGGTTTCTGACTTAGGGTGGTTTAACTTGCGATTTTTCGACTTTATGACAGGGTGAAAGTGAGATGCATTCAGTGGAAACTCCACTTCGAGGATCCATACAGCCATTCGGGTTTTCACTTTCAGGGCGGTATTCAATACATTCCATGAAATTACATGAGATAGTCAACACTTCATTTTACATAGGTGTTGTATGAGATAATTTTGCCCTGCCAGAGGCTAATGTAAGTGTTCTGGGCATGTTTAAGGTAGATGGGCTAAGCTGTGATGCTCGGTATGTTAGGTGCATGAAACGCGTTTTCAACTGACTCTGGAGCTGTTGGGGCATAACCCATTGTAAGCTGGGGAGGACCTGTATTGTTTTCAGGCACGCTTTGCTTTAATGTAAATGCTCTCTTAGGACAAGTGGGATGACTGGGGTACTGAAAAGTTAGGTTATAAACCGAAGACCTTACCTGTGGAAGTTGGCAGGTCTGGTCAGAGCTTTGGTCCTGCTGCCCTTTCTGATACCTAGTGTCACGGCAAGAAGCAGGCGTCAGGGAGGCAGGCTTACAACCCAATGTGCTGATGTTCGGAAAAACAGCCAAAAGGAATGTTTTCTTCCAAAATCCATAGGCTGGGTGCCAAATTCAACAGTTATACCATTGTTCTAAACGTCTCACAACTCCTGTTTGGAATTGCCCTCCAAATTCACAGAGGCAAATCTCGTA
Source organism: Cebus imitator (assembly GCF_001604975.1). Taxonomy (NCBI): domain Eukaryota; kingdom Metazoa; phylum Chordata; class Mammalia; order Primates; family Cebidae; genus Cebus; species Cebus imitator. Next base: position 6,027,044 of record NW_016107364.1, on the reverse strand, counting down.
TAGGTTTGTATTTTATTGACGAGGCACAGTTTTGTATTAGATATGGTGTTGTGGGGACCTGACCCAGTGCCGCGCTCACATGGCCATGACTGAATGAGCCCTGGGGTAGAGGAGGGAGACAAGAATTCCACTTAGGGGTGGTGCTGGCTTTGGGGCAAAGGTTGATTTGGCCAGGCGGGGTAGGAAGCATTGAAGTCCCATGGAGACACCCTGAATGACATTTCCAACAAGGCAGCTCAGCCTGTCAGCAGGTGCTTGCTTCAACTGTGCCCTCTATTCCCAGGGTCGTTTCTGGTGCTCTGAACACACAGGGCTACTTTGAAACTCAGGGCCTTTGCACAAGTTCTCTGTGACTCAGCTGCCCTCTCCCTCGAAGATTTCTAATTCCTCTCTCAAAATCGAGCTCAGAGGATCCCTCCCAGGAAGAAGACACCCTGCCCCCCGCCACCAACCCTTTCCAACCAGGGCTGGAGAGGAAACTAACATTGAGCGAGCCACCGTAGGCCGGGCACTGTGTTAGGACTGTCTCCCTGTGACCTTGTTTGACTCCGTGACGCAGTATCATTATCCTCATTTTCCAGACTCAGAAACGAGCCACACAGCAAGCTAGGGGCAGAGCCCAGAGGCAGACCCAATCTGTGCCAAGCTTAGCCTCACTGGGGCCCTGCCCAGTCACTCTCATGCCATTTAGGAGTTCTGAAATTTGTCCCCTCTGCTCTGTGAACTCCGGAGCCTGGCAGCTGTGGTCAGATGGTAGCCCGTCCAGGCTCGCACACAGCTGGGCTTGCTCTGGAAGGCTAGAGCTGTTGATTTGGGGGTGGCTCAGTCCCAATCCCAGTGGAGCAGAGAGGAGGTGGCTTCTTGGCCGGCAGGTGTCTCTCATGGCTAGTGGCTCTGGTTGCCACAGTTTAGATGAGAGGGGTGAGGGCCCTGGCAGTCACGGTGGGTACCCTCCTCACTCCGCTGACACTTCTCTCCTCAGCCTCCTCTCTCAGTTGCAGCCAGGACCACGTCTCCCTGCCGGCCCCTCCTCAGCACTGTGGGACCCTGAAGTTCCCAGCTCAGAATCACAGCTCTGGCTCCACTGGAGTTCTACTGTGTGCTTTTCTTTCTTTTTCAATGGTTTTCTATGCAAAAGTACTTTTGATTAAATGAAATATGTGGTAACACTATAAAATTTTATGGGATTGAATCAAACTATTTTGGGTATCATACTTGCGGAAGTTTTTTTTTTTTAATTAAAAAAAATCAGAAAACAATTTTTTTTTTTTGCCTTTTCTTAGCAGATTTATAAAGACGTGAACCTCTGTAAATACCAGATAAAGCAAGAGGCAAATCCCAACAAGTAAAACGAACAGCCCCTACTGTTTCTGCCAGCGACATCTTCTTGCTCATGGTGGTTTCAGTTCCTATCATTCATCCTCACCTCACCTCCCAGGGCTGTCCTGAAAGGTCTTGGAGGAGCCTGACCAGCTGCTGTGTTCTTCTGAAGGGCGGTGTGGAGGCCAAGGCAAGCAAAGCGTGCTGGACACAAAGGGTCCCCGTCCCCCCATACGCCTTTCATGACCCCATGCCTTGCGAAGAGTGACCAGGGTTAAAGCCCAAGAATGACATTTTACCACGATTCTCTTGAGTTAAATTCCAAGATGAACACAGCGGGTGCACAATTCCAAATGTGTTTAACACAGCTGGCGAGTGTATGTCAATACAGCTTCCTTACAGGTGTGGGTTTCCAAAGACGCAAAGCCCCAGGCAAATAGGGTAGGTGTCACTAGCTCCAGGGCCAGGTTCATGGGTTTCTGTCTACTCACGATAGATAGAAAGTCTCTCACCGGCATCATTGTGCTGGCCAAGCAAGACTCCCCACCCCCAACCCAGTGCATTATAGAGAGATCCAAAATGAAGTGACCGGCAGGAGCACCCCCTTCAGCTGGAAGCCGGGGACAGCTCAGACAGCTCGGCTTTGGCCTTTTGGGCTGCTGTATTACCTGAAATAGTCCTGAAAAATATCTAGATACTTCTTTTAAGCACCGGGACCGTTTCTTTTCAATAAGCACTTTGAACAATTAGCCTGCAGGGTTTATAAAGGCCCCCAGCTCCTCCCTTATCAAATATTTTGGGGCCAGGTGTGTTTCAAAATTCAAATCTTGTTGAATGTTAGAAAGATCACATAGTACCTTATATGTGATATAGTGCTATGTGAGGCAGTGCCAGTAATCAAGTTAATAATGCTACCGTAGAATGTAGGCAAATTCATACCAAGTCAAACACATATAGATACAAATAGGCTCGTATCTTTTCAGCTGGGCTTTGACACCACGTAAGGTCAAATGAGTCATGAAAAACTTGTAGTTATCAGAGGTTTGTTTTTTTTTTTTTTAGACAGAGACTTGCTCTGTTGCCCAGGCTGGAGTGCAGTGACATAATTTCAGCCCACTCCAACCTGCGCCCCCTGGGTTCAAGCGATTCTCCTGCTTAAGCCTTCTGAGTAGCTGGGACTACAGGCATGCACCACTATGCCTGGCTAAGTGTTATATTTTTAGTAAAGACAGGGTTTCACCATGCTGGCCAGGCTGGTCTCAAACTCCTGGCCTCAAGTGATCTGCCAGTCTTGGCCTCCCAAAGTGCTGGGGTTACAGGGGTGAGCCACCACGGTAAGTTTGCTTTTGGAATTATTTATACATCTAGGCACTGGAGGTCCAGCTTTTGACTTCAAGGAGCTGCTTGTAATAGGCTTGGGATGGGTAAAGCTGACCTACCCGGCCACCTGTGAGGCTGGGCAGTGTCTGATTAGGAACCCAGGGCTGTTCCTGAGCCTCTCCTGTTGCCTGGCTTGTGCATATGCTGTGGTGTCCACACACACTTCCCACTTGGCTGGTACAATTACCATGCAGGGAGGCAGGGGCATGACGCAGGGAAGGAGTTTGAAGCCTGGGGCAGGTAAGCATGTGGCAGCATGGTTGGACCATGAAATCCAAGCTCGGGCCCTTGACCCCATCCTTTGTCCTGATACCATGCTGCACTCTGCTACTGCTGAGCCTTCAAGGTCCTTTCTCATAAACGAAACAGGGTGAGAACATGAGCTTTGGGATTTGATATTTCTTATGAACTTAGAAGAACTAGGGTAACTCTGTGGTTTCATGTGCTGTGGAATTTCCAGGAAGGAAGAGAGGCCTTATTTGCTGACATGGAGGAAGCTATTTTTGGGGGAAACGGGTGGGATTAGGAAATGTACTCAACACCTAATGAAAATGGTCCACTGGTTTAGCGTTTCTGAAAAAGAAAAGAGAGAAGAGGATGACAGTCCTCTCCTTCCTTCCACTCTGCGCCTCTTCCTTCCCTCCCTCTGGCAAGATTGTCAGCCTGGACCAGCTTCTTAGGGAATTTGTGGTGTGGTGGGGAAGGCTGCCAGGTCCCCTAGTGGCTCCATCCTAAGGTCTCCTGGAGTTTAGAAGACATACCCCATCTGGGGGCTCTTGGACAGCCTTGCTCACTATCGCCTGAATGCAAACACACCCAGCTCTTCCAGAGTGCACCCTGCATGGGTCCTCCTTGGTCCCTCTCTTCTGCAGCTCACCAGCCGTGAGCCCTGTTCTCACTCGTGTATCCTCTAGAGGCTTCCCCCTAAACGTCTGCAGTCCTCCAGCCTGCAAGCTTTATAGGCCGCTCCATTTCACATGGAAAACAGCAAGCTCAAGGGATGTACCTGCAGGAAGGGTCATTACTGTGGTCAAGGCTGGCGGCAGATAGGGCTCCCAGGGTCCCCTCAGTTGAGACCTGACCTCGCTGCTTAGACGCAGGAGTCAGAAGCTCTCCCAGTGACCCTAAAGTGTAGCTAGAGTCGAGAGCTATGCCTGGTCAGCCCCTTCCCCTGTTGGTTTCCTGGTCTCTGGCTTTCCCAGAGCCACCCAGCTGGATGATGGGAAGTCAGCTTCCCGGCTGCAGGTGTCCTGATTCTGCAGACCTGTCCCAGGCCCGACCGAGTTGTGTAATGACTGCAAGCAGTTCCTCTAACCCTACCCTGAATTACTCACTGGCTGGTGGCCTCTGCGGTCCACAGGGCTAAGGTTTCTCTGCATAGCTGGATTATCAGCATCCTGAGGGCAGAGGCCAGGCTGTCCCTTTCTCTGACCCCCAGCTGAGAAACAGATCTCTCCATGGTGACGACTGTTCCCTTCCTTCCAGTGCAGGGACTACCGGGGCGGTGCGTTGGCTGGGGACCTCTGCGAGGACCTGTGCGTGGCGGGAAAGCTGCTATTCCGACGCTGTCTGCATTACAACAGGGGCAAGAAGGTGCTGCAGGCCGACTGGCGGGGCCGGCCCGTGGTCCTCAAGTCCAAGGAGGAGGCCTTCTCCAGCTTCCCACCCCTTGGCCTGTTGGAAGAGGAGGCAGGAGAGGGTGGCCAGGACGTCCCTGAGGCAGAACTCCTCCTGATGGTGGCTGGGGAGGTCAAGAGCGCCCTGGGCCTGGAGCTGTCCAACAGCAGCCTGGGACCGTGGTGGCCGGGCAGGCGGGGCCCGCGCTGGCGGGGACAGCTGGCCAGCCTGTGGGCCCTGCTGCAGCAGGAGGAGTACGTCTACTTCAGCCTGCTTCAGGACCTCAGCCCCCATGTGCTGCCTGTGCTGGGCTCCTGCGGCCATTTCTATGCTGTGGAGTTCCTGGCTGCGGGCAGCCCCCACCACCGGGCTCTTTTCCCCCTGGACCGGGCCCCGGGTGCCCCTGGGGGTGGCCAGGCCAAGGCCATCAGCGACATTGCACTCAGCTTCTTGGACATGGTGAACCATTTTGACAGTGACTTTTCCCACCGCCTCCACCTCTGTGACATCAAGCCAGAGAACTTTGCCATCCGGAGTGACTTCACAGTAAGTGGTGCAGGGTGGGTGTGTTTATGTGTGAAGAACGGAGTTCTCCGGTCTGCTGGGAAGGAAATGAGAGGGTTTCTGAGCTCCTGGCCTGAGTTAGCAAACCACTGTCGCTTCTGTAGTCTCAAAGAACTCAGAGAGCTCCCACTCACCGGACCACTTCCTCTCGGATGTTAGCAAGGAACAGATGCTTCTGGAGTGAGGATTTGAATGGCCAGAGCCCGCGGTGGGAGGCAGAAGGCCAGGCCAGGTTCGTCCTCCCAGAGCGCTGTTCTGGTCCTTCACCTAAGCCCCATGGCTGCTTTGAGGAGCCTCTCTTGCAGGTCTGTTTAACTTGAGCAGAAAATAGTCTGCAGGGGGTGAGGAGCTGAAGAGGGCGATGAGGGAGGGTGGCCTCTGGTGTGGGGGTGCTGTTCTCAAGCTGTACACGCTCTGTGACCCGGTGGTTTTTTTCTGGAGAGGTTCCAGTTAGTTTCCATTCCCTACGTAAGACTTCTAGAGGAGCAGATGGAGCTTTCATGCCTTCCACAAGGGAAAGACCTGCCCAGGCAGAAATATCTGCCACTGCACCATGGGGCACATGTGTGTTCATCTCCTGCACCTGGGGCCAGGCAGCCACATGAGAACAGCAGGAGTGGACGAGCAGCAGTGGGAGCCTCAGTGTCTTCATGAACACAAACCCCTCTCCCTTTACCTGGCTGGGCAAACACTCATGTGTCAGAGTAATGCTGCTGCAATGATCGTAATGCCCTCATGCTGTGCCAGGCACTGGGACCCTCCGACAGGAAGTAGTAATAGGGCTGGCAGGGATGTCGCGGGTGTGGGATGGGTTTGGGGAAGGTGGCGTGCCTTGCTCCCCACCTGCTGTAACAAGTTCATTCTTACGCGGTCAGTGACATCGACCGAACAGACAGACCAGCTTAGCTCCAGTCACCGGCGCCTGCTGGTCACTGTGGGGCCTGGTTCATGGTAGGGTCATGTTCTTCATCATGGTCGTAACATAAAGGGACAAAAAACAGGCACAGTTACTGCCAGTCATGGCCTCCAAGGCAGGTGGCACAGGAGTGGCATGGCCCTCTGAAAGCAGCTGGAAAGCTAAATCTGCTGCCAGTGAAAATCCCCTCTCCAACCATGTCCTCATCCCTGCAAAGGGCATTGTACATCTCACCTTCAGTGCTCTGTCCTGATGCCTCGGCCCCTGCTGCCAGCAGGGGCTGACAAGCCGGGGAGCCTCAAAGTGTGGCGGGGAATGAGCTAGGAGGTTCTGGGAGGTTCCAGGGGGTCTGTGTGCTGGGCTGGGGACTCCAAGGGAACTCAGCTCCATTTGCAATACTTGAGTGCCATGTTCATCTCCCAGACACTGTGCCGATATGTGTGTGGCGGGGAATGACCCATAGGCACACTGAGTCCTTGGGGGGGATGTCAGTGAGTATCCACGTACAACCCTCTAGCTCTGAGCAGCTGCGGGCCTGTTCTTGCCACTCAGTCACCCCCTTCTTCCTCCGGCAGGTATCAGTAAGCATCAGTGAGTGGGATCCAGCAGGTGCCGTAATTGTTGAGGGAATTTCGAGGATATCTGCTTCCTGAAGGAGCCGGGGCTGATGGGGTCTGTGAGGCCGAGTGGACGTCATCAGATGCTTTTATCTATACACTTGTCGATTGTCCAGTGACTGGTTTGTGGGAACCACCTAAGTTGTGCCTCCAATACCTTGCACACCGTCAGCACAAAACATTTGCTCAATGAAATAATGACTGCCCAGCCTACGCCTAGCCCTGGACTGTGTTTTGTTGGCTGGTGCTGCACTGCTCAGGGCTGTTACCTCCACTGCAGCCTTGGCTTGGGTGAGAATAGGGAGGGGAGGACAGGAGTCATTCCTGTCACCAGTCCTGCTGTTCTGGAACCTTCTTGCAGACGCTGGGGTTCAAGGAGTTATTTTACCCAAGCTTTTACAACTTTTGAGTGAAAACCAGTAGTATCTGCATCACCAGAGAGCTCATCAGAAATGCAGATTCTCAAACACCACCCCAGACCTATTGAATCTGAAACAACGGGGTTGGGGGCCAGCAATCCCTGTCTTAAACACAAGCCTCCTCGTTGATTTTCATGTGGGCTCAAGTTTGAGAGATGGTGAGCTCAGAGTCCGGCGGGTGGGTCCTGCCTTTGAGCCCAGGTTGCTGGGCTGCCCCTGTGGAAGGAAGGGGCACCTCCCAGAGGATGCCCACTTGCAGATCTTGAGGGTGTGCCCAGTGACTGTAAATGAGTAACTAGGAAGCATCACGACTTCATGACCCTAAACTATTGCCCCCCAGTACTCTTTTCCAGCAGATGGTATGGTTTCCTATACCAGGGCCACACTTTTTGGTGAAGAATGAAATAATTCTCGTTCATTTTCCTATTCTGATGCCAGGAGGAAGTTTGAAGAAGATGAGGAAAGTTGGGTAATTTCATGCAGGAAGGATTTTATGATTCTACTGATGTTAAGAAACATGATGTAGGTTTTTCTGTTTTTTTTTTTTTTTAATACTGTTCTTATTTTAGGTGCATAGGGTTACGTTTATAAGAGCTGTAATCCATTGTAGACCTCATACGCTAAAAATTAAAAAATAAATCTGGCTCTCCTTGAGAGATGAGAAGGAAACTATCAGAAAATGGGAAGGAGAAGTTGCAAGAAGCTAAAATTCTAATTAGGGGCCCAGGGGAGGCTGGGGAGTGTGCCGGAAACCATAGAAAGAAGAGCCGTAGCCCCAGGAATGAATTATATAGACGGGAGTCATTAGCATAGCCCTTCTTCATTCTCAGTGTGTTAACCAGCGCAAATAATGAAATCAGCTATTTGTTTTGGCTAAATAATGGGATAGGAAAGATTAAAATGAGAAGTTGTAGCGCCCAAATTAGTAATTAGGCAAAACCACTTAAATAGAGAAAAGGCCTATATTGTTTATTTTCATTATTCCCCACATATTTTGAAATACAACTCCATTTTACTAAATAATCCGCAAGAAGCTTCATTGCCTTTAGCATCAATCCTGAATGAAAAACTAAAACTAAAACCCAAACCAAAATGTGCTTCCCAAACTGCATAGAACTGAGGAGGAATGACCAATGAATGAAACGCTGTTTGAAACACTCCCAAAGGGAGAAGGAAAGGCTGCTATTTGGATGCTGACCTGTGAGGGCTTGTGAAATGCCACTGACTCCATCAAAGTCATCAAGTTTCCTAGTGGCTGTTTAACACCCGAAGCTATAAACGGCTTGATTTGGGCAGATTCCAGGCTTTCTCAGGTTTGAGCTCATCTGTTTTTGTTGTTGCATCCAGGTGACTGAGGAAAAGCTGCATATTTTAGAAGTTCTTCTTTTTCTGTTTTTGAAGTCTGTTTGGTTCAATGCCAGGGAGATAAATCTGAAGTTCCAGGGGGTCATCGGGTTCTCACGACGACAGTGAACTCGGGTGTCGCTCCTGTTCAGGTCCTTTGCATATTAATCTTAATTCGAGAACTTTCCCCCACTTTGTCCTCTGTCAGTCCAAAACCAGCTGACCCAGGTAACAGACATGCCATGAAGAGAACACAGGCACTGCCCACCTCAGTTTCTCCATCACACCCGGAGACCTGCCACTGGAATGTAGATTCCTTGGATTGCTTGTATTCACGAGGATAGATTCTCTATTTTACAGTTTTACAGACCTTCTGACTCTTGAAGGTCAGAAACCAAAGTGGTAAGGGAGCAGAGGGGAAATTCATTTACAGGACATCTCAGAGATCCCACTGGCAAAGCTGAGAAAATGTCTAAAGATGAAAAGTGATATTTGTGGTGACAGTTCTGAATCCTGGGCTTTCACCATGGCTGCAGAGGTTCTTTTTGCAGTTAAAGCCTTGCAATAACTATGACAGTTGCCTGTGTAAAAGAAAATGCATGCAGGCACTTTAGGGGAGCAGTCCACTCCCCAGGGCATGGCTGGGGCTTTCCTCTTGGCTCATGGGAGTTCGGGGATCACCTGTGACCTGGACAGTGGCACCCGCATGAGCTGAGCAGAAGCTGTGAACAGGCCCCCTCTCCGCAGAGCTGACCAGTAGCCCTTTGATAGCCCCGTGCTCTTTTGATTACAGGTGGTGGCTATTGATGTGGACATGGCCTTTTTTGAACCTAAAATGAGGGAAATCCTTGAACAGAATTGCACAGGAGATGAAGACTGCAATTTCTTTGACTGTTTTTCAAGATGTGATTTGCGAGTCAACAAGTGCGGAGCACAGCGCGTCAACAACAACCTACAGGTAAGCAGAGGCCGCCGGGGCTGGGGGAGGGAGGGCGGGTGTTGTCCGGCTGTTCCTGCCACCAGCGCTGCAGATACCCTCTGCGGAGCTCAAGGGCAACCTTTTCAGGCCATCCATCTGGCTCAGTCGATGTGGTCAATGAAGGCAGAACCGCAGGGATGGGACAGTCATGTGCTCTTTGTTGCCCTCCCCCAGGGTTGTTGGTCAGGTGACCCAGGGGCATCTGCTGAGGGGTGCTCCCTGCAGAGCTGGCTGCTGGGCTTCCTCTTGCCCAGGCTCCACCGCACGTATCAACAACCTCTCATGGACACAGGCACACACACGATGAGAACCCAGAGACTAATCCACCAAAGACAAGACTGAGAAGGGTGCAAAGCAGTGCTGAGACACTGGCCTCACTAGAGATTGAACAGAAAGCACCATCCAGACAGGCCAGGAGTCAGGACCAGAAGGTAGTTTGAAAGAAATGAGCCGAGTCCAGAAGATCAGCCACACGTGTAATGCACACAGGTCTCGGGCATTCAGAGGCAGCGAGCCTCAGGCTCCCTGTCTGGGGTTGAAGCATGTCCCCTCTGGTGGCAGCAGCTGTTTCTTTCTGCCCTCACTGAGGCTTTCATGGAGGGTGGATGCACCTGGGTCCACAGGTGCTCATCATAGCCGGAGGAGGCCCCCGCAGCGTCCAGGTGGGCCTCCGGTGGCCTGGTTGCATGTGATCGCTCACGAGGCTCTGGCTTCACACTCTCCAACCTGCTCCCCTAGTGGGCCCTTGACTGTAGCTTGTCCTTCCTTGAACCTGAAAGGCCAGTGTGAGTCCACTACAGACCCACAATGCAGGTTACGTAGGAGCAGGAGAGAGGAGCCCAGCATGGTGCTGCATGAGCCGTGATGGGGATGATTTGGGAAGGTGGGGACAGGTTTGCTGTTAACCTAGTGGTCCCAGCCAGGCCAAACAAACACCCCTACTCTACCACCCCAGGGTCTATAGAAACCTTGTGGGCCAAAGAATCACTGAGTATTTCCCCTTTCAGGAAGCCTAGGAATGCGGTGGCCTTCAGAGGCATCTCCATCCCAGCCTCTTTAATGTGGATTCACACCCTTGGCGGAGTCTGTCATGAAATCATTCTTCTTGAGCTGTGGGAAGAAGATAATTTTCACCTGAGCATCCACCGCTTTGCGATCCCATCCCACAAAATGGGAACACAATAACGAGAGGCTGAGTTTACACCTGTATGTAGAAAGGGCTCTTACCGATTCATTAGGGGCAGGAGGAACACAAAGAAAATTGACAGAACAGTCGCCAAATACACAAACGCTGAAATCCAAATGGCCAAACAACTTGGAAAATTATTTTGTCTTACCATTCAAAGACATACAGGTTAAAATTCAATGATAATAAATTTCACTTACCAATCGGGAATAGTCATTGAAATGCTATTAATTAACAGTTGAGGCTTCAGGGAAATAGAGAAGTGTCTATATTGCTAAGGTGATTGTGAATCACCTCTCTCTTGAGGATGTGTGGCTGCTAGACATAGCCCTGCTCTTTAGTTGGGCAATTTTATTTGTGCACATATCTGATTATTGACTTTGAATAAAGTCCTAGAAATGAAATTACACTTTTTATTAAGATATGAGAAACTATAAAGCATTAGGTGAAAAAAAATGCAGGTTACAAATTAGTCTTTACAATACCTTCCTATTTTTGTTAAACAGTATATGATCCCTTATATACCAAAATGTCAAATATACCTTTATATCCCAAAATGTCAAAAGCAAGTCTTTCTGGAAGGTAGGATTACAGATAATTTTCTTTATTTTATATTTTCTTAGTTTTTTACTTTTTATTTCTATTTTATTTTAGAGACGGTCTCGCTCCATCACCCAGGCTAGAGTGCAGTGGTACAATCAGCTCACTGCAGCCTCGAACTCCTGGGCTTCAGCGATCCTCTCACCTCAGCCTCCCAAATAAATGGGACTACAGGTGCATGACACCACACCTAGCTAACTTTTTAATTTTTAATTTTTTGCAGAGACGTGGTCTCACTATGTTGCCCAGGCTGGTCTCAGGCTTCTAGTCTCAAGTGATCCCCCCATCTCAGCCTCCCAAAATTCTGAGATTACAGGTTTGAGTTACCATATGAGCCTTAATTTTCTACATTTTGAATCCAAAATACCCCAAAAAATCTTGCTCTGTATAAATTTACAAATCAATAAAATGCAATAAAAACTGTCTCAGAAATAGACCTATGAAATACAGGTATTTAGCCTCCAATAAAGGGGCCTTTTAGACCAGGGCAGGGAGAGCTGGACTGCACAGTGAGCAGTGCTGGTAAACCGGCTGGCTGGGCACGACAACACCATCTTGGCTTCCTACTCGTGACCTCACACTAGGTTCCAGGTGACTCCGATACGTGAAAAGATGAAATCCTTAAGGTATGAGAAAAAGCTGGGCGAGCTTCAAATATTACTCTAGTGTAGAGAAGGCCTCTGCAAGTATGAGACAAGCCAAAGAGGAGCCGTTGACAAATTTAATTGTCTTTCAGAAGAAAACCCATGTTGGTGTAAACAAAATTACACAAACACAACAGAGCAAATTTAAAAGTTACATGAGAAAATTTACAAAGCGTTTGTGGTTCTTCTTATAGACTGGGGATGCAGAGGTTGGAAGGGAGCTCCTTCCGGCTGCTGGGGCTCATTCTCCCAGGACTGGCTTCACCAAGGGGAGACCCACTTTCCAGAGGCAGCACCTAGTGATTGGTTCAAGAGGGTGAACCAGACACCAAGCCCCCTGTGCCTCACTAAGGGACAACTCCACAGGGACCCCCCTCCAGCCGCACACATTTGCCTTTTCCTCAGTTCCATGGAGTGTGGTTCCCAAGGACAGGCCTCAAAGAATCCCTGCCTGCAAAGCTCCGTCTTCGAGTCTACTTCCTGGGGAACCAACCTAAAGCAAGGGCAATGTCTTTAAGATATAAAGAGCATCTACAAATGAACACAACAAAGGCCAAAAATAGAAACTTGACCATTCATTGAAAAGGAAGCACCAATAGCTCTCAAACTAAGAAAAATGCAAAAGAAACCATTTTCACCCATCTGTTGGCAAAATGAATGTGTGACACTGGCATTGGAGAGGCTAAGGGAGGACAAGCATTCTTGGATATATTGCCAGGGACTAGAAATTAGTAGAAATTTTATGGAGTCAGTTTAACATATCTATCAAAACAAAAATGCACATGCCCTTTGACCTGGAAATCCCATTTCTAGAAATGTAGTCACATGAACAAAATGCAATAGCATATATCTGCAAGACATTTATTGCAGCATTTTTCATACTAGAAAATGTTATTATACAACCTCAATTCCATCAGTAGGGAACTGGTTAAATAACTTATGATACATGCACACATTTCACAAGTGGCCATTCAGTTACATGGAATATCCTCATAAGAACAGATTTGGAGGGAATGGCTGGGAGAGGTGGCTCATGCCTGTAGTCCCAGAGCTTTGGGGGGCCAAGGTGGGTGAATCGCTTGAGCCCTGGAGTTCAAGAACAGCCTTGGCAACATGGTAAAATCCTGCTCTCTACAAAAAATGCAAACACTAGCCAGGCGTGGTGGCACACGCTTGTAGTCCCAGCTACTCAGGAGGCTGAGGTAGAAGGGTCGCTTCAGTCAGGGAGGTCGAAGTTGCAGTGAGCCAAGATGGCACCACTGCATTCCAGCCTGGGTGACAGAGTGAGACCCTGTCTCAAAAAAAAAAAAAAAAATCAATTTGGAGGGATCTCCCGCATATAAATGGGGGTGGAAGTTTGAGAGCAGCGTGTGTAGTATACTACCTATGTGTAAAAGAAAAAGGAAATGAGCATGTCAAAGACTGTCTCATTCTCAGAGCGGGAGCTGAGCAGTGGGGTGGGATGGAGCCCAAGACTGCAGTCTGGCCTTAAGAACATTTTAGATTTTGCACATGAAAATGTACTCTCTATTAAACAAAAACACACACACACACAATTAGGTTTTGAAAAGAATCCTTGCCTTTGCAAGGGTTGTGAAATGGAAGTTGAAGTTTTTGTCCTCTGTGAAGCAGTAGCTCTCTACAATGGAGCCGTTTGTTAATTGAATCTGATACCGAGTGTGATACAGGGAAATCAAGCACAAGGAAGCACGCGGCTCCCAGCTCATTTCCCCCAAGGGTGGGAGGCTGGAGGAGCGATGAAACAAACAGCATGTTTACACTGAGAAATCTCGAGAGATCCTCAGCATCACTGAACTTCATACCTGATTAGAATGAAAGAGAGTGGCTAATTCTCACTTCTGCTCCTAGAATAACACGTTTCACAGAGCCTTAGAAAAGCCTTATGCCTGCAGCCTGTTCTCTCAAATATACCTTTTTTTCCATGAGCCTTAAAGTGCGATACAGGCAGCCGCTCAAGTCCACACACTTCTCCCTCACGCACTGTTTGGCCCTTCAGACGACCTGGTCAGGTGGTCATCGTGGTCACTAGGGCTGGCTTGTGGATAAGAAAGCTCATCTCCAGGAGGTGACGGCAAAGCTGGCCTCCCTCACGCCTGCAGAGGACCAACTCTTTCCACAGCAGTGACTGCCTGTGACTTCTGCTTCCCTTCCTCCCTAGAAATGTGTCCAGTCCTTTTTCAGTGTCACCCAGGACTTCCTCCATCTGCTGGAGGACTGGAAAGGGAACTTTCTGTCTCACGCCAAGGTCGGCTTCTCCTCTCGGAAGGTGTCGTTTGTTCCTGGTGCTGAAAGGTTTAAGCTGCAGAAGTGAACGCACGTTTCAGAATCGGATGGTCTCTGAATGGTGCTCCCTGAAGGATGCGGGTGGGGTGGGAGAGAAGCTGAGATCTGTTTCAGAACCAATCCTGGGCTTGGGAAGCTTTCAGGAGGATTTGCTGCCCTAAATTAACTGCCCACCCTTCTTTCTGTCAGGTCATCTGTGACAAAATATTTCGCCATTGGTTTTTGGCACCTCTCAAGAGCTCTGCAGTCTCTTTCCAGCTTCAGCTGCAGTTACAGGAGGCGGTGCAGGAATGTGCAGACCCTGTGGTCCCCAGCGGGAATACCCAGAAAGCAGCCCCCAGCATGTTCTGGAAGCTTCGCAGACTCCTCCAAGCCACACTGAGGGAGTTGCAGGAGGCAGAGGAGTAGCCACTTTCTGGCCTTAAACAAGCTCACACGGGAAAAAAGAGACCTTGATGGATTTCTTCTGCCATGGTTTTAAAGATGAGCCATTTCCCTGTGCAAACCAGTGATCTCTGGGGTGCTGTTCTGGCCTCCAAAGTGTGGAGTGCCAAGTGCTGCTGCCAGAGACGTGCCTCCCTCGCTCTGGTCCTGCCCTGGCCTCTGACCCGCTGCCTGGTGTAAAATGGGTTGAGGGAGGGGTGGGGTACAGAGCATTTTACTTCAGGGCTCTCTGTCAGAGGCGCAAACCTGTGTGCAATTGCTCAGTGCACAGGGCACTTGCGCCTGTCATCCCAGCAGAGTTCCAGCTGCTCCTTCCTATAAATCGTTACCACATTAAAGTGTGTGTGCATGCAAATGAACGTGTATGCCTGTGCCTGGGTGCAAACGAGCATGTGAACATGTGTGAGTGTGCACACGTGCCCATGAGTGTCTGCATGTGTGTGCGTACAGGTGAGTGTGCTCATGAGGCATATGTGCGCCTGTGTGAATGTGTATACAAGTGTGAATGGGTGTGTGCACATGAGTGCACAGGTGTCAGCATGTGTATAAGTGTGGGCACATGTACATGACTGAGTGGGAGCAGGTGAGTGTGTTGGGGATGTGCGTTAGGGTGGGAGTGGTGCTTTCTCTAGTGTGTCCTCTGGAACAACTTGTCTACCTAGCAAAGAAGTGTGACCTTTCTTTTGGAATACAATTAAAAAAATACATTTTTAGGGAATGTAATTTGCATTGCAGAGTGTGTAATGGCTGGCAGCTTACAGTATTTCTCATTCTGTGGAATCCACCAAGGTTATGGATGGGGCTTTCGGGAGCCACGTATTGTGCACACCTTCCCCTGGCAGGAAGTGTAGGTTGGCTTGATGCAGCATTGTCTTCCCACTCGAGAGAAAATTTAAAATAGAGCGAATGCTGAGGTCAGCATTGGCTCCAGGCAGGACCAGAGACCCGCACCTTTCTTTTGTGGATTGAAGACCAAGTGATAAGCATCAACTCATACTGCAGCATGATGTGCTCATCAGTGCTGATTCCAAGGAAGCTTTTCCAGCAAAAGACAGACGGGGCATGTCCATGTGGAGCCAGTGAGCTTTCACTTAAAGGGACCTGGTTTCTACTTATACCTGTGACCCATGAGTGCTCAACAAACCAACTGATCACCCCTTTTAGAATTCCCATGAAAAGGGAAATTGAGAAAGATGACAGAATCCGGAAACCATGTTGGCGGGTTATACATTGGAGAAGACATATTAATCTGATGTTTTAAAAGTCACAAATCGACACATTACAAATGATCTCTTCTCCTGGCCTGCAGCCCCTTTCTAAACCTGAGAAAGGGGAGTGCCTTCTTCCGTACTGTGGGATTACCTTTACTGACTCTGCCCCTCAGGGCACTCTGAGAAATGATGTGTGGGACTAGGTTGATCAGAGACCCCAGCTGTAAATTCTGCCTTCCTCAAGGACCTGTTGGAAGGCCCGCGGCCAGCTGCTATTCTTATCCATCACCACTGGGGATCTTCCAAATGACACCGAGTTCCACAGAGGGCCTCCTCTCATCATGGACAGGGAGACTGGCTTTGCAGTTGTATTCCAGCAAGAAGAAAAATACCCACGTCAGCCACCCTGTGGCACAAGTAAATTAAAACCAAGTTCCAGGGCGAGGCCTAGGACTAGTGGATTCCACAGGAAAGGGGGCTCTGGGCTGTCGGGCTCCTTTTCTCTCCAGAGCTGCGCTGGGTGTGTTGCCATTCTGTGGCGGTCGGGACATACTTTGGGTGATGTTCACCTTCTGGGCAGGTTCTCTACAAGCAAAAAGGTTTGCAGGAAGACGGGTGTGAGAATGGAGGGAGAGAGGGAAGGAAGGAAGCCACCCGGCGTTGCCCTCTGTGCCCTTTAAACAGTGGGTTTTGCTCTGGGAGGTCAAGTGGGTCTCTCATGGGTGGACTCTGGAATGCCAGCCATTCGTTAGTGGCCTGAGCTCAGTGACCAGGCAGCAAAGCCAGCCTGGAAACAGGAAAAAATTAGTTTTCCTTTCAACCAAAATGGAAAGACACATTTTTGTTTACTGTGGAGACTATGCAACATATAATTACCCAACACAATTGTGGTTTTATTGCTGAAAGGGAGCTGTTTTCTCTCTTCCTGTTATGTTTGGCTACCCAGTTATACACACACACACACACACACACACACACACCCTTTTCCATCCCTGCCTGGGAATTCCCATTAGGGCAGCAGCTCTTAAATTGTGGTGAAGCTTAGTTTGGTTTTTAATTTTGAAACCTTGCAAAATAATGCTTTTATATAATGTAATAAATTAACACTGTGTATATCAATATTTAGTATTTTGAATATGGCAAATGAGTTTTCTTCTGGCTGATCTAATTGGACAACAGCCCCACTCATAGTGGAAAATGTCTCCCTAAATGATTTCTATGTTTTGTTATAATAACACATGGTAGACAGAATACTCTCAGAGACACGTTGATGGGATCTGAAAAAGATTATAAAGTAAACTCATCAAGCTCAGGCTATTTCTCTTTAAGTCTGATCCAAATGAAAGCAAATGGTGCTTTATTCATCTCCAGTTCTTCAGCAGGATTCCTTTGCCACGATTTACCTAGATAAATTGTAGTTAAAACGTCATTTGATGAAAGGAAAGAATTCCATAATTGTATGCTCTATTGGCTTACAGCTGACAAACCGTAACACATTGTGGTTTGTGTAGAAATTGTAGGTGGCTCAGGCTACTTGCTTGTGGATACCTGGACTGGTCAGCAAGTCAGTTGGCCAACATCAAATGGCAATGTCACATAACATCACAAACGTTTGCAAACACTGCCAATATTGCTAAACCCTCCTCTCAATTCTCATCTCATATGAGGCAAATAAAAGCTAACAGTCCAGAGACATGCCGCCTCCTAGAAGCCCACCAGGCTTAGCCTCCCATGCCTCCTGGCCCATCTAAAGCCCAGCCTGCTCAGCCCTCCTAGAGTATCTAAGATGAACATCCAGGACATTGCCTTAAATGATTGGAAGAATGACTATTTTTAAAACTTGATTGGGAAGCTGTTCTTTGAATAGCAGTATGTGGAGGAGTTTGGCTGAAAATCTTTTAAACCAATGATGGCATGAAGATGCTCTTGTGTTTACCACACTAGCCCCTGTGTTTGGCAAACAAATGCCACTTTGGCTCTAACATCTGTTAGTTCAGGGAAAACAGCTATGGAAAGAAGTGCCCCCACCTGGTTCACCTTCATGTGCTGCTGCTCCTTAAAACCTGCCTTTTACTGCTGTATCTTTAAGAACGCAATCTGTTACAGCTGAAGCTGATGGAGTTGGTTATTGATTTTCATTTAAAACCTTACCTCCCAGAGTCTGTTCCTTACCTTCTAAATTGGGGATAACCACCTCGCTCACAGCCTGTTGCGAGGATTTAAGGAGATGATGAGCACCAAGCTTGTGGTACAGGGCCTGGTGCAGAAACAGGCACGGGAATCTTCCACAAATGCCAATGGAAGGACTCCAGGGAGGGGACCAGCTTCGGAATCCCACTATGCCATCACTCCAGCTCAGGAAGACCCAGCGCTGGGCTTTAACTCCGCACAGAATTGTGCCTGGAGCCATTCTCCGTAGATGGTGGTCTTGGCTAAAAGGTTCGTCCAGGTTTTCCTTAATGACCTAAAGCAGCAGTCCCCAGCTTTTTTGGCACCAGGGACTGGTTTCATGGAAGACAGTTTCTCCATGGGCAGGGTGGGGAGGGGGTTGGTTTTGAGATGATTCAAGCGCACTACATTCATTGTACACTTTATTTCTATTATTACATTGTAATATTTGATGAAAAAATTACATAACACACCGTAATGTAGAATCAGTGGGAGCCCTGAGCTTGTGTTCCTGTAACTTGACGGTCTCATCTGGGTTGATGGGAGACAATGACCCATCATCAGGCATTAGATTCTCATAAGGAGCACGCAATCTAGATCCCTCATATGTGCAGTTCACAATAGGGTCCGCGCTGTTCTGAGAATCTAATGCTCGGCTGATCTGACAGGAGGTGAAGCTCAGGTGGTGACGTGAGTGACGGGCGGCAGCAGTAAACACAGATGAAGCTCCACTCACTCGTTCCCTGCTCACTCCTGTGGTGCAACCCAGGTCCCAACAGGGCCCAGACCAGTCCTGGTCCATGGGGATTTGGGGGTTGGGAAACCCTGAATGAAAGGAGACCAGAGAGTGGATACAACTGGACGCTGCTCTCAGTGGACACTGACATCCTCGGCCAGCTTCTGCTGCTGGGCCCCAGCACATTTTAAGACTAGGTGTTGACAAATCACAAAAATTGGATATTATTGGTTGATTCCATTTCTGCCTATTTAATAGGAGTGGGAGACATAGATCTTATCAATTTGCATTTCCACGTCACTGGTGAGGCTGTGCTCATGCATTAGCTACATGTCTGCTTTTTTGGTGAATTGTGCACATACTTCGCTCATTTTTCGATAGGTCATCTTTCTAAAAAATGATTAATCTGGTATTGATGCTGCAGATATTTTCTTCCAATGCATGGTCTGTGTAGTTATTGTCTGCCGCTGTCAGAGAGGAAACAGATGACTGAGGCTGGCTACTCTTCTAAAAACATACTTTGTTTTCTTTCACTGTTGAGGACACTTTAGGGTAAAACGCTGTCTGACCGTTTGTCCCCCCAAGTCTAATGGCTTTCAAGTTTGCTGTCTAAAATGTATCCTAGAGAGCTCCTGGGCCATGCCCTCTCCTGGACTGGCTACTTTTGCTTTGTGATGTGAGAATACCCAGGAATGATTTGTCCCCTCTTTTGGATTCTGAAACTTGCCTTGAAGGGTTTTGATCCCCAAGTCTGGCCTTCCTTCTGCTCCTTGTATTTTGCCAGTGGGGTGTCGTTCACTCTTGTGTGTTGCTGAGGCTCAGCCTTTCAAGAAATCCTACAGGACACTTTGAAGATCAGAGAAAGGTGTTTGCTGGGCTGCACTGTGAGTGTCTTGTCTGAGCATATGGCGTGGCCTTCTGGGCTGGACCCCTATCAACTGCAGTAGAGCTGGCAGTAAAGCAGCTACACTGTCTGGGGTCTATGTCCTGGGGTTCCTTGTCATGCCAGGAAAATTTAAGACATGGACACACACGAGGAGTTTAGGAGCAGAGGTTTAATAGATGGGAAAGAGAAACAGCTCTCTGCATAGAGAAAGGGGTCTCCAAGTGGGAAGGACCAGCTGGAGGCCAAGGCACCAGATTTTAGTGTCTGGTCTGAGGAGGTATCTGACTCACCTCGGACTCACAGATTGACAGGATTGGGTATGATGTTTACATGGTGCATGGGGGAGGGGAAGGATGGTCACCTCACCCTAATCTTATTAGGCAAATGGGCTTTCCAGTGGATCGGGCCATCTTGTCTGCTCAACCCTACACGTGGCTGGCAGAGAAGGGAAGGTGGAGCTGGCATCCTCAAGCTGTCTAGTCCCTAGCTCCCGCCAGCATTCACTCATGCGGCCTCCCAGCTTGCTCGTCTCTGTTAGCAGCTTGACTTTACAGGCTGCTCGTTGCTAGAAAATGATTTGGGGCTGTTTTTCATTAAAAAGTAAAGCCCTACTGAGGACTCCCAGGCCCTCACTATCTGCCTAAGTAATTGCTTCTCAGCTCCTATATCAGCAGGTTTGGGAGGCTGAAGCAAACACCCAGAGTCAGCACACCAGGCATAGAGGTCATGGAGGGGAATCTTTATACAGAATGACCCGGCAGTGCTGGGCTGGACGGGGGAACTGGAGGCGCTTGCAAAATGCATGCAGCTTCTAGAACACCTTCAGTGAGCGCCCTTCCACGACCACCTTCTACCCAGCAAACTTCATTTAACCTGACACAAAGGGCCTCTATACCTGGAATCGCATTCTGTGGTGTGGGCTGGGGGCTCAGATGTTCCTCACAGATAAGGAATGAATCTCTGGGATGGCTGCTCCCAGTTCCTTGGCTCAGAACAGAATGGAGCTAAGACATCATGCATCCATGGCCATTCTCAGGGTGTGTTTGTTATCACTGTCAAGTGTGTCTGCCACATGTGGACAGGAGTCCAGGAGCTCACAAGCAGGGCACTTCCTTCATGTCTTCGGAAGGCTCCATGCTACAGAAACTCACCCTTCTGTGCTTCTCCTGCCTCTTCCTTGGGCTCACACTTTTTCTTTTCCTCCTCTAATGTCACTGGCAGGCTGGGTGAGGTGGCTCATGCCTGTAATCCCAGTACTTTGGGAGGTGGAGGCAGGTGGATCACCTGAGGTCAGGAGTCCAGCCTGGCCAACATGGTAAAACCCCATCTCTACTGAATATACAAAAATTAGCTGGGTGTGGTGCCATGCGCCTATAATCCCAGCTACTCGGGAGGCTGAGGCACCAGAATCACTTTGAAACTCAGAGGTGGAGGTTTCAGTGAGCCAAGACTGTGCCAGTGTAGTCCAGCCTGGGCGACAGAGTGAGCCTCTGTCTCCCCAAAAAAAAAAAAAAAAAGAGAGAGAAAGAAACTTGAAAAAAATTGAAAAATTAAAAAAGTTACTGGGATCCATTGTATTTCCCACGTCTGCTGTTTGAAACATGAACTCTGAGATGAAAACCTGAAATCTTTTCTCAGCAGCACCATCTAGCAGTTTAGTGACACTGGGCAAGTGACTTAACCTCCCTGCCTTAGTTTCCCCACCTGTAAGTGCATTAATAATTTTAATTGCCCTATCTCACAGGGCTGTTGTGAGGATTTCCTAGACAGCACACATATTGAGAGAGGTCAGTAACTGATTACAAGCTGTTTAAGCCACAAGGTTGGCTTTGGCGTGGGAAGTAGTCTCTCCTGACCCCTTCTCACTGCGTCCTTAAACTCCTTTCTTGGCACAGACTCTTTGTTCAATGATCTCACGCTGCAGTGACAGCCCCATCCCCAGCCCTCTGGAAGCCACATCACACAGGGTGAATCCAAACATGGGCTCCAGCTGATGCAGGAGAGTTTGGGCCCTACCTCCCATCTCAGGGAAGAGAGCCTCGGGGTGGAGGAGCCTGGCACATGTCTTTCTATCATATTCCACAGGTGATTCTGATGGACACCGCCTGTCTGGGACCTGGCCAAGCTTCCCTGCCTGAGAGCATGGTGGGCTCTGCTGTGCGGCTGTGCGCCTCAGAGAACCTTCTGGCTGTGCAGCTGAGAACTGAGTCAATGCAAGAGCTCCTGGCTCCCGCTTGACCCGCAGCAGCTGAGGTTAGCAGACGGGCAAAGGCTGTGGTTCCTCGCAAGAGGAGGAGGTTGCTTGTTGTAGATGTCATTTGCCCTGTGGGCAAGAGCCAATAGTCCCCGATCAACTTGGGCAGCAAAGTGGAGGATTTCCCTGCAGAAGGGGCTTTGCCAGCCTGCACTCACTATGTTCATTTCTCTCTCCCTCACCTCCTTGTTGGGCCACCTTGGCTGCTCATCCTTGGAGATGGCAGGAGGTCGGTGTCCCACAGTGATCACAAAGCTTCATCACTCCAAGTGGGTTTAGAAAGATGTTCCAGATGGGCTCAGGGAGGGAGGACCGTGGGCTGAGGCCTTAACACATGAGGTGAACCAGAGTACAGTTGTGGGAGAGGCCTTGGGGTACCTGATAGAGACCCTGTCCCTGATATGTGGGGGCCACGGCTCCCAGATTCCGTTTGGAGGCCAATGGGAGCCACATGCCGGACAAGCCCTGTCTCGTTAGGGAAGGTGCTGTCTTTGAAAGAAAAATCAATACCACTGAACTCATTAGCCAGCAACGTCACAAACATTTAGAACAAGAGGCTTCAGCTAACACAGCTAGTGTGGAAAGGGCAAACAGGCAAACCTATTTATGAAAACTTCAAATAGTTTACCTGAGTTGTAAGAGTATGAATTTTAATTCACTGTGGAGGCTCAGAAATCCCAGAAAAGAAAAGCAACATCTCTAAGAACATTTTATAACCTGGAAAAAATAAATAAACTTCTGCTTTTCATAATAACGTAATTTATGCAGTCTCTTGGGAGGAAAATGGCCAAATTCTTAAATGCTTCTTAATAGTATAATTTCAGAAGTGCTGTAATCTGGATTGTTGAGGGGTATTTATAATACAGTTTGCTAAGGGAAAGAGTGTAGCAAAGGCTTGGTTGGGTCCACGGGCACCCAGGAGCAGGCTGACTCTCGCGGGCCCTGACCAAGGAGGCTTTCTTTCTTGTTCGTGATCAGCATTGGGACCACAAGGCCTGGCTGGACTTGGGCATCATCAATTCTGAGAGCGTCTCTGTTAGTGCTCCAGCCCATCAGCATCTGTTGCATTGCCTCTGGTTCCCCACTGTTCTGCTCCTGCTGGAGTTAAAGCCCCATGTGCTCACTGCAGCCTGCAGGGCATCATCTGCCTCTCTGCTGACACCAGGGGAAGCAGGCGGAGAACCCATGGCCTGCATTTGACTACTTCTGGTGAAGAAGCCACCCCCAACCCCAACACACACACACTCACGTGCACATTTGTACATGCAAACACACTTGTGCAAGCCCACACATGCACACACACCACATTCATGCACACATCCTCCCTCTCATGTGTGTGCTCACACACACATACCATCATGCCCATGCACGCATTCTCCTTTTCACATGCATGCTCACACACACACCATCACACTCATGCATGTATCCTCCCTTTCACACACATGCTCACACACACACACACCATCACACCCATGCACGCATTCTCCATCTCACATGTGTGCTTACACACACACACATCACACTCATGCATGTATCTCCCTTTTCACACACATGCTTACACACACATACCATCACACTCATGTACAAATTCTCCCTCTCACCTGCATGCTCACACACACACACACACACACCCCATCACATTCATGCATGCATCTTCCCTTTCACACACATGCTCACACACACACACCATCACACTCATGTACACATTCTTTCTCTCACCTGCATGCTCACACACACACCATCACACTCATGCATGTATCCTCCATCTCACATGTGTGCTTACACACACACACACCATCACACTCATGCATGTATCCTCCCTTTCACACACATGCTCACACACACACACCATCACACTCATGTACATATTCTTCCTCTCTCCTGCATGCTCACACACACACACACCATCACACTCATGCACACATCCTCCTTCTCACTTGCATGCACACACACACCAGGACTCTAGTCCGAGAGCTGCTACTTGCCTCTGTGGCCCTACCACCATCCGAGATTCCATGAATCAATGGCCCCCACCTCATTCTGCCTCTCTCCTTCCCACACCGTGAATGATACCTGTTCACCCTTCATAACAGGACTGGCACCCATTTCCCTTATGCAACACTCTGCCCAAGTCACCGAAGGTTTTCTGTCTGTGGGAAAACAAAGGAAACCTACTTTTGAAAATTGCAGATGGTAGAGAGTCACCAAAAAAGGAAAGCATGACTTTTCCCTAGTACCAAAGCACCAGCGCAGTCACGCGTTCTGGAATAATCAGCCCTTCACAGGATTTGGGTGGGAAACTAGTAACGTTAGCATCCAAGATCATTGAATACTGTAGTTTATGATACATTGCCCTCATCTGCTTCCCTTCGGGAGCACTCACCAAGCTGACGGTGGGCGATCACTGCCCATCCAGGTGGTACCTACGGACCCCCAGGCCCTCTCCCCGTCACTGCCCATGAAGTCCTATTCCATTTTTCAAGGTGAAGCCAAATGTAATTTTATTTCCTAGTCCCACCCCCAGTCCCATGAGAATCAATCTTCCTTCTTCTTTGGTTCTTAAAAGGCTTCACAAACTCAATTCTACAAAACGGAATGCATCAGCTCCCTAAACCAGGGGCTTCTCGGGGCTTCCAGACCCCTGTGCCCCATCCTGAAATAGGGGTTCATCAACACCATCCCTTCCCCGTCATGCCCAGTCCCCCTGAGCCCATCGGTGCTGCCCAGTCTACCTGCATTCATTCACCTCCACTTGCTCTGGCCCAGCCCCGCTCTCCTCTGGTACTTGGATCCATGTGGCAGCCTCGTCGGCAGCCTCCACAAACCCGCTCTTAGGTGGAGAAGTCCAAGGCTCTGTTCACAGCCTCCCCAGCTTCAAATCTCATCCATTCTGTCCACACATTTTTATCAAACACCTACAATGTGCCCAGCACCCTGGGGACAGATCAATGAACAAAACGGGCCAAAAATCCATGTCCTCAAAGAGCTAACGTTCTGAGGCAGGGGGATGGGTGGGCAGAAGGCAGGTGATGTTTACCTTCAGCTAAACATGCTCAGGGCTCTGGGTGGAAGCAGAGCTGGGTGGCGGGGAAGGGCTATTGCCCAGGGAGAAGAGCGTCCAGGCAGGGGCACAGCCTGGCAAAGGCTGTGAGGCTGGACCGTGGAGGTATGAGCGGAGTGGCAGAGGAGCTCTCTGGAGGCTGGAGGCCAGAGATGAGCGGAGGATGATGAGGAGGTCGGCGGAGCTCATCCCGCAGGCTGGGCTCTGATTCTGAAGGTGGGTAGTGGAGGGGTTTGGGGGTGTGTCGAGAGCAGGCCTGGGGGACGCAAATCAGGAAGGCTTTGGCGGGGGCTCCTGGGCATGGCTAGGCCCAGTGCGGCCCGTGGGGGAGTGGCAGCCTCTGCATGGAATCTGCCGACGGACCAGACATGGCCAAGAGAGGACTCCGGCAGCGCCCCATGTTTTGTGGCCACTGCAGTGAAAAGATGCAGTAGTTCTTCACTGAGACGTGGTGTCGCTGGGGAGATCAGGAGCCCACTGAGTTTTCAGCCAGCCAAGTGTGGGTGTCTGTCCACCACTGAGGCAGGGGTATTGAGTAAACCGAGGGGTATTGCCAGAGACATCACAAGTGGTCAGCAGAGGACAGTGTGAGTCTCCAGCTGTGACTTTCCCACTGCCCCAGGACTGGACCGAGACAAGCCCTCTCAGTGTTAAACTTTCTACCATACACCCCGCCCACCTTCTCCATGCTCTCCCTGGGCCCCCCCCAGGGACTCTCTCCCACGCAGCAGGCTTAGCTCCTCTCTCCAGGGTGGCCTCAGCTCCCACGCTGCCTCCATAGCACCACACAGTTGGTCGCCACTTACTGTAAGAAGCCACGCCAGAGCAGAAGCCACGTCTGTTTGCTTTTCTTTATATCCTCCCAGCAGCCACGAGGCGTGGCCCAGAGGAGCTGTGCAATTAACACAGTGGCTGGTGACTGCGATGAGGAACCCGGGGCAAATGTCTCTTCCCAAGATCCGGGAAACTCAGGAAAGTCCCTTGCTAGGCTCAAAACAGGCATCGAAATGTTCCCTCCCTCACGGGAAACTGACTTGCAGATGGGTGATTTCTAGGCCTGCGCACAGCCAATGGGTCAGAGGGACACAATGTGAGGGATACCATGATGATTTTCATAATTTCAGGATGGCCACACCGTTTTCACTCCACACCTCCAAACGCTGGAGCACCCTGTCCCGTCTCTGCTCTGCAGACGTCTTTCCCATTTGAAGCCTGGGTTTGTCCCACAGAAGGGGCTCCCCACATGACTGCAGGACTCAGGAGGCTGTGATTTGGGGTTTGCCCTGCCCTGTTTACGGGGTCTTTGCTCGACCTCCGGTATCAAAAGTCGGCGTCTCCTGCCAGCTCTCACTCTGATGTTTTAAACTTTGTTTCTTGGAGCCCAAGGAGTTTGAGCAGGCATAGGGAGAAAAGGGGAAACTGAGGCCTGTCTCTGAGCCCCCTCATCCTATTTCAGCCAGAACAATTTTTCTGATGTTTTTGTTTTTAGATAGAGGTGGCCCAAGTCAGCTTTTACTTGAAAAGGGATCTGTCTGTTTTAAAATAAAAAGTTGAAAACCACTTTCCTAGAGCTTTGAGGCCCACTCTCCATGACTGTGAATCTAAGGCCAGAAGCTGCTCCTGGGGCCAGCTAGGCCCTCCTTGTCCACAGAGTCATGCCATGCTCATCCTGTCCCATACTGAGGGACCCAACTCCATTCCAGAGACAGACTTGCCCAAGTCAAGAAAGCCATACACACAGGAGACTCACTGCTGCATCTCACAATTGCTAAAAATCAGAGAGCGATCAATAGCCTACTCACTCCCTGTGAACTGTCCCTCAGCAGGAGATAGGTAAGCAGGGGGCCATTGTCCCAGCCACACCATGGACGGGAAAGTGGGGTCTCCCAAGAGAAAGGGGACACAGAAATTGAAAGACATCCAGGATACATCATGACATGGAAAAAGCAAGCAGCAGAACAGTTGGTAAATTCCAGCTCCATTTTGCTAGGAAAAGCAGAACATCTGTCAGTGAGTGTGTATCTATACAAATAATCTGTCTCTATAAATTTTAAACCCTGAAAGGGTATATACGCCAAACTACTGATTCCAATTGTCTCTGAGAGAGAAAAAAGGGTGACTATTTACTTCTTAAGTCATAATCTTCCATATTGGAAATTTCTGACTTTTTTGGTAATTGAAAATCGATAATAAACATTTTAAAAGTCAGTGTTTTCAAAAATAGGAGTCAGTTTTTGAAGTTTCCCAGGGAAACTTATTTTGAACTGTTAAATTTAATAAGATTATGGGGCAAGGCCTTGGGAAAAAAGTACAAGTCTATAAAAATCAAGCTTATTTTTTGCTCATATCCTTAGTACAGAACTGTTCTGTGAGTTGGGAAGCAAAGCAATTCTGCTCTCACATCCAAAATATGCACTGCTTATCTTTGAATAACATCAGAGGCACGTTCATATTTGTGTTCATGTAAAAGGCTGGATTTCATGTTGTCAGGAATACAGAAGTTGTATTTTGTGACTATAACCCTGAATAGACACAGTTTCTATGATGTACTATGCTCATAGTTGAAAAGAAAATTCCATTATTTGAATCTACTGCTCATTCTCAAAACGTTTTAAAGGCACTATTTACTCACATGTTGTCAGGATAGAATTTGACTTTACTTCTGATGTTGCACTTTCTTTATGTTTTGCAGGTTTGGGGATGTAATTAATTTTCTGTTTTATTTCATTTTTTTTTGAGAGAAAAGTAAAGCAGGTAACAAGGACAGGTAGGCTCTGTACCCGAGTATAAGTAGAGGCAAATGATGCGTCTTTAAAGTCTCTTTCTCTCTCTGTGAAAATGGGGTAAGTCTGTGGTTGCTGTTGCAGCAAAACTGATGAAGGACATTGGATCCCTGCAGCCTTTTTTTGAGACTAAAGATACGGATAGGAAAAAAACTGAGATGTGTCAGGCAAAGAAAGCAGGTTTGTGAAATGTGTGAACAAAGGCTGTAACATAGTGATCTATCTTAAATCCTTTTGGGGCCGAGGAGAGGGATGACTAAACACATCCTTTAGGTCCAGTGTGAGCCGCGTGGAGGAGTCTGTTGGATCTGTGCATGAGCACATCTGTGGCTTGGCCATACCTTTTGTTCTTGGATCCATCCTTGTGACTCTGTTCTCCAAATCTTCCTCGAACTGTAACCTCCACACAAGGGGACCATATGGGAGGGGCTCAAAGGGGGGGCAGGAAGCACCATATGGCAACTTGGAAAGCTCATGGCAGGGTGGGTGAGGAAATTTCCACTTGAGGTCAACGGTGCAACTGATTTTCAGGCCCGTTGGCAAGGACCTCAGAAGACAGCTGTTCCTGCTGCTGCTTCCAAGGGCCCATATGGGCTCATACTAAATTCTAATGTGGCTTTTCCTTGGAACATATATGCCTGAGATTCCTCATGAAGTTGTCAATGCAGTCATCTCCTCCCCAGCTTGATTGAACAGCTGAGTCTGAAGATTAAAATGTGGGGGGGGGGGCACACTTTCAACTAATGAGGAGTCAGAAGGTTTAGGTACCTGCTCTAAGGAAATAGCTGGCATGTGTTAGCTTTAGAGAGAGAAGCTACTGTCTTAGCTATCTGCCTATCAATCCATCCATCCATCCATCATCCATCTATATCCATCTATCATTTAGCTGTCTTATGATAGTATTGACTTAAAAAGACATTCCATAGAAGCTCTCTTATTATGAAAAGAAAATATTGAGTGAGATGGTACCATTTTTGAGAATTAACATCTACAGTGACGCTGAAAATATACATGACATAAATTAGTATAGAAATTGGAAACCTTTCACAGTTGGAGTTCCAAGTCTTCATAAGTGTACTGGTGGAGCCAATATGCTGCAAAGCTTGCAGAACACTTAGTATTTCTGGCAGGTGGCAGAATGGGGGGCTGGGGAAAGCCACCCTGATCCCTCTCCCCTTCATGGAAGTTTCCTTTTGAAATGTACCACCCCCATCCCCCATATATAAGTGAAAGAAAAATTGTGTTTCACCCTCGATTTCCCCCCTTTTTTCCCTTTTCCCCCAGGTAAATAGGATGGCCTGTGTTTTCCAGGCTTTTGCAAGCAGTCTTTTTAAAGTTGTACCTGGGTCTTTGTGAGGCTAGGAAAGCAGGCAGATAGATCAGAAATAATCCTATTTTTTAACACCTAACAGGCCCAAGGAAACAATCTGAAAGGGTTTGGGGGCTGTCTTAGTCCCTTTCATGCTGCTGTAACAGAATACCACAGGCTGGGTCATTTATATGGAAAAGAAATGTATTTCTCATAATTCTGGAGGTTGGGAAGTCCACTACCTAGGTGCTGGCATCTGGCAAGGGCCTTCTTGATGATACATTCTGTGACAGAAATGCAAAGAGAGTATGTTTGAGAGAGAAGGGAAGAGGGCTGAACATGTCCATTTACCAGGAATCCACTCCCATGATAACAGCATTAATGGGCTTTGCCTTCATGACCTAAGCACCACTTAAGGCCCTGCCTCTGCACTGTGTTGCATTGGGGTTTAAGTTTCCAACACATGAACTTTGGGGGACACATTCAAATCATCGTAGAGAGGGTGGTGGTGACAAAAAATAAAGTCTGCCCAAGATGAGTAATGTACCAGCTCCTAGATAGCTAAGGAAATAGCTGGAATGTGTTAGCTTTAGAAAGAGAAGCTACTATCTTAGCTATCCACCTATCAATCCATCCATCATGCATCCATCATCCATCCATCATCCATCCATCCATCCATCCATCCATCATCCGTCCATCCATCCATCCATCCATCAACTATCCATCATCCATCCATCCATCCATCCATCCATCATCTAACCATCATCCATCCATCCATCATCCATCCATCCATCATTCATCCATCCATCATCTATCCATCATCCATCCATCATCTATCCATCATCCATCCATCATCCATCCATCATCCATCCATCCCCTATCCATCATCCATCCATTCATCCATCCATGCATCCATCCATCGTCCATCCATATCAATCCATCCATCCTTTAGAACAACTAAAGGGAAATAAGTGATTGAATAGGAAGATTTTCAACTGTGCAGTGTAGGATGGCCTCCATAGTCCAAGGGGCATGTGATGGCATTCCAGATCTTGCAAATTTTGTTCTTAGGAAGATGTTTGTATTCTTCCAGATGCTTCTCATGATGTTGAACTTGGGAGTGTGTGTGTTTCACCAGTTGGCACCAGATTGATATTTGGAAGAGACACCCATGGGTGAGGAGATGTGAGTGCCTCCTGGTGAGAACCCACACCAGCCCAGACTGTTCTAGCACCAAGGGGAACATCCTAAATGGGAAATTCCAGCAGGGGAAGATACTGCTGGTGAGAACCGCATTGTCTCTGGGGCAACTTTCTGGGCAAGAAATGGGGTTAAGCCTGCTCAGGTCTTGGCCTCTTTTAGTGTTGTTCTCTGTATTAGCCAACGTTCTCTAGAGGTACAGAACTAATACGATAGATGTATATGTGAAAGGGAGTTTATTAAATAGAATTGACTAACAATAGGCCGTCTGCAAGCTGAGTAGCCGGGAAGCTAGTCTAATTCCTAAAACCTCAAAAGTAGGGAAGCTGACAGTACAGCCTTCAGTCTGTGGCCAAAGGCCCAAGAGTCCTTGGCAAACCACTGGTGTACGTCCGAGAGTCCAAAAGCTGAAGAACTTGGAGTCTGATGTTTGAGGACAGGTAGCATCCAGCATGAGAGAAAGATGAAGATGGAAAGACTCAGCAAGTCTGCTCTTCCCATCTTCTCCTGCTTGCTTTATTCCAGCCATGCTGGAAGCTGATTAGATAGTGCCCACCCAGATTGAGGGTAGGTCTGCTCCTCCTAGATTGAGATTTGGAAGGGACACCTATGGGTGAGGAGATATGGGTGCCTCCTGGGGAGAAACCACACTAGCCCAGACTGTTCTTCTAGCACCAAGAGGAACATCCTAAACAGGAAACCCCAGCAGGGGAAGGTACTGCTGGTGAGAACCACATTGTCTCTGGGGCAACTTTCTGGGCAAGAAAGTTGCCCAGACTCAAATGCTAATCTCCTTTGGCAACACCTCACAGACACACTCAGGAACAATCCTTTGCATCCGTCAATCCGATCGAGTTGACATTTAATATTAACCATCCCCTTGGACTATGGAGGCCATCCTATACTGCACATTTGAAAATCTTCCTATTCAACCACTTATTTCCCTTTAGTTGTTCTAAACCCTTCAAGAAAATCTTATTCAACATCACGTGGTCTAGAGAATGAAGGGCTAGGGCTGAAAAGGCAGGGCATCCAGGCCACTGTCATCCTCTGCTCTGCTGGGGTACCAAAATGAGGACATGGATTCTGGAGAAGAGGAGGAGGAAGGTGCAGCAGCCACAGGGGTGTGGGGGCAGCCCCTGGAAGGTGACTGGATTTCATGTTTGGAGTGGAACCCACCTAAGATGTCTTCAGTCGACTCATAAGGAACCCCAACAAGTCAGTTGGCAGCTGTAAATAACATACAATGCTGAACAAACTGCTGAAATGGGCAGAGGAGTCATCAATTTAAAATCTTGGAGAGGGAGATGTGCTGATACATGGTTGGGGAACAAGTCACTGAGGTGCATCTTAACAAATGGACCTCATTTTTGGCGATGTGATAATGATCTTAGTGGATAACAGGAAGGAAGTGAACTAGGAACTTTTCTGTCTCTCACTCTTTTTTTTTTTTTTTTTTTTTAAATGTGGCAGAGCTGTAGAGACAGGCCCCAAGACAAATGGGAAACAACCTGTCCGGATTTCCTCTGCTCATACTGCAGCACCGTCTGTCCCCACACCGGCATGAAGCAGCAAGGAATGGGAAAGATTCAGGTGCTCCTTTCTGTCTCTTTTAAGCACTTAAGGCTATCCATAAAAATCTAGCCTGGGGAAAACCAGCTTATTTTATATCCACATATTGTAGTTCTATTGGCTCTTATGGTTTTCCTGGTGAAAGCATATACCAAGTGATTATTAATAGCTCAATGTCAAGTCAGGAGGAGGTATTAATCTGAAGAAAGAACTTTTCTCAGTTGCTATCAGCTTTGGAGATTGAAATTGACATAAAGCCTTCTAATTCCTTGGAAGAAACACATGGAAATCTATAAAAGAAGGTTTATTGGGGATCAAACAAAGAAATTGGTTGGGAAAGAAAAACTAAAACTGTAAATGAAAAATGGTGGAGACAGACATTTCCGTGGGCAAGAGTATGCCATGGAGGAGGATGAGGAGCAGCCACAGATCCTTTGTGGATGCCTGATGCAACAGGATTGGAGTTTACCACTCATTCGCAAGGGACGATGAAGCCTTCAGCAGCCACAGATGGGTGCTGTTGTCATGGACATCAGCTCTAATCTGAAGTCTTCTTGATGGAGTTTCACCAGCTTGTGGATGGGACTTGTCCGTGTTAATAACACAGCACAGGTGGGCTGCTTCCTCTGCTCACAAAAAGAGGATACCTGGAGTCAGCCTGGCAAAGTTTACTGATCAGGGAAGGCAGACTGGTGTTTTCCTGAGGTCTGGGAGGGAAGTCTGTTGGTCCAGGAATGATTTGGGAACAGTGAGGCAGAAGGAGACTGTCAGAGGCAGGAATAGGCCTCCTGAAACCAGGGGGTCTTTGAGTGAGGATTTTACAGACGCTTAGGTGTTACTGTGGCCATTTGAATAATGAAAACTGCGATCACGAGGGCATCCATACTCCTCTTTCGCCTCTGTGCCTCTCCGCATGCTGGGATATTCTTCCCACCTTCTCCACTAGGCAGGTGCCCACTCGTCCTTCAGGGTCCTTCTCTTCTGAGAAGACCCCTGGTCCCTTTCTCTACACTCCCCTTAGCCTTGGCACATAGCTTCGTCATTGTGGACACAATCAGCACATGTCCTTCCCCAAGGCTGTGAGGGGACCCCCATGTCCCCACCACTCAGCTTAGTGCCCGGTGGGTGTCAATGAGTGACCTCTGATCAGCATGGTATTCTCATAGCTCCCTTACCATCCAGGAATAAGGAGAACCTAGAGATGAATGCAAAGAAGAGTCATGAGCTAGTAAGTGGATTGGGTCAGGGATGGACTGGAGGGTGACCCAGGAAAAAAAGCATGGGTTTCAGAAGGGGGCGATTGAGTTTAGATTGGAAGGGCAGGTATTTTTACCTGTTTAGTTCACTTGTATATGCCCAGTGCCTGGCACATTACAGGTGCCCAATGAATGTTTTGAGTGGATATGTCCAACTTACCCTGCAGAATAGGGAGCTTGAGTGTGATGAGGGATTTCCTTGACACAATTATTATTGGGCTCTGGAAATGATCGTGAAGTTCTATCTCTGAAGAAAGTCAAGTCCCTGGAGGCAGACCCTGCTTAATAAACATTTCCTGAGGGCTAGAAAGCAAATAGTTTCTTAAACTACAGGGCACTCGGTGTGTACAGCTCTGTTTCCCCAAGCTGGCTAACCATGAGAACCCCCACAGGAGCTTTTTAAAATGCAAATTCGCAGGCTCTATCCCAAACCTCCTTAATCAGTATCTCTAAGGATGACTCCAGAGTCAGTATTTTTTTGAGAAAAGCTTCTCATGCCATTCCGATGATCAGCTAGGTTGGTTTGCCAAATTTTGGTACAGAAAAATAATCATCTAGGACATGCTGCAAATTATCTAGTGCTAATCCGACCAACTAATACAAATATGCTTTTGGTATAGTTCTTCATGGCCAGGGGCCAATGTTACACTAGTAAACTGAGGCAGGGCCAGCTAGAAGTGAGTGAAAAGTGTCCATTTCACAAATCTTCCCTTCACTCTGCCAAATACTCCACAAAGTGCATATGAATTCCCAATACAGAGGACTCCCCTCTACAAAAGCAAACATTGCATTTCAGGGAGAGTTAACTGTTCTATAATACACCTAGATTTGTTCCCCATGGCTGTAACAAATCACCACAAATTTGGCGGCTTAAAGCAACAACAGTTTATTCCCATACAGTTCTGCAGGCCAGAGCCAAATCAGGTTCATGAGGTCAAGGTGTCAGAGGGCTGGTTCCTTCTGCAGGCTCCAGGGAGAATTTCCTCCTGCTTCTTCAAGTACCTGGTGGCTGCCCCTGTTCCTGGGCTTGTGGCCACCTCACTCCAAGCTCTGCCTTCGTGGTCACACCCCCTTCCTCCTACAAAGACACTTGTGATGACTTTTAGGGCCTGCCTGGATCATCTCAGAATCCTTTACTTAATTGCATCTGCAAAGTTCCTTTTGCTGTAGAAGGCACCGTCCACAGTTTCCAGGATGAAGATGTGGGCATCTCGGTGGCAGGGTTGGGGGGGTCATGATCAGCCAACAACTCACCTTCATCTGGGTGGATGAACCAGGCAGACACCTGGCAAGTTACCTGCACTCCTAAATGTAACTAAAATCAGCTGTGGGGAGTGAAGGGGCATTTTTGTTTGAAGAGAGAGAACTGCAGAGCAAGGAGAGTGAAGGATGTAGCTCCTATGTCTACCAGAGGTGAGTGAACCCCGGGTGGGGCCACAGGCCAGAGCGAGGCAGCCTGTGGATTGCAGGAAAGGGCAGGAAGGGCCGGGCAAGCTCCACCTGCTCCTGCGGGAGGCTTTTGGGGAAAGGATAAGGATTCCACACCTGCCTACCACCTCTGTGTCCAATCGCGAACACTTTGTTGTGAAAGAGACTTTTAGACACGTGTTAGTGATGAACACCATGGCTGTAACCCGTACACAAAGATTGTGCCCATACTGAGGTCAAGTTCGCAAAAGGAAACACTCAATTTTCACTTTGTTTATTTTATCGTTTTAACCTAAAGCCACGCTGTTCTGAGAAACTTTCTTTTCCTGCAAAGCAAGATTTCACTAACGGGAAACTGAGAGCATTTCTAAGCTTCACAGCTGCAAATATTAACATGGAGACTAGCAGATTACAAATCACCCAGAGCTTCTGACAAGGTCTTGAAGGAAGGGGGTATTTTTTAAAAGTACCTCAAGATTCCAGATAGAAAGTTCCTAAACTTAAATAACAGTATTTTTAAAAAATATACATTCTTTTCCTTAAAGCACAAGTGAATTATGTTTTTGTGTTTGCCACCAAATGAAGTCATTTAAAATGAAACACTCTTTTGAGCTGCTCATACTTGGAACGGGCTTGTTCCCCTCCCCTGGGTGTGTGGGAACGGGTTCTTTCTTTGTGAGCCTTCCAACGGGAGAATGAGCCCTGTGACCTGTGGCAGGTGGCCAAGAGGTGAGCCCCAGGGATGGTGTCGCTCTGCAGGCTCTGGAGAGCACAGCAGGATCTCAAGCCACCGTCTTTCATTGGGGCCAAAAAGGAAAATGCTGGGGCGATGACACCTGCAGCCTATGCCCTGGGAGCCAGGCTCCCTGCCTGCCCCCCCCGCCCCGCCCGCCGCCAGCACATGACTGGCTCTGCTGGCCTCTGCCCTTCAATGTGGGAGCCACGGTGCTGGCGTGGGGTCTGTGCCACGGCACAACTTCAAATGGAGAGACCTGGGGAAGAACCAGCCTTGGAGGCTGACAACATACAAGACACATGGACTGCCGGTGGTCAGTGGTTCACCTTGGCAGAAACACAGACTCCTGCATTTCTGAGCTTCTGAGCTTTGTATTTTGTTGGTTTTTGCTTTATTAAGTAGGATCAAATGCCCTCAAACTTCATAGGGGCCTGGAGGCAACAATGCGTAGTACTGAAGGGCACAGGTGATTCATGGCACATCGTCACCACCTAGTGCATGTGTGCCTCGGTTTCCCCATTGTAGGTCAGATGTGGTTAACTCTCAGGCACTGGGCACAGTACAGTCAGTGCCTGTGTTTGTTGTTCTTTCCATTGGGACAGAGACTGGGTCTTATTTGTTCCTGCATCCTTAGCACCAGACACAGTGCCTGCAAGGGCTGGTGCTCTAATGAGTGCTTATGAAGTGATTGTGTGACGCTGCTTCCCTAACTAGAGCGTTCTGTGATTGATAGAGAGAAGTTGATGCTTCGACGATTGCAGCTCAGAAAAATGCTGTGAACATTGGCAGAACTTGACTCTCCTATTTAGGGATGAGCAGTATAAACTTATTCCATGGCTACGGGGACAGTTATTTTCTTTACACGACATGATTACATGAGAATCATTAATTCAACCCAAACTACTGCAGCCACTATGGGACGGGCGAGGCAGTGTGGAGACACACCAGCCCGGATTCGGCTCTGATGTGGGGGTACTGGACTCTGGGCCCCTCCTCCTAGCTGCCCCCTCTGCCCATCGCTCTGGCTCAGTTCTGCCGTGGGGAATCACTTGAAGGGAGCCCTCACACAAGGAGGGGTTGCCATGGCTCCAAGGCTGAGATATTCTGGGAGATTCTTGCAGTGCGAACAGGACTTGGGGGGAACCAGCTGCCCTCTGGCTCAGCAGGGGAGCTGTGGCAGCTAGAAAGCAGCCCTGTGGCCACACATCAAAGACAACAGCAGATAGGGCCCTGGCGTGAGGGGTGACTCCTGCCTGAGACAAGCGGCCAGAATCAGGGGAAGACAGACGAGATGAGGTGAGGCTGCAAGGGTCACTAGGACCCTACAGGGAAGAACGACATTTGAGGGCTTAGGTGGTAACCATCTACATCATTGAAAAGGAATTTTCACCAATAGCAGGGGTTTAGCACAGACTGCAGAGCCTCAGTGAGGCGCTGTGTGTTACAAATGAGTGTGACTCACGAAGAGCAGGACTCTGCCTACGAGTGCTTTGTGAGTAGTTCAGAATGTTGTCTATACCTGAAAGGAAGAAAATCGTCTGCAAATAGAGACAATCTGACTTCCTCCTTTCCTATCTGAATATCCTTTATTTCTTTTTCTTGCCTGATTGTTCTGGCTAGAACTTCCAATACCATATTGAACAGGAGTGGTGACAGAGGACATCCTTGTCTAGTGCCAGATTTCAAGGGGAATGCTTCCAATTTTTGCCCATTCAGTATGATATTGGCTGTTGGTTTGTCGTAAATAGCTTTTATTATTTTGAGATACATTCTGTCAATACCTAATTTATTGAGGGTTTTTAGCATAAAGCGCTGTTGAATTTTGTCAAAGGCCTTCTCTGCATCTATTGAGATAATCATGTGGTTTCTGTCTTTGGTTCTGTTTATGTGGGGAATTACGTTTATAGACTTGCGTATGTTGAACCAGCCTTGCATCCCCGGGATGAAACCTACTTGATCATGGTGGATAAGCTTTTTGATGTGCTGTTGCAATCGGCTTGCCAGTATTTTATTGAAGATTTTTGCATCTATGTTCATCATGGACATTGGCCTGAAGTTTTCTTTTCTTGTTGAATCTCAGCCGGGCTTTGGTGTCAGGATGATGTTGGTCTCAAAAATGATTTGGGAAGGATTCCCTCTTTTTGAATTGTTTGAAATAGTTTCATAAGGAATGGTACCAGCTCCTCTTTGTATGTCTGGTAGAATTTGGCTGTGAATCTGTCTGGACCTGGGCTTTTTTTTGGGTGGTAAGCTCTTAATTGCTGCCTCAACTTCAGACCTTGTTACTGGTCTATTCAGGGTTTCAGCTTCTTCCTGGTTTAGGCTTGGGAGGAGGCAAGTGTCCGGGAATTTATCAATTTCTCCTGAAACTGATAAGCAACTTCAGCAAAGTCTCAGGATACAAAATCAATGTGCAAAAATCACAAGCATTCCTATACACCGATAACAGACTTAAAGAGAGCCACATCAAGAACGAACTGCCATTCACAATTGCTACAAAGAGAATAAAATACCTAGGAATACAACTAACAAAGGATGTAAAGGACCTCTTCAAGGAGAACTACAAGCCACTGCTCAATGAAATAAGAGAGGACACAACAGATGGAGAAACATTCCATGTTCATGGTTAGGAAGAATCAATATTGTGAAAATGGCCATACTACCCAAAGTAATTTACAGATTCAACGCTATCCTCATCAAGCTACCAATGACCTTCTTCACAGAACTGGAAAAAACCACCTTAATCTTCATATGGAACCAAAAGAGAGCCCGCATAGCCAAGTCAATTCTAAGCAAAAAGAACAAAGCGGGAGGCATCACACTACCGGACTTCAAACTATACTACAAGTTTACAGTAATCAAAACAGCATGGTACTGGTACCAAAACAGAGATATAGACTGGTGGAACAGAATAGAGGCCTCAGCGGCAACACCACACATTTACAACCATCCAATCTTTGACAAACCTGACAAAAACAAACAATGGGGAAAGGATTTCCTGTTTAATAAATGGTGTTGGGAAAACTGGCTAGCCATGTGAAGAAAGCAGAAACTGGACCCCTTCCTGACACCTTACACTAAAATTAACTCCAGATGGAGTAAAGACTTAAATATAAGACCTAACACCATAAAAACCCTAGAAGAAAACCTAGGAAAAACCATTCAGAACATAGGCATAGGCAAGGACTTCATGACCAAAACACCAAAAGCATCAGCAACAAAAGCCCAAATAGACAAATGGGACCTAATCAAACTCCATAGCTTCTGCACAGCAAAAGAAACAGTCATTAGAGTGAATCGGCAACCAACAGAAAAATTTTTGCAATCCACCCATCTGACAAAGGGCTGATATCCAGAATCTACAAAGAACTAAAACAGATTTACAAGAAAAAAACAAGGCCATTCAAACGTGGGCAAAGGATTTGAACAGACATTTTACAGAAGAAGACATACATGAGGCCAAAAAACATATGAGAAAATGCTCATCATCACTGGTCATTAGAAAAATGCAAATCAAAACAACATTGAGATACCACCTCATGCCAGTTAGAATGGTGATCATTAAAAAATCTGGAAACAACAGATGCTGGAGAGGATGTGGAGAAATAGGAACACTTTTACACTGTTGGTGGGAGTGTAAATTAGTTCAACCATTGTGGAAGACAATGTGGCGTTTCCTCAAGGACCTAGAAATAGAAATTCCATTTGACCCAGCAATTCCATTTGTGGGTATATATCCAAAGGATTATAAATCATTCTACTATAAGGACACATGCACATGAATGTTCATTGCAGCACTGTTTACAATAGCAAAGACCTGGAGCCAACCCAAATGCCCATCAATGATAGACTGGACAAGGAAAATGTGGCACATATACACTATGGAATACTATGCTGCCATCAAAAATGATGAGTTTGTGTCCTTTGTAGGGACATGGATGAACCTGGAAACCATCATTCTCAGCAAACTGACAGAAGAGCAGAAGATCAAACACTGCATGTTCTCACTCATAGGCGGTTGTTGAACAATGAGAACACATGGACACAGGGAGGGGAGCACTACACACTGGGGTCTGTTGGGGAGAAATAGGGGAGGGACAGTGGGGGGTGGGGAGTTGGGGAGAGATAGCATGGGGAGAAATGCCAGATATAGGTGATGGGGAGGAAGGCAGCACATCACACTGTATGTGTGTACCTATGCAACAATCTTGTATGTTCTTCACATGTACCCCAAAACCTAAAATGCAATAAAAAAAAAAAGAAAAGAAAGAAAATAATACCTTGGAGGGAAAAAAATCTGTGATACACTGATGCTCCGCCTGACCAGGGCCTGGAATGATGGGCCTCCACTGCCCAGCACACTCTGGATGGCACAAGCAATACTTAAAACTGGGATTTATAGAGGTTGCTTCCCCCAAACACTCCTCAACAGCCTGCCAGGGGCTTCTATGAATTTCAGTCTCAATCCTGCTCTGGTGTCTATGAGGCCCTGTCTTTGAAACACTTTCAAAGGCTCTGTCTCTGCACCCTTCCTCCCCGTCCCTCTTGTCTTCTCTTTCTGGCGTTTCTAAGGTGGGCTTGAATCAAACAACATGCAGAGCCCAAGAGGCCTGTGCAGCGGCCCCTCTGCCTCTCAGCATCTGTGGAGCACCGAGGCCCCTGCTGGTTCTGTGTGCTGAGGCCACCGCCTCTGTGAGCACCCACTGAGTCCAGAAGCCTCCTAGCTCTGGGTGACAAAGGCGAGGAGACTGTCCTTGAGCTCCAGTACCTCCTGGTGCAACTTGGCTGAGCTGGGCCATTCTTTAGGAAAATCTGTGACCCAGAAATGATTTCTCTCAACACTATGACCTCCCCCAGACCAGGAGCACGCCCTTGGTTATAAAGCAGAATGAAGATGAAGATGCTTTGTGTCTCTCGTTTTTGCTTTCCCCAGGCCAAACAGTGCTGACATCAGTTACCCATGCGCTGCTCCTGTCCTTGGAACCATGCGTGAGGTGGGGTGTTGTCATTCCTTCCTTCTACTCTGTGCCAGCGCTTTGATCAGCGTGACACAGGAGAGCTCACTGGAATGCGGAGATCTTAGGCCGGTGTGGTGGCTCATGCCTGTAATCCCAGCACTTTGGGAGGC
Source organism: Cebus imitator (assembly GCF_001604975.1). Taxonomy (NCBI): domain Eukaryota; kingdom Metazoa; phylum Chordata; class Mammalia; order Primates; family Cebidae; genus Cebus; species Cebus imitator. Next base: position 5,986,981 of record NW_016107364.1, on the reverse strand, counting down.
TGAGGCGGGTGGATCACCTGAGGCCAGGAGTTTGAGACCAGCTTGGCCAATATGGTGAAACCCCATCTCTACAGAAAAACACAAAAATTAGCTGGGCGTTGTGGCGCACATCTGTAATACCAGCTACTTGGGAGGCTGAGGCAGGAGAATCTCTTGAACCTGAGAGGTGGAGGCTGCAGTCAGCAGAGATTGTGCCATTGGACCACTGCACTCCAGCCTGGGCGATACAGCAAGACTCTGACTCAAAATGAAAATAATAATAAAATGAGCAGAAGTAGAGGGTTCAGGATGTAAACACCTCACACAGCACGAAGAGCATTCTCCAAAGCCGAAGATGCTCTCCGTCTGGGATGAAGTCGGCCTTTCGGGGGTTTAAATCCTCTTCCCATGGTTAATCCTTGGATGTTAATCCTCGAATCCTTCTGCCCATTCCAGGGGGAGGAGCTTCCTCGGACAAAAACCACTGGATGGTCGATGGCCACCCCTTCGCAGGAACGGCACCTGGGCTGTGTCTGAACACCCGTGCCTGTGCAGACAGGATGGCCTGGAGCCACACTGCTTCCAGCAGCCTAGCTGGGAGCAGGGAGCAGGGCTGCTAGGGCAGGCGTCCCCCAGGGCTACAGAGGAAAACCAGGTCCTTCCCCACTGTCCCCGGGGCGATGGGACTAGAGTGAAAGCAGCAACCACAGCGGAGATTGGCTCTTAATTCTAGTTCTTTTTTCCTTCAAGGCCCTTTGTAAACAGCTGAAAAAGAGGACTTGATGAGTCAGCAGAGGCTTTTCTGGTGCCGGTAGCTGGGAGTTGCTGCTTTTTTTTTTTTTTTTTTTGAGACGGAGTTTCACTGTTGTTACCCAGGCTGGAGTGCAATGGCGCGATCTCGGCTCACCGCAACCTCCGCCTCCTGGGTTCAGGCAATTCTCCTGCCCCAGCCTCCTGAGTCGCTGGGATTACAGGCACGCGCCACCATGCCCAGCTAATTTTTTGTAGATTTAGTAGAGACGGGGTTTCACCATGTTGACCAGGATGGTCTCGATCTCTTGACCTCGTGATCCACCCGCCTCGGCCTCCCACAGTGCTGGGATTACAGGCTTGAGCCACCGCGCCCGGCCAGAGTTGCTGCTTTTTGTTCTTCATCCACTGCCCTCTGGGGGTCCGGGGTGAAGGGGAACAGCTCAGAGCCACCGAGATGAGGGTCCTGGGAAGGCCAGCGGGCATCCCAGTGTGAAGGCCCCTCAGAAGGAGGGGGCCTACCTTAGGGTGAGGACGAGACCAGGGCCCTGGGAAGGTCAGAAAGCCAAAAATGAGACCAAGCCGGGACAGATGGAATGAGACCACTCGCTCCAGCCAAGACCTGTCTGTCCCCAGCCTCAGGGACGGTCTCCCTCCTCACACAGAACCAGGGAACTCAGCTCTGAGCGTGGCTGAGAGAAACTGCCGGAGCTGCCCCTGGCATCTCAACTCCTGGTTAGCAGGGGGCACTGGAACACGGGGCCTGGCCCCACGCACCCTGAGTGCCAGCAGCTCTCACCTCACTCTTCCAGGACGGGGATGAATTCGTGGTCAGTACTGCAGTGGCTCAGGCACAGTGAGCTCCTGCCGCAGGGGGAGGGAGGCCGACCCAAGTCCCATGTTGGAAAACACTTTCGAAGCCTCTGCACCTTCCCTCCCCCCACCTCTCTTTCTTCCTCTCCTGGGTTCTCTGCTCACTTCAGTGGCCTGATGAGCTGCTCCCCTCTCCTCCCGGGTGAGCTTGTGAGATTGTCACATGGCAACAGGCGGGGGCCCTGCAACCAAAACTCTCATTAATCCTGACAAGGGGGGACCCGCCATGTGGTGCCCACTGTGGAAGAGAAGAGGCGTCCCGGGTGCACAGCTCCTGTAACTGGATACCCTCCACAAAGGCTGGCCACCCTCGGAGAGTTACTTGAAGCTATTTGGGTCATCAATTAGATGAAATGGGGCATTATAGTCCAATGAATGGCAGACTCTGAATAGACAGGAAAACAGTTTTGCTGGAGCCCGGAATGGATGGTGCACAGGGCTGGCATCTAGGCCAGCGCTTAGCTGTGGCAGGGTCCCCTCTGCCCTGTCCCTGCTGGGTCATCCTTTCAGGACCTCAATTCTTCAAATGTCTGGGAACTTGCTGCCCTTCCAGGAGGCTCACTGGCTTCTTTTCCCCCTTGCCTTACATTCCTTACATTTAGTTTCCACCTGTTCATCTCCTCTCACCACTGAGGTCCTGCAGAGTAATCCCCTTTCCTCCTCTGCGCTCACTTGAAAGAAGCCACTATGTAGGAGCCACGAAAGTGTGGGCTGTGGACACAGACCTTGGGTGGGAGCCTGGGTTTGCCATTTCCTAGCAAGTGACCACAGACAAGTGACTTCAGCTCTCTGGGCCCCAGGCTCTGAACTTTAAAATGCGGATTCAGTACATAGCTACTTCCAGTCAAGATCAGAGAGACAGAAAGTGCAGTGTGGATGCCGGAGCAGGGAGGGGAAGGGGCACCCGGGCCAGTTTCAGTTTTACAAGGTGGAGAGAGGTCTGGAGACGCACAGCGGTGAAGGTTGCACAGCGTCGTGAATGTATTCGATACCAAAATGTACACTATGATTATGTAAATGATTAAGGTGGCACATTTTATTTCAACTGTATTTTAGCACAAAACAGTCAATTTTTAAAAGGAACAAAAGCCATAACATGTCTACTTCAAAAAGTTATGAGACATAGAGACAAGGTCTGTGAAGTGTGAGCAGGGGGCCGCCGTCTGCCGCATGGGCACCCAGGCTGGGCCAGGCACAAGGCTGGATCCTAAAAATGCAAGGAGCAGTGGAGATGACCCCTTCCACGGTCCAGGGAAATGCAACAGCTCTCAGGCTGGAAGCGCCAACTGCTGGCACCAGGACGCAGCGTCCTTGGGTTTTTCTTCCAAGCTCAACCTGGTTACATTACTAATTGAGAATTCCAGTTCCACCCCCATGACCTCAGACTTCTGGTCAGCATGTCATGGTGGATGGAGCCGATATGGAGACCAGCCCCTCACAGAGTGGCCCTGCTCCAAACACATAGAAATGCTCCATAAAATAACAAAACATGTGGAAATTCAGATTCCCGCTCGAAATTCCCTAGTGCCAGAATGAAGGCAACTCCAAGCCACAGCTGAGAACCAAGATGGGAACTCAGTGGACTGTGAAGCGCTCAGAGCTCTGCCTCTGCTTGCCTGGAGGAAGGAGTTGAGCCCACAGGTGTCCTCTATCCCCTGCCTCGTGCCCCACACTCAGCACAGAGCTGGGAGTTGTCATTCATGAGGGAGCTGGGAGGATCACCCCAACTATGATCTAAGAGTTAGAACAATCTGCCCATCGACGGCGACCACAGCTCAGAAGTGTCCCCTCCATTCTGTGCCAGGCGTGGAAAAAGCGTTGGCAGATTTCTAGGCCAGTTGAAGGTGTGGCCTCTGAATTCATGCTACCTATGAGCTGAGAAAAGAACATGGGACACTGGCCCAGAAATGAGAAAACCTGAGAGCCCTGTGGATGTCTCACGCCCGGGGCAGGTGCACGTCTACATATGGAGCTAGCTTACACTGAAGCCAAGTACTACACCTCACACAGGGAGCAAACTCCTGGGCCAGGGGCTGGATGTAGCAATGAGGCTAAAGCACACCCCAGAAGCAATCTGGAAGCGATGTCAACAAAACCGTGCTTGAAGTCTTGAGAGAGAAAAGGGGATGAAAAAAGCACAGGCAAAATTAGGAAGGAACCAGCAGGAATTCTACCAAGAATCATGGCAGTGACGATGAAAACTCAACTGATGTGCCATGCAAGAAGCCAGCCACCACTGAGAGCATAGGCCGGGGGGAGGCAGGTCTGCAGAAGCCACCAGGAGCTGGGAGGGACGTGGAGGACAGGTCAGCAGAGGCCTCCAGGAGCATGGGACAGGACATGGCAAAGGGACCTGCAGGAGGGACACGGTGCAGCATGGGGCACAAAAGGAAAACTTCCGACATGTGTCCAGAGGAAATGGAAACTGGCTTAGACACTAGCAAACCCACAGAGTTTCCTTCAGAGGGAAGGCATGAGGAAAATGGGGAAGACAAAGTATTTGAAACAATAAAGGCTAAACATTTTTAGAATTTTTTTTCTTTTTTTGAGACTGAGTCTCGCTCTGTCACCCAGGCTGGAGTGAAGTGGTGCGATCTCAGGTCACTGCAACCTCTGCCTCCCAGTTCAAGCAATTCTTCTGCCTTAGCCTCCCAAGTAGCTGGGATTACAGGTGCAAGCCACCATGCCTAGCCATTTTTTTGTGTGCATATTTTCAGTAGAGATAGGGTTTCACCATGTTGTCCAGGCTGGTGTTCAACTCCTGGCCTCAGGTGATTCACCCACCTTGGCCTCTCAAAGTGCTGGAATTGCAAGTATGAGCCACTGTGCCCGGCCAAGTCTGAGAATTTAAGAAAGACTTAAGTCTTCATGTTGAAAAGCACATGATATCCAAATCAGGAAAAACAGAAGCAGCCTCACACTTAGACTCATCATAACTATAAAATATCAAAGATAAACAAAACTCAGAGAAAAATAGCACATCCATTACCACGGAATAATAATGAGACTAATACAGATTTCTTACCAGCAATACAGGCTGAGTGTCCCTTGTCCATGATGCTTAGCACCAGAACGGTTTCAGATCTTGACGTTTTTTGGACTTTGGAATATTTGCATTGTACTTACCCACTGAGCATCCCCAGTTAGAAAATCCAAAATCCTCCAGTGAAGATTTCTTTGAGTGTGATGTCAGCACTCATAAGTTTCAGATTTTGGAGCCTTTCAGATTCTTGGCTTAAAGATGTTCAACCTGTATTAAACACATGCAAATTATATATATATATATATATATATATATATATATATGTGTGTGTGTGTGTGTGTGTGTGTGTGTGTATTTTTTTTTAATGAGAGAAAATAACTGTCATCCTCAAATTTTATACTCAGCTAGTTTATCCTCAAGAATGAGGGTAAAATAAAGGCACTCACAGTCTAAGATGTTTGCCAGGCCATGCCCTCTGAAAGAATGACTGATGGTGTATCCCAGAAGGGGATTGGATCCTGGGAGCACAGTGAGTGACAGGGGCGCAGAGGGAAAAAAGAAGTCAGTAACATAGGGTAGGAAATGTAGGTAAGTTTTAGCTCTTAAAAATGACTAAATTAGAGAAACTTAAGAACAAAATGGAACTAAGTAAAAAATGATGTGGAAAGTGGGAGGGAATTTGGAGTGAAGACATTCTAAGGGAGTGATTTTTTGCAGAAAACAATAGAAATTTTCACTAGCTTTAATTTTGAGTGGGAGGAAATAAATCCCAGAGAATTCAATGGAGACCTATTCTCCAAAAGGAGGGAAAGACTTTTAGCTTAGCTAGGAAATTCTAAAGGAGCTAAGTTAAGAAATCCAAGTAAACTAGACTTGGGAGAAAAGCCAAGCTGTCACCCATTATCAAAATTAAAATTCCATCCTTTTCACGGCTTGTATGTCTTCTGTTTCATCAAGAAATATCCAAATGGTTCTGACCACTTGGATGCCATTTTAGGGAAATGTGAGTTGTGTTTATTTAGCTTAGCTAAGGAGATTGGCAATAGGAATGCTCGTACTCCCCAGTATTGCAGTGGAAAGTTGGGAGATGGGCCGTGGGCTGCTCGCTAGATGCCATTTGAAGCTGGGAATCTGGCGGCGACTCACTAGGGGCCAATACCTGCCACCCAGGTGTAGGTAGGTATGGTGACCGTTGAGTAGGAAAGGGAGAAACAGCTACGACATACACCTTATCAATAATCTTGGGTGGAATCAGTGATGAATAATAAATCACATACAAGAATTAATATATGCCAAATTGTCTTAAGCCTTTTTTAACATGACAGTTTGGGAAGAAACCCAGAAACCAGAACCCCTGAACTGGAAAAGTCTGCTATTCCTGAAGTCTTTGCATCCAGAGCAGTTTGATCCAGCGCTATCGGGACAGAATATTCTAGAATGTTGAGCCTGCCCACAGGGGCAGGTATGTAGGGGGTTCACATTTAGAGATTTTACAGTTAGGAATGTGTGTTAAAATAGAAATAGAAACTGTAACTTTCTAACAAGGAGAGAAAGAGGAAAATGAGAAACCTTGATAAACTCAATTTTTGAAAGAGGGAATGATGAAGAAAGGAGCCAGATACAGAGCAAAGCAAATAGAAAACAAAATGCCACAGAAAACAAAATGCCACAGAAAACAAAATGCCACAGAAATCCTCACCATCCTGGATGGAAGTCCTAGCCAACGCAGCAACACAAGAAAAATAAATAAAAGTGTAAGTACCAGAGGAAAGAAATAAAACTGTCATTATTTTTTGAATCATACGATTGTCTAAGTAGAAAACCCAAAAGAATTTGTTTTTCGGAAAACTCACTGAATGAACCTGGAGGACATTACACTAAATGAAATAAGCCAGGCACAGAAAGACAAATACTGCATGACCTTGCTTACATGTGGAATATAAAGAAGACTGAGAAGCAGAGAACAGAATCTGGTGTTATGAGGGCTGGGGCCATGGGGAGATGTTGGTCAAAGAGTACAAAGTTTCAAATAGGATGGAAACATTTAAAACAAAAACCCAAATAATTAAAAAGAACAAATTAATTATAATTTAGCAATTTTGCTAGAAGCAGCAAGTAGTTAGAAAATGTAATTGAAAGAGTTGCCATTTATAATAGTAACAAGAACAAAGTAGCAATAAATTTAAGATAAAATGTGGACATCCTTTATGCAGAAAATTACATTAATTTTGTAAAAGGATAGAAAGGAGCTGGGTAGCTCACATCTATAATCCCAGCACTTTGGGAGGCCGAGGCTGGTGGAGACCAGCCTGGTCAACATGGTGAAACCCTGTCTCTACTAAAAATGCAAAAAATTAGCCAGGCATGGTGGCGGGTGCCTATAATCCTAGCTACTCAGGAGGCTGAGGCAGGAGAACTGCTTGAACCTAGGAGGTAAAAGTTGCAGTGAGTCAAGATCGTGCCATTGCACCCCAGCCTGGGCAACAAGAGCGAAACTCTGTCTCAAAAAAAAATTAAAAATAAAAATTTTAAAGAAGGATAGAAAAGAGACTTGGGTTAATGCAAAGACCTGCAACATGTATGTATTTGAAGACATAATATTATAAATGTGTCAGTTTTTCATTATAGTTGCCACTGCTTTGTAAAAAAATCACCCAAACTTACATAAAAGCAACCATGACAGATTCCAGAAGTCAGAGTCTGGCAAGCCTGCGGTGGGCATGCCCTCCTTCTATGTCTGAGTCTAGAGCAGATGAGGCAGGTGCATCTGCTTCCAACATGGCCTCTTCCCTCCCTGGGCTGCTCCCTGGCCTCTGTTAAATTAGCTTAGCTGGGAATGTTGCCTGAGCATCTACATGTGATCTCATCATGTGGCTTGGGCTTCGCATAGAAGCCACTGGGTTCTAAGAGGGAGCTTGCCAGGTGATATTTGATTCCAAATAAGAAGGCTCTTCATCTGCATGGTGCAAGAACTGTCTCATTATTGATACTTCATCTCCATGGTTCAAAGAAAAATCCGGCTGTCCTAGACAGCAAAAGAGGATGCCCTAGTTATACCACTCCCAAGTAGGTGGTGGTGAGGGAGGAAGTTTTGGGTGGGAGCTTTGTTTTGTTTCATTTTTTTGAGATGGAGTTTTGTTCTTGTCGCCCAGGCTGGAGTGCAAGGGTGTGATCTTGGTTCACCGCAACTTCCACCTCCCGGGTTCAAACAATTCTCCTGCCTCAGCTTCCCGAGTAGCTGGGATTACAGGCATGCGCCACCATGCCTGGCTAATTTTGTATTTTTAGTAGAGATAGGGTTTCTCCATGTTGGTCAGGCTGGTCTCGAATTCCCGACCTCAGGTGATCCACCCGCCTAGGCCTCCCAAAATGCTGGGATTACAGGTGTGAGCCACCACACCCAGATGACCTCAATTTCTTTACCTGTAAAATGGAGACAAAAAGTAATACAGATTTCATAGAGTTGTTGCGGGGATTAAATGGGTTAATACATGTTAAATGCTTAGGATAGCATTTGTCACACAGCAAGTGCTATGTAAGTAGGGACTACTGTTATCTTCCAACCACAGGATGACCACAGCCAGAACCAGCAGTTTGAAAAGTGCCATCCAGTTTCTGTTCTTTGGTTGGTGCTCCACGGAATGTCATTCTCCCTTTTACCTGGTGGACTCTCATACATGCCTCCAGGCTCAGTTCAAATACTGCACACCTTCCTCTAGGAAGCCTCTCAGAGCTCATGCAATCTGAGTCAGCCCCACCTGCCTTTATGATCTCAAAGACATTTTCATATCTCTTCACTGCAGCTTTGTCACACTTGTAACTCACATGGGGATTTTTGGGGTGTCCTCTTGCTTTTACTCCAGTCCCATTTATAGGTTGGACTAAGTGAAGCAGAGACTGTTCGGTTGGACTTCAATGGCCATTCTCTTCTTCCTTAATACCAGAATCCTAATTTTATTTACAGGGTTGGTACAGCCTTTTTGCCCTTCCCTCTTCTTTCTAGCTTCCTGGAAGGCAGATGTGATGACTGGAGCTCCAGCAGCCACATTGGGTAAAGAGGTTTCCTTAAGTATGGAAGCCACTGCTTAGAGAGTGGAGCAGAAAACTTGAAGGAGCCTAGATCTTATCATGGACCTGCCATATCAGCCTTGGACTGCCTTTACATGAGAGAGGAATACACATGCCATTTAAGCCACTATTATTTTGGATATTTCTGTTATACATAGCCTAAGCAGAATCTTAACTGATAGACTTATCATATCCTTGCAACTCAAAACGCCCTCCACAAACTCCAGAAGCATGGAAAAGTAGTGTCAATTTTATGAATACGTCTGAAAAGATGGAGAAGGATATTATATTGCAAACCACATAAATTTCTAAAATCCCTTTAAAAATGTTTCTGTGCTTTCTCCAGGATACTTTTCCCTGGGGCAGCTGTTTAGTTCCTATTACTTCCCTCTCTGATCCTCCAAATCCGTCTTAAGCAGAAGCAGCCTCTTTCTCCCCAAGATATCTTCAAAGTTTTGTCAACTTGCACACTCTAGCCAAACAGTCTGCCGAGCAAGACAAGACCGCCAGCTGCTCACCAAGTATGTCCCATGGGGCCTCAAGTTATTCCGCCACACTTTCTGTTATAAGTGATTGCTCACATCTTCCTGGATGCTTCACCTCCTTCCCCTCTACTCCATATGGTGGGGTCCTGGAGTGCCCAGAGCTGCTTCTTGCACTTTCGTATCCTATTACCTGGCACAGCACCTGGTGCACTGGTGCTCAGAGCTTGTTGGATGAATGATGTGTAGAGTTCAATCCAACAATCCTGGTCCTCTTTCCTGTGGTTACACTCCCCATCACAAACCCCAAAGTAAATCAAGTCTTGGATCTCTTTGGCAAATAAAGAATCTGGCTGAATGAAGGTTATGCTCTGAGCCACCGGGAGTCTCTACTCCTCTGACCTTGGGGGCTGGATTTTACCTCCTTTTTGGTTTCTTTCTAAGTAGGGTACAGGACAGGGAGGACCAACTTCAACTGGTCTGTTAGCTACAAAGTTCAAAGCAAATGTGCATCTAGGCTTCCTGTGCTTCTGTGGGCTCTGCTCCCTGCTTTCACTGGCTTTATCCCAAGCCTATTGGGCAATTATTTTTGGCTCATACAGTGAATGGCTTTCAGTCAATTTCTTCTCTTTTAAATGCCTCATGTAGGGCTCATCCTCATGTACTATAGTATTCAGAACATTATTGGAAAGTGTTCCTTGTTAACAAATCTTTTTGTCCCGGTTTCCTGCTCATGGGTGCTGTGTGTAGTCTATCTGCTCAGTTTGGTGAGGAACTCTAAGTGGGTTTCCTACTGAGGAGTTGCTTCTCAGATCCCACATCTGAAAAATACTGTCCTAGAATGTCCACAAAATTTCATGTGTCCAGAGTCTTTAAAGATGGGTGGTAAGCAGTGGGGGTGAGGAGAACCCTGGCCGAGGCTGCCTGCACTGCCCTTGTAAGCCTAAGTCAGAGGCCCCTGCAGGTAGCTGGGGAGAGGTTGCTGCACCTGGGCCTGGGGCAGGTGCACTCAGCCTCGCGGCAGGCATGCGAGACACTCAGGCTCATTCCACATCCTCTCTACGTCCCCGTCCCTCTATATGGTTTCTTATGGCTGCTGTTGCAAATTACCACAAACATAATAACTTAAAACAATGCAGGTTATGCCCTTACGGTCCTGGAGGAATCTAAAGTGGGTCTTTAGGAGCTGAAACCAAGGTGATGACAGAATTGCGTTCCTCGTTCCTCCACAGGCTGCAGGGGGTATCTGACCTTGCATTTTCCAGCTCCCAGGGGCTGCCTGCCCTCCTTTGCCCATGGACCACCGCCCCCCACTGCAACCCTCAGTGCCAGAAGTGCTCCTTCTTGCGGGCTCCCTCCCTCGGATCTCTGCTTCTGTTGTCTCAGCCTCTTTTCTGGCTCTCCTCCCTCCCTCTTTCCTTAGAAGGACCTTTTGGAGGACATTGTGCCCACCCAAATATTTCAAAATACCGTTCCCACATCAGGACCCTTTACTTATCAGCACCTGATGCCGTGTAAGGCAACACAGTTGTGGTTTCCGGGAACTAGGATGTGCAGCCTCCGGGTGGGGGACATTATTCTGTCTGCTGCACCTTCCCAGTGCTGCAGGACCCTCAAAGGCAAGGTCTGTGCTGACCCCTCTAGAATGCCCCAGCCCGCATCCAACACTGCACTCCATCTATAATGACTGGTCAATTTTTAACTGACTGAGTCTGATCAGAAGCTTCCTTTGGCGCGATCATTGTTTTCCCCACACAGAATGGCAGCTGTGCTGTTTTGGAGAACCCATGCACCCCCTTCACATTTTTTTGTTTGTTTTTATTTTGACTTGTCTATTATCCTCTTGCAAGTCATTTTTCATGTTCGTTGATTGCATAGGAATCCTTCCAGAACTTAGGAGAGGAAAAGGAAGAGGAGAGCCACTAAGCACAGGGAAATGTTTCTTCTGGCTCCATTCCCCAAGCGCAGCTGTGGTGGAGGGAAAGGAGGTTAAGTGGTAAATGGGGCAGTTTGGAACCGGTTCATCTTAAGCACGGAAATGTGCTAGGACTTTAAATAATCTCTGTGTCTGTTGGCTTTTTCTGCTTTTAGACTGGGTTCTTTAATATTCCTCTGCTCTTGCCTTTAAAAATAGCAACACTTACATATATTCCATGGCTGGTAAAATAAGATAAGCTCAGAGGCTGTAGAAAATGGGAGTCTTCAGATTAGGAAGCAGAATGAAGCACAGCTTCGCCTGCGTAGCTCGGTATTCTCAACAGAAACGCGTCCGCACTGTTCCGTTTCAAAGGTGAGACTTTCAAAGCCTGGGAAATTTCCTTTAAAGACAACACCAAACAGTCGATACTGCTTTTTCTACATTAAAAATTGTTGCTTTCCCCTTAACTGATTTAGCTCAGTCACTTTAAACATTTATTATGGACTAAATATTTCTGTCCACCCCAAAATTTACATCAAAAACGAATCCCCAGTGTGGTAGTGTTAGGGGCTGGGGACTTTGGGAGGTGACCATGAGGATGGGGCTCTCAGGAATGCTATTAGTGCCCTCATACAAGAGGCCCCCAGGCCAGGGGCTGTGTAATCCCAGCACTTTGAGAAGCTGAGACGGGTGGATCGCTTGAGCCCAGGAGTTTGAGACCAGTCTGGGCAACATGACAAAACCCCATCTCTAGAAAAAATACAAAAATCTGGCAGATGTGATAGTATATGCCTGTAGTCCCAACTGCTCAGGAGCCTGAGGCAGGAAGAGTGCTTGAGTCTAGGAGGTTGAGGCTACAGTGAGCCTGACCATAGCACTGCACCCCAGCGTGGATGGCAGGGCTAGACCCTGCCTCAAAACAAACACACCAAAGAGGCCCCAGAGAGCCCCTAAGCCTCCTTCTGCCATGTGAGGATGTGGTTGGAAGGCAGCGGTCCACACCCTGGAGAAGTGTCCTCCCTAGAAACTGGCCATGTGGGCACCCTGATCTCAGACCTCCAGCCTCTGGACCATGAGGAAGAAATACCTGTGGTTGAGCCTTGCTGTGTTGCCCAGCCTGAAGTGCAGTGGCACAATCTCAGCTCACTGCATCCTCCACCTCCAAGGTTCAAGTAATTCTCCTGCCTCAGCTGCCTGAGTCACTGGGATTACCTGCCACCATGCTGGGCTAGTTTTTGTTTTTTTTGGTAGAGACAGGGTTTTCCATGTTGGCTAGGCTGGTCTCAAACTCCTGACCTCAAGTGATCTGCCTGCCTCGGCCTCCCAAAGTACTGGGATCACAGGCATGAGCCATCATGGCTGGTTGCCAGTCAATGGTATCCTGTTACAGCAGACGGTAAACAGAAAATATGGGTGGCGTCGGGGGAAGCACAGCACACATCATAGTTCAGATCCAGTGTCTGGCAGCACAGTGAGTCAGGGAAGCCTGGCTTGGATGCTCCATATTAGGTACAGCCCAGTGGCTCTCAGAGTGCCTGGACCCTAGACCAGCCTCAGGAGCCACCCCCAGGAACTTGTAAGCAATGCAGGCCCCACCCCAACTTACAGGAGATTCTGGTGAACACAAGGCTTTGAGAACCAAGGTCTTAGAGTCCACCGAGGAGTCCATAGGTGCCTTGCAATCTACAGGGCAGCTTCCACTGCCTGAGCTGAGAGGCTGCGATGCACGGTCCCTCTTCATCCGCCCCCCCAACTCCTGCAGATACCTGAGATTCCACGCTGAGTAAAGTAATGCATTCTTTATTCTTGTTTTTTTTTTTTTTTTTTTTTTTTTTTTTTTTTTTTTTTTTTGGAGTCTCATTCTGTTGCCCAAGCCGGAGTGCTGGAGTGCAGTGGTGGAGTCTCAGCTTGCTGCAACCTCTGCCTCCCAGTTTCAAGCAATCCTCCTGCCTCAGCCCCCTGAGTGGCCGGGACTATAAGTTTGTGCGTGCCACCATGCCCAGCTAATTTTTGTATTTTTAGTAGAGATAGGGTGTTGCCACATTGCCCAGGCTGGTCTTGAACTCCTGACCTCAGGTGATCCACCCACCTTGGCCTCCCAAAGTGCTGAGATTACAGGTGTGAGCCACTACACTACACCTGGCCAAGTAATGCATTCTTTTATGTTAGGTGCCACCTCCTCTTTTAAACACAGGGGAAACTGGGAAGCAATTTCACTGAAGTTGTGCCCTTTCTGAGGCCTGGCTCTGCAACCCCTCAGACCATTGGCTTTTTAGATTTCACAATTGAAGACAGAAACTCATAGTTCCTGCACTTGACATTTTATTGCTTAAAAAAAAAAAAAAATGCTCTCCTAAAGAGTATTATGCTGATGTGATGGAATGAGATGAAAAAGCTCAAAGAAGTTGGGATTTACCATGTCAGAGAAAAATCATACAAGTGATTTGTGCATTCTATGTACTGAAGTTCGCTAGGGTGAAGGGTTCCCTTTTCTCAGGTGCTAGTGGGGTGGAAGGCGGCAGAGGGCAACCACTTGATCCTGGGGATTAGGCCCATTTCTGTGCTGAGGAAGTGCCTGCCTAAGCTTTATTGGAGCAGACAAATCTGGGCTTGAGAACGGCGAGAATTCTGTCTCCCGCACTTATGTGCGATGACTTTTTGGAACTGCCTAACAAACTTTCTGGAATAGAGCCACCTTCTCACAGGAGAGGGATTGGGAAATGATGGCTTAAAAGCACTTAAAAGTTCCTTTTACAATTGCAGGGTGCTGTCAGCCATAAATGCTTGCTAACCACCATTTCCCCAGGCTCCTCATTTCTACAGGTGCCAAAGAAATGCAAGACTAAGTGAAACATTAGCAAATACTTCGAGTCCATATTTTAAATATAGATACATTAACTGTGGTATTTCCAGTTGGGAAACGTGAAACCATAATATAGAAATTGGAAACTTGAGTGCCCAAAAGTGCTCTCCCAGGAGGCTTTTAATCACTGGAAGTAGCAGGATTTCTTGAGAACATGCCCAGAGATCTGAAAACGGGCAAAGTTTTCCAAGTTTAAGAAATAAGAAAATATTAGGTTAGTGATAGTCTGGAAGCATTTTTCTTCCCTTCATTTTCTCATAGTGTTGGGATTTGTCCCTTTCTCTCTCACAGCGTGAGTCTGATGTGATCCAGGTTGGTCTGGAAGCCAGTGCCTGGGTATACGCTGTGTGCCTAAAGCTGGCTCACGGAGCGGAGTGAGGCCCCAGGCGCACAGTCGGGAGACTTGCTTTCTGGCCCCTGCCCTACCAGTGCCTCCCTTAGGGGTCTCAGGCAAATCCCAGTTTGTGAGGTTGCCCTCCAGGCCCTGGCCTCCCACACTGCATATGAGGAGCAGTCTTGATGCTGGTTGTGAGGCAAAGGGATCTCCAGGTGAGGGAGGCTTTTGGCGGCTGGCCGTGGTCTGAGTGGACAGCAGACGGTCAGCACAAATCCCTCACCTCATTTCCTTTGTTCTAATCCTGCATTTTATATTCTGTCAAGAGGAGTATGTGTGTGTGTGTGTATGTGTGTGGTAATAATCAGAACTGTGGGTTTATTTGGTTAAGTTTTATTTGTCATACAAAAATAAATTTTCAACAAACTGTTGATTTTTGTGCAATTTCCTTCCTTCTGTTTAAGCAAATTTGATTTTTTAAAGCAAAACCATGAAAACCTCAGTGCTTAATCACTTTCCTCAAAAATCTATAATATGCTAAATGCAGTGTGGCAACATGGATTGGATCCCAGAACAAGGAAAAAAAAAAAAAACCTAAGTGGAAAACTAATCAAATTCACATAAAGTCTAAAGTTTAATTAGTTTAAAAAAAGAGCAAAGCAAGGAAAAACAATGTGTAGCCAGATATCTGAGCACTCTGTGGGCTGCATAAACTTAACTATCACAGGGCCTCAAAAATTTTTCAAGAATAGTTGAAAAACCACGAGCATGGGAGTCAGGCAGACCTGACTTTGAGTACCAAGTACCAGCTCTGCTGCTGGTCAGCAGTGCTCTTCAGCCTGTCCATCTGGAAAAGGAGGTGGTAACAATGTCTCCTTTTCAGAGGTGCTGGTCCTTGTTCCCAAAGACCCAGCCCACGGGCCATGAGCCAATCTCAAAGGTCCACACATACACAACTAGACACGACCAGGTGATATGGTTTGGCTGTGTCCCCACCCAAGTCTCACCTTGAGTTGTAATAATTCCCACATGTCAAGGGCAGGGCCAGGTGAAGATAACTGAATTATGCAGGCAGTTTCCCCCACACTGTCCTTATGGTGGTGGAGAAGTCTCACGAGATCTGCTGGTTTTATAAAGGGGAGTTCCCATGAACACGCTCTCTTGTCTGTCGCCGTGTAAGATGTCCCTTTGCTCTTCCTTTGTCTTGTGCCATGATTGCGAGGCCTCTCCAGCCATGTGGAGCTGTGACTCCTTTACATCTCTTTCCTTTATAAATTACCCAGGCTTGGGTATGTCTTTATTAGCAGCGTGACAACAAACTAATATACCAGGTGTGGAGGAATAGTATTGAGAACACCAGCACAAATTTATTTTCCTAACCAAAATTTGCCCTTTTCCCTCGGCGTTCCCTGCCACCTTCAGCTTGTGAGGTCTCTTATGTCATTGAGGTTAACACCTGCCTCCAGGTGTTGATAAACCGGTGACCACACACCTTGGTGCTTGAGTCCCACTCATGATCAGCAGTGACAAGTCATCAGGCTCAGCGGAGTGCAGCTCTGACCAAGCAGCTAGAGGAAAGGTGAAAAGCATTCTAGAATGGGGACGGGAGATGATCCCCTTCGGTAAGACGATGGGTTCTCCACCTCCACAGGAAATGGCAACATTGCCTAATCCTCGGGCAGGGCACACTCCCAACTGTGAAGCTCCTCAGGTTCCACACTGTCACCCAGGCCTCCATAGCAGTAAGATTTTAATAAAACTGTGACATGCTAGAACTACTCAAAGGTGTGTTGGTTTTACAACAGCAATGTCACAAATATTTATTAGACACTTTTGATATCCTTTGGACATAGACCGGGCTAAATCTGAAGGTTTTCATTTTTTGTTTTGTGTTCTAGTTTTTATTATCACCTAAGTTATGTATGCACATAGTTTAAACATTCAAAAAGCTCTGCAAAGATTGCTACAAAAAATAGCAGCTCCCAACCCTCCTATCCCTCATTTCCCCTCAAGGAAGCAGCCACTTCACTGGCAGCTGAGATTTGAGTATTTACCTCTTTGTCTTTAAAATCCATACTCAATTGCCACTGCCACCTTTAACCTTGCAGCATCAGACATTATTTACTCACTTGTGATGCAGACGAGGGTTCGCTGCACTCTCCCCACCCCCAGCACCTTCATGCACCTCTCCAATGTTGTTCCACCATTAGGTCGGGGTTCAACGTTTATATCATTATGACTAAAGATTATTCATAGCTGAGCCATGCTTTTGCCGTGCAAAGTTTTGTTTTCCCTGCACTTCCTATTTTGTTTCCTTGGTTTTCATGTTTTTTGGTGTTTTTTTTTGAAACAGAGTTTCACTCTTGTCACCCAGCCTGGAGTGCAATGGCACCATCTGGGCTCCCTGTCACCTCTGCCTCTGGGGTTCAAGCAATTCTCCTACCTCAGCCTCCCACGTAGCTGGGATTACAGGCACCTGCCACCACACCCAGCTAATTTTTGTATTTTTAGTACAGACAGGGTTTCACCATGTTGGCCAGGTTGGTCTCGAACTCCTGACCTCAGGTGATCCACTTGCCTCAGCCTCCCAAAGTGCTGGAATTACAGGTGTGAGCCTCCATGCCTGGCCCATGTTTTTATTATAAATTCAACCTGAAACTACTTTCCATTTGTCTGAACCTCCTGTCAAGATGTTCAGCCGCACCAGTCCTGCTGTCCTGAAGATGTCTCTCAGATCCTCCTACCTGCTCTCTCTGTCACCCTGTAGGCTACGTGAGCAGCTAGATTCCGAGGCCGCCCTTCACCACTGTGACACACATTCTCCTCCTCTCACTTCCTTTTTGTATTCCATAGCTTCGCTCTCTTGGTTTGGTGCAGCACATTTCAGTGGCTGTCTGAGAAAGGGAGCCTGGGAGTTCACTTATTTTAGACCTTGCCTGTCTGAAATGCCTCAGATCTGCTCTAATGCAATGTACTTGACTGGACAGAGACACCTCAGCTGAAAATTTATTTTTCCTTTAAAATAATGAAGAAATTAGGCACGATTGCCTCTGAATTCTTGCTACTGCCTAGTGAAGTGATTTTGATTCCTACTTGTTAGAAGTCATTTATGTTTTTCTTTCTGGACATTTGCAGTATTTTTTTGCGTACAATGTTCTGAACCTTCACCATGCTATAAAATTCCATTCATTATGTTGGGTCCTTAGTGGGTCTATCTGGAAATTCATGCCTTTTAGTTCTTGAGAAATTTTCTTGAATCATTTTTTAAAAATTATTATTTCTTCTCTTTTAGATATTTTTTTAATGTTTTTAAAAAGGATATGAGGCTTTCCAGGACTGTCCACTTTTGTCTTATCTTTTCTCTGTTCTGTTTTGTTTTTGCTCTCTGTCCTGGAGATTTCCTCCTCTTTATCTTCTAATTCTTCTGTGGAGTTTTTCATTTTGCCATTATCTTTTCATAGCCAGGAGCACTTTTACTTTGGTTCCCCGAGTGTTCCTGGATCTCATTCTTGTTCATAGTTGGTAACTGGGACTAAGAAGCTGATTAAAGATGTGAGGATTCATGTGGGGGTGTGGGGTTCTCGTAGGGTGATTTGCTGAGCTGTGCAATTGGGGACCTCTAGCACCACTATCTGTATTTAGGAAATTTCCTCTCGAGCTGGTCAGGTTTCTCAGAAAAGCGTTTTACAGTCTGTTGCCTAGATGACTTGGGCTTGGCGCTAGAGTTCCAGGAGCAACTTGGAGGAACGCTGAGGCACTCTGAATGGGCCAGGGTTCTCCAGAGGGGCAGATCCAGCAGGAGACCGGGTCAGACCACCGCAGGAGCTGGCAGGTATGAATTAGCAGGACAGGCCAGCAGCTGGAGACTCAGGCCGAAGGAGATGTTGCGGTCTTGAAGCAGAATTTCCTCATTTCTGGGAAATTTCAGTTTTTGCTATTTAGACTTCCAACTGATTCAACCCACATTATCAAGGGTAATCTGTCTTACTGATTGTAGGTGTTCACTACATCTGCACAAGACCCCACAGCAGCACTTAGGTCAGCATTTAATTCAGCAACTGGGTACCATGGCCTGATCAAGTAGGCAAAGAGGCAAACTATCACAGCCTCGCCATCCAATTAGGTGATTACTAGTTCATCAATGACTAATTCAATAACTGTTTATGGAGCATGTTTATTGTAATAAATGTTTATTAGTTCAGTAAATATGTATATGCTGGGCACTGCTGTTGGCCTTTCACCCCTCTCTTCGGACCGTGTTCCAGCTCTCAGCCGTAAAGTGTCTCCCAGCCCGAGAGCCTGCATCACAGCTGTGGAGAAAAAACCTCAGCCTGTCTGTGGCAGCCAGGTCACCTACATAGCAGAAGTGGTGGATATGAGCTTGCTCCTTAGACAAACCTCCAGCAATGCCTTGCTTTGTCCGACCAGCCATGCAGAGTCACCTGTCAGCTGGCCAAGATGCTTTCCAGATTGTAAAATCACCTTGCTACTTGATTATATCAAGTACATTGTAAATCCATTATCAGTGCCCACTTGTGGTCAACTTAGCATTGTCAGTGATTCTCACAAATTAAATAGTATTCACAAACCTTGAAGGATCTTCGCTTGGAAAAACTAAACAATAAACTCACATTTCTGTGTAATTAGAAATTATAAAATAAAATTTCCTTAATTAGATCCATTAATTGGGCCTGACTTTCCCCAAGCTACTCTGAAGTAATGAAGTTTTACTATATTATAGAATTAAACACGTGAAGGCTTTTATTGGATTGACTATAATTTGAAATGTCTTTTTCTCTCCTCAGTGCTAAGCCTAAGTGCTTAGTATCAGGAAGATAAAAATTATGAAACATAAATTTTCTTTAGCTGCATCAAAACAATTAATATTATTAACCAAGCCATATGGAGTAAGATGTTCATCACTGCATTATGTAAAAAATGGCAAAAATTGTAAACAACAAATGTTAACACAATAATTGTGTGGGTATATGGGCAACATGGGAATCTGGTCATAGTATAAAGTTAAATTGAAGAAAATCAAACTGCAAGATTACCAGAACACGATGAGGAGAACTATTTACTTTTGCACATAAAAAATGCAAGAGAAACCACAAAACCGTAACAGTCGTATCATGATGATGAGGTTATAACAGTTTTTCTCCCTTTATTTTCCAAACTGTCTATAGTATGTTATTTATAATGTGTTATATGACTTATTTAGTATTTTACCCAAAACATTCATCCAACCAGCTGGCCTGGATATTTCACTTGTTCTAATGCAGGGATTTTTTCTGTAAAAAATTCTGAGGTGGTTTTATTTAGCAAATCAGAATACTCCAACCCCAAACCCTCATGCAGTTATGTAATTACATTACGTAATTTCTGCATTATATCATTTTTATGCCCAATTAAAATAAGAGTTGTGGGCCGGGCGCGGTGGCTCACGCCTGTAATCCCAGCACTTTGGGAGGCCGAGGCGGGTGGATCACGAGGTCAAGAGTTCGAGACCATCCTGGTCAACATGGTGAAACCCCGTCTCTACTAAAAATACAAAAAATTAGCTGGGCATGGTGGCGCG